>NC_092721.1:210346378-210646378 GCF_047496885.1 Scyliorhinus torazame | reverse complement strand
CGCTGGCACTGGCTCATGGCCTCCTGTGAGAGGGCAGCCATTTCCTGGGCCACAGACGCCGCCTGCACGGAAGGCCCCAGGCCTCGCAAACCGTTCCCCATGTCTGACACCGTCGCACCCATTGCCTCCACCGCGGACGCCACCCGTGCGGTGTCAGCCTGGGTGGCACGCATGACCGGGACCACTCCCAGCTCCTGGACGCGGGTGGACTCCTCCACCTGCGACCGCAGCCGCCGCAAGCCACCCGTCACCCTATTCGCTCGTCTCCGTGTCGGTGGTTGCATCGGATCTATGTGTGGGTGTGGTAACTGCAGGAACCCGGGATCCATCTGGGCGGCAGATGTTCGCTTGGCCTGGGCTGCCCTCCGACCGCCCGGTCCCTCTGCTGCTCCTACCTCCACCTGCTGTACCGGGACGGCTGTGTTGTGCGCACCAGTGAGTGTACCAGACGCCTCATCACTAAAGTGCCCAACCGTGGTGAGTGTTTCTGCGATGGTGGAGGGTGTTGGTGACAGCAGTGGCGTTGTGTCGTGCTCTTCGTCCCACTCTGAGTCCATGGCACTTTGGGGTGGGGGTTCGTCTCCACCCATCCACTCTGAGTCACTGTCCGGTATTTCGTCTTCCCGGGTAGGGGTGTCCTGGGTAGTGCTGTCCCGGGTAGTGCTGTCCCGGGTAGGGGTGTCCTGGGTAGTGGTGTCCCGGGTAGGGGTGTCCTGGATAGTGGTGTCCTGGGTAGTGGTGTCCTGGCTCGGATGTGACGGGGGCCTGTGGCTGCCCCCCTCATCGCTGGGTGGTCGCTCCCGCACGTGACGGGGGTGTCGTCTCCCTGTTGCTCCAGGTCTCTCCGTCTCCCGTGGTCTCCGAGGGGCATCCTGCGGGCGTCGCATGCTGGAGGGTTCGGGTCTCTCCGTCTCCCGTGGTCTCCGAGGGGCATCCTGCGGGCGTCGCATGCTGGAGGGTTCGGGTCTCTCCGTCTCCCGTGGTCTCCGAGGGGCATCCTGCGGGCGTCGCATGCTGGAGGGTTCGGGTCTCTCCGTCTCCCGTGGTCTCCGAGGGGCATCCTGCGGGCGGTCTGCATCTGCGGGGATGGGTGCCTGGACGTTTGGTCCTGCGATACACAATGAAGCATGCATGGTTAGACATCAGGCAGTGATCAGGTGATACGGGAGAGGGGGATATAGGGGAGGGGGGATATGGGGACGGGCTGTTGGTGGCTCACTTGCTCGTGGGGCCCCGACCTCTGCATCAGCAACCTCCCGGTCGTCAGGTCCGCCAGCCAGTTCCAGGGCCCTTTCCTCGTGTACGGTCAGTGGCCTCTCATCAGCGGGCCCTCCTCCAGTCCTCACATGCTCCCTATTGTTGTGTGCGCGCTTCTCCTGGGGGGGGGGGGGGGGGGGGTGGTGGCAGGGGTAAAAGGCAACAGTGTTAGGCAGGTATATGAATGCACGCCATCGGTTGCGCGTGCATTGCAGAGGTTAAGGTTAGGGCTGGATTCACTTGGGGATATGGGGGATATGGGGGAGGGGGGATATGGGGGAGGGGGGATATGGGGGATATGGGGGAGGGGGGATATGGGGGATATGGGGGAGGGGGGATATGGGGGATATGGGGGAGGGGGGATATGGGGGAGGGGGGAATATGGGGGATATGTGGGAGGGGGGATATGGGGGAGGGGGGATATGGGGGAGGGGGGATATGGGGGATATGGGGGAGGGGGGATATGGGGGATATGTGGGAGGGGGGATATGGGGGAGGGGGGATATGGGGGATATGGGGGAGGGGGGATATGGGGGAGGGGGGATATGGGGGAGGGGGGAATATGGGGGATATGGGGGAGGGGGGATATGGGGGAGGGGGGGATATGGGGGAGGGGGGATATGGGGGATATGGGGGAGGGGGGATATGGGGGAGGGTGGATATGTGGGAGGGGGGGATATGGGGGAGGGGGGATATGGGGGAGGGGGGATATGGGGATATGGGGGAGGGGGGAATATGGGGGATATGGGGGAGGGGGGGATATGGGGGAGGGGGGAATATGGGGGATATGGGGGAGGGGGGATATGGGGGATATGGGGGAGGGGGGGATTTGGGGGAGAGGGGATATGGGGGATATGGGGGACGCTCACCCTGCCTGCTCTGACGAGGTCGTTCACCTTCTTGTGGCACTGGGTGCCTGTCCGTGGTGTCAGGGCCACAGCGGTGACGGCCTCTGCCACCTCCCTCCACAGACGCCGGCTGTGGCGTGGGGCAACTCTGCGGCCGTGCCCGGGATACAGGGCGTCCCTCCTCTGCTCCACCGCATCCAGGAGCGCCTCCACATCGCGTGACTCGAACCTCGGGGCTGAGCGACGGCCAGCCATCAAGTCGGGTGTTGCGGTCGGCTGTTCCGGTCGGGTGGGGGGGGAGCTGCGCGGCCTTATGAGCCGTCACGCCGTGCAGCGCGTATGACGCTGCACGGCGTGAACCACTGCGCAAGCGCGGATCCCGTTACGTCGCTGCTAGCCCATTTCGGGCCGCAGACTATCGGCCCATTTTTATGACGTGACGCAAGTGGGATTTGCGCCGTTTTTTGCGCCGATCGGCGGAGTTTCCGCCGATAACGGAGAATTTCGCCCATGATCTCTGGTGTTGGGGACGGGGCAAATTTACCGTGCCCAAGATAATTGGAGAATTACAATCTGAGAGTTCCTTTAACTGGGAGAAGCGGACCAGTGGAGACACTGAGCACTTAGTTTGATGCAAGAAACATGACCAACATAACACAAGGAATGTCCAGAGCGGACTCCTACCTGCGATGCTACATTTCACGGACAGATAGTCATCCTGTGTGATTCGTACCATCTCCTCCACATACTGTGGGAGTTTGGGGTCTCCAGCGTAGAGAGAGACAATTGGTGCAATCTTGGCAACACCGTCCATCTGTCAAATCAGAAGATCATCAATTCAGTGCAGCTGCTTGTTAATAAATTAATGACCTGGAGATGGGGGCGGCGCCGGGCACGGTGGTTAGCGCTGCTGCCCCACAGCATCAGGGGCACGGGTTTGATTCAGACCTCGAGTAACTGTCTGTGCGGCATCTGCATGTTCTCCGTGTCTGCGTGGGTTTCCTCCGGGTGCTCCAGTTTCTTCCCACAGTCCAAAGATGTGCAGGTTATATGGATTGGCCGTGATAAATTACCCCTAGGTGGGGTTACGGGAATAGAATGGGGGATTGGGCCCAGGCAGGGTGCTCTTTCAGAGGGTCGGTACAGACTTGATGGGCTGAATGGCCTCCTTCTGCACCGTAGGGATTGTATAATCTTCTATGGATTCTATGAGTACAGGACATAATATCAAAATTTACAGATGGCGCAAAGTTAAGAAATGGGACGAGGACAGTAACAAACGTCAGAAGAATATAGACAGGCTGGTGGGACATGGCAGATGAAGTGTGACGTGATCTATGTGATCAATTAAAAGGTGCAGTGTGAAATGAAAATGAAATGAAATGAAAATCGCTTATTGTCACGAGTAGGCTTCAAATGAAGTTACTGTGAAAAGCCCCTAGTCGCCACATTCCGGCGCCTGTTCAGGGAGGCTGGTGCGGGAATTGAACCGTGCTGCTGGCCTGCCTTGGTCTGCTTTAAAAGCCAGCGATTTAGCCCAGTGTGCTAAACCAACCCCAGTCCCAGTGTAAAATCAATTATATAATTCTAAAGGTGGTGTAAGATCAGAGAGAGAGCTAGGGTGAATGCACACAAATCTTTGAAGGAGGCAGAAGTTAAAAGGCTGTTTGAAAACATGGCTTTATTAACAGAGGAATAGAGTACAAAATGTTCAGCTGAACCTTTATTAAACACTTGGGTTCCAGCGAGTGTATTGTGTCCAGTTCAGGGTATCACACTTTAGGAAGGATAATTAGACCTCCGAGAGGGTGCAGTGATTTATGAGTGGTACTAAGCTTCCTTCTTGAACCTCTGCAGTCCCGCGCGGTGTAGGTACACCCACTGTGCTGTTAGGGAGGGAGTTCCAGGATGTTGCCGCAGCGACAGTGAAGGAGCAGCCAATATATTTCCCAGTCAGGGTGGTGAGTTACTTGGAGGGGAACCTCCAGGTGGTGGGGTTCCCAGGTATCTGCTGCTCTTGTCTTTATAGATGGTCGTGGTCGTGGGTTTGGAGGGTGCTGTCTGAGGAACCTTGGTGAGTAACTTCAATGCATTTGTAGATGGTACACACGGCTGCCACTGGTCATCAGGTGGAATAAATGAATGTTTACGGTGGTGGACACGGTGCCAATAAAACGGCTGCTTTGTCCTGGATGGTGCTGTGCTTCTTGAGTGTTGGAGCTGCTCTCACCCAGGCAAGTGCAGATTATTCCGTCACATTCTGACTTTGCCTTGTAGACAGTGGGCAGTATTTGGGGGGTCAGGAGATGAGTTACTTGAGGGTTCCTGGCCCCTGACCTGCAGCCACAATAATTATGTGGCAGATCAGTTTCTGATCAACTGTGACTTCCAACATGTTGATCATGGGGACTTGGCAATGCATTGAATATCAAGCCAATGAAGATGATTGGATTCTCTCTTGTTCGAGATGGTCATTGTCTGACACAAAAGTAACTTGCCTCTTGTCAGCCGAACCCTGATAATGTCCAGCATCTGTCAGATTCCTGGTCTTTGACCTGTCCTGGTAGCCACAGTATTAATATGACTAAAGGGATGATCCTTTAAAACAGAGACGAGGAATTTCTTCAGCCAGAGGGCGGTGAATCTGTGGAACTCTTTGCCGCAGAAGGCTGTGGAGGCCAAATCACTGAGTGTCTTTAAGACAGAGATAGATAGGTTCTTGATCAATAAGGGGATCGGGGTTATGGAGCGAAGGCAGGAGAATGGGGATGAGAAAGATATCAGCCATCAGCTTGATAGCACTGTTGATGACTCCTCCCATCAGTTTCCTGATGATGGAGAGTAGACTGATAGGGGGGTAATTGGCTGGGTTGGATTTGTCCTGTTTCTTGTGTACAGGACATACCTGGGCAATTTTCCACATTGCCGGGTAGATGCCAGTGTTGTAGCTGCACTGGAACAGCTTGGCTAGGGATGCGGCAACTTCTGGAGCACAAGTCTTCAGTACTGTTGCTGGGATATTGTCAGGGCCCAGAGCCTTTGCAGTATCCAGTGCCTACATTCTTCATTTTTATGTCATCATTGGCTACAGGAATAGTGCCAGAGGACTGGAGGACAGCAAATGTGGTCCCTTTGTTCAAAAAGGGGAGCAGAGACAACCCCGGCAACTATAGACCGGTGAGCCTCACGTCTGTAGTGGGTAAAGTCTTGGAGGGGATTATAAGAGACAAGATTTATAATCATCTAGATAGGAATAATATGATCAGGGATAGTCAGCATGGCTTTGTGAAGGGTAGGTCATGCCTCACAAACCTTATTGAGTTCTTTGAGAAGGTGACTGAACAGGTAGATGAGGGTAGAGCAGTTGATGTGGTGTATATGGATTTCAGCAAAGCATTTGATAAGGTTCCCCACGGTAGGCTATTGCAGAAAATACGGAGGCTGGGGATTGAGGGTGATTTAGAGATGTGGACCAGAAATTGGCTAGCTGAAAGACAGAGGGTGGTGGTTGATGGGAAATGTTCAGAATGGAGTACAGTCACAAGTGGAGTACCACAAGGATCTGTTCTGGGGCCGTTGCTGTTTGTCATTTTTATCAATGACCTAGAGGAAGGCGCAGAAGGGTGGGTGAGTAAATTTGCAGATGATACTAAAGTCGGTGGTGTTGTCGATAGTGTGGAAGGATGTAGCAGGTTACAGAGGGATATAGATAAGCTGCAGAGCTGGGCTGAGAGGTGGCAAATGGAGTTTAATGTAGAGAAGTGTGAGGTGATTCACTTTGGAAGGAATAACAGGAATGCGGAATATTTGGCTAATGGTAAAGTTCTTGAAAGTGTGGATGAGCAGAGGGATCTAGGTGTCCATGTACATAGATCCCTGAAAGTTGCCACCCAGGTTGATAGGGTTGTGAAGAAGGCCTATGGAGTGTTGGCCTTTATTGGTAGAGGGATTGAGTTCCGGGGTCGGGAGGTCATGTTGCAGCTGTACAGAACTCTGGTACGGCCGCATTTGGAGTATTGCGTACAGTTCTGGTCACCGCATTATAGGAAGGATGTGGAGGCTTTGGAGCGGGTGCAGAGGAGATTTACTAGGATGTTGCCTGGTATGGAGGGAAAATCTTATGAGGAAAGGCTGATGGACTTGAGGTTGTTTTCGTTGGAGAGAAGAAGGTTAAGAGGAGACTTAATAGAGGCATACAAAATGATCAGGGGGTTGGATAGGGTGGACAGTGAGAGCCTTCTCCCGCGGATGGAAATGGCTGGCACGAGGGGACATAACTTTAAACTGAGGGGTAATAGATATAGGACAGAGGTCTGAGGTAGGTTCTTTACGCAAAGAGAGGTGAGGCCGTGGAATGCCCTACCTGCTACAGTAGTGAACTCGCCAACATTGAGGGCATTTAAAAGTTTATTGGATAAACATATGGATGATAATGGCATAGTGTAGGTTAGATGGCTTTTGTTTCGGTGCAACATCGTGGGCCGAAGGGCCTGTACTGCGCTGTATCGTTCTATGTTCTATGTTCATATCACATGGAGTGAATGCAGTTGGCTGAAGACTGACATTGTTGGGGACCTGAGATGGACCATCCTGGTGTTGCTCCTGGCACGCTCTCCTGCACTCTTCATTGAACCAGGGTTGACCCCCTGGCTGGGTGGTAATGGGGGAGTGGGGGATAGGCCGGGCCAGGAGGTTACAGATTGTGGTTGATACAATCCTGCTGCTGCTGATGGCCCCCAGCCTCATGGCTGCCCGTCTGGAGTTGCTCGATCTGTTCAAAGTCTATTCCATTTAGCACGGTGGTAGTGCCACACAACACGATGAAAAACGAAATGAAATGAAAATCGCTTATTGTCACGAGTAGGCTTCAATGAAGTTACTGTGAAAAGCCCCTAGTCGCCACATTCCGGCGCCTGTTCGGGGAGGCTGGTACGGGAATTGAACCGTGCTGCTGGCCTGCCTTGGTCTGCTTTAAAAGCCAGCGATTTAGCCCAGTGTGCTAAACCAGCCCCAATGGTGGATTATCCTCAATGAAAATGTGACTTTGTCTCCACAAGGACTGTGGGGTGGTCACTGTACCGATACTGTCAGGGACAGATACATCTGCAGCAGGCCCATTGGTGAGGATGAGGTCAAGTATGGTTCTCTTTCTTGTTGGTTCCCTCACTACCTGCTGCAGTCCCAGTCACAGCAGCACAGTGGTTAGCACGGTTGCTTCACAGCGCCAGGGTCTCAAGTTTGATTCCCGCTTGGGTCACTGTCTGTGCGGAGTCTGCACATTCTCCCCGTGTCTGCGTGGGTTTCCTCCGGGTGCTCCGGTTTCCTCCCACAAGTCCCGAAAGGCGTGGTGTTAGGTGAATTGGACATTGTGAATTCTCCCTCTGTGACCCGAACAGGCGCCGGAATGTGGCGACTAGGAGATTTTCACAGTAACTTCATTGCAGTGTTAATGTAAGCCTACTTGTGACAATAATAAAGATTATGATTACTGATGTGGAAATGCCGGCGTTGGACTGGGGTGAGCACAGTAAGAAGTCTTACAACACCAGGTTAAAGTCCAACAGATTTGTTTCCAATCACTAGGTTTTGGAGCGCTGCTCCTTCCTCAGGAAAATCTCAGGTGAATTATTATTACGAGCAGCTCTGACCTTTAGGATCCGGCCAGCTTGGTCTGTGGTGGTGTTAGAGTCACTCTTGATTATGGAGTCCCCCATTCAGAGCATATTCTGTGCCCTTGCCACCCTCAGTGCTTCCTCCAAGCGGTGTTTGACATGGAGAACTGATTCACCAGCTGAAGAGGGTGTGGTGGTGGGGGGTGACACAAAGTGATAATTAGGAGGCGGTTTCCTTGCTCCTGTTTGAACTGACGCAAGGAGACGTCACAAAATCCAGACCTCACTGAGTGGTGGAGCAGGCCCAAGGGGCCAAAGGGTCTAGTCCAGCTCCACATTTGTATGTCTGTCTGAGACATTCCCAGTTTTCCACCGATCAATCCAGTCTTTCACTGTCGCTGGTTCAAAATCCTGGAAATGCCTCCCTAACAGCACAGAGGGTGTACCTACACTACATGGACTGCAGCGGTTCAGGAAGGCAACTCACCCCCACCCTCTCAATGCCAATGAGGGATTGGCAATAACCTGTCCTGTGAAAGAATACATTTTTAAAAACTGGAGTAAGAACTCGCCCAGTTTGAAGGGACTGGAGCTTTGACTTTTTCTGGGGTTTACCTGTGGATCTGGGGAGAGTCCCGTATTTTTCTTTGTTGCTTCATACGCAGTCAGGAACGCCTTAATCGAGGCATTTCTGTATCCTCCTGTCTGAACCTGATCTTGTGCTTTAGGTTTTCCCTTGAGGTCATAATCAGTATTTGGTCCAAAGGTTTTGTACAATTGTTTTCTGTACAATTGCACATCCAATCCTGCACAAAGAGACGTCACAATACAACTTAATTCCTCCAAATTTCTCCCCTCATCAGCCGACTCTCTTCCTGGGGCAAAGGGCCCATTGGCAATAGATAGTTTCCCGTGACCTTACCAACGTACAGCAAGAGGAGGAGGCCCCGTAGCCCCTTGGGCCTATTTCACCATTAGGTGAGATGCGGGGCCGGGTTTTGGGTTTTGGGATAGGGCTCCACTATCAGGGTCAAGCGGGTGTCTTGACCCAGCATTGAACAGGTGCCTGGCTGTAATTTTCCCTGAACTGGCCAGTTAGTGGCCAGGAGGTTGATTGCCATTCCGTTAAGGATTGATGGTGGGTGGCCTCTCGAAGCTGGAGGGCCAATAGGTGGTCTCGGAGTTTGAAAGGAACAGTAAGCTGAGAGAGAGACAGAGAGAGAGAGAGACAGAGAGAGAGAGACAGAGAGAAAGAGAGAGACAGAAAGAGAGAGACAGAGACAAAGAGAGTGTGTGAGAGACAGAGAGAGAGACAGAGAGAGAGAGACAGAGAGAGACAGAAAGAGAGAGACAGAGATACAGAGAGAGAGAGACAGTGAGAGAGAGCGTGAATGTGAGAAAGAGAGAGACAGAGAGAGAGACAGAGACAGAGAGAGAGAGACAGGGAGAGAGAGACACAGAGAGAAAGAGTGAGAGAGAGCGTGACTGTGAGAGAGAGACAGAGGGAGACAGAGACAGAGAGAGAGACAGAGAGAGAGAGAGAGAGACAGAGAGAGAGAGGGAGACAGAGACAGAGAGAGAGACAGAGACAGAGAGAGAGAGACAGAGAGAGAGAGAGACATAGATGTGGTGATGTGCATCAATGTAAATACATGTAGGCTAGCTAGACACTAGAGAGAGCACAAGAGACATCACACACACACTCAACCAATAGATCAGTTAGATAGGATGCGATCAATGGATGAATACGATACACACGGAGGTGACATGACCACAGGGGGGCATTACACCAACCCATATATAAAGGACACCACACACATGATCCGTCTCTTTCCAGTGGAGACAGTCAGTGAGTAGAGACACAGGGTTGATTCAATATTACTCCCACCACGTGGATTGCAGCAACTGGTTAGTCAGTCTGGGTAGCTATAGTAGGATTAGCAGTAGTGTCGAACCTGAGTAATAGAAGTGTAAATAGTTTAATAAACGTGTTGAAGTTATCTCCACGTCTGAACCTTCGTTTGGCAAGTGCACCACAAGGAAGCCGCTTATGTTACACCTAGAACAGAACAAATCATGGTACCAGCAGTGAACTGTTTCAATCCAGATAGCCATACCTCAGCATACCATGACAACCAGCAACAATACCCAGGCAAGATGTTCGAGATCTGGGATCCACAGCAGCTCCAGTGCCACGGAGATCTCCGCGGAAACTGGCGGGCATTCCGGCAAATGTTTGAAATCTTCCTGGTAGCAGCCGAACTAGAAGACCTGGCCGATGCTTAAAAGACAGAGCTTCTCCTCACCATCGCCGGTGCCAGAGCAGAAGAAATCTTTTAAAAATTCAAGTTCTCCAAAGGGCAAAACAGGAGCGATTTCCAGGCAGTCCTGGACAAATTCGGAAAATACTGTGAGGAAAACACACTCCAACCAGCAAGAAAAGGTAAGAGAAGCGCCAGTACTCACCACGAGGCCGAGATCCCGGAGCAGAGAACAGTTTTGATCGGCGGCCATCTTTCTAAAGGGACTGCAGTTGCGAGACACCGCGCATGCGCAATCACGAAAACGGCCCCCGGCACAGGAACAGCGATTTGCGCATGTGCAAACGCTTCCTACGCAGTACGTCACATGCTTCATGACGTCAGAGGCCCCGGACCACGCCCATTTAAAGGGGAAACGTCCCAAATCAAAGAAAAAATATTTTAAAGCCGTAAAACAACCTTCTTTCACCTGGAATGACAGCACAATGCCTCAGATTGAACCAGGAAATGAAATTAACCTCCGAAGAACCCTGCAACAAGCAGTTACCTACGCCCAAACCGATGATTCCGACCTTGAATACTTCGATACCGACCTTTACATTTTCTCTGGACCTCGCGAGCCCAATGCCAGCTCCGACGCAAACAGTGATGATATGGTCCTAGAAGACTACGACTCGGACGAACCTTTCACCTTGGGAGGCTACCCCAGTACCAAATCCAAACCGCAACTGGACGTGTTGCACATTGGCGACCCCCGTATTGAATCCGACGCGGACACGGATTCGTTCTTCGGATTTGAGGATCTTCAGCCCAGCATCTACGGCATCCCGACTCGTGGGTGCAGGATGATGCTGCAGCCTGAAACCAAGAGACAGAGAGCGGTACACACCCACAGAGAGCGGCCTGCTGCCACACAGAGCGTGGTCCACACCCCGCTCAGGGTTCCCGACTCTACGAAAGAAGACACGCAAGACTCCACACCGCAGTCCTTGCACATACAAGTAGTGACTCCAGTGTCACAAGCCTCCGCAGCGAGCTCGTGGACAGCCTCCATGATAGAAGCAACGCAAGACTCCGACGCGCAGTCCTTGCAGGAACAAGACCATGAGGGTCTAGCAACCTCCTCTGACCAACTAGCGGCAGACGATGCAAGTCTGCCATGCTCACGTAAACAGCAAGAAGACTATGACAGTCTACCACACTCCAGTGCATGGCAGGACGACCATGATGGTCTATCATGCTACAGTGAAGAACGGGACTCCAAATCAGACAGCGAAGTGATTTGACCACTTCTTGGTTCCTGTGGCACAGGGACGTTGATGGCGTTCATAACCAAGAGAGACATTTGACCATGATGATTGATGGTTTTTGGGACTCACATCAGTGATTTGGACTTATTGTTTAATCACTGTTCCCATGACTTGTATATACCTTACCTTATCTACCTGTTCTTTGTTCAATTTTCTTAAAGTGTACAGAAAATATGAACATATAAAAAGGGGGGATGTGGTGATGTGCATCAATGTAAATACATGTAGGCTAGCTAGACACTAGAGGGAGCACAAGAGACATCACACACACACACTCAACCAATAGATCAGTTAGATAGGACACGACCAATAGACACTCACGATACACACGGAGGTGACACGACCACAGGGGGGCATTACACCAATGGACATTCACGATACACACAGAGGTGACACAACCACAGGGGGGCATTACACCAACCCATATATAAAGGACACCACACACATGATTTGCCTCTTTCCAGTGGAGACAGTCAGTGAGTACAGACACAGGGTTGATTCAATATCACTCCCACCACGTGGATTGCAGCAACTGGTTAGTCAGTTTGGGTAGCTATAGTAGGATTAGCAGTAGTGTCGAACCTGAGTAATAGAAGTGTAAATAGTTTAATAAATGTGTTGAGGTTATCTCCACGTCTGAACCTTCCTTTGTCAAGTGCACCACAAGGAAGCCGCTTATGTCACACCTACAACATAACAAATCAAGAGAGAGACACGGAGAGAGAGACAGAGAGAGAGAGAGACAGAGAGAGATAGAGAGAGAGATAGAGAGAGAGACAGGGAGAGAGACAGGGAGAGAGACAGGGCGAGAGAGACAGAGACAGAGAGAGAGAGAGAGGGAGACAGGGAGAGAGAGAGAGAGAGAGACAGGGAGAGAGAGAGAGACAGAGAGAGAGAGAGACAGAGAGAGACAGAGAGAGAGACAGAGAGAGAGACAGAGAGACAGAGAGAGAGACAGAGTGAGAGAGAGAGAGAGAGATAGAGAGACAGAGAGAGACAGAGAGAGAGAGAGAGAGACAGAGAGAGAGACAGAGAGAGAGACAGATAGAGAGAGAGAGAGAGACAGAGAGAGAGAGACAGAGAGAGAGACAGGGAGAGATAGACAGAGAGAGAAAGACAGAGAAAGAGAGAGAGAGAGAGACAGAAAGAGAGAGACAGAGAGAGAGAGTGAGACAGAGAGAGAGAGACAGGGAGAGAGTGAGACAGGGAGTGAGAGAGACAGGGAGAGAGAGGCAGAGAGAGAGAGAGACAGGGAGAGAGAGAGACAGGGAAAGATAGACAGAGAGAGAGAGACAGAGAAAGAGAGAGAGAGACAGACAGAAAGAGAGAGACAGGGAGAGAGTGAGACAGGGAGTGAGAGAGACAGGGAGAGAGAGACAGAGAGAGAGAGGCAGAGAGAGAGAGAGACAGGGAGAGAGAGAGACAGAGAGAGACAGAGAGAGAGAGACAGGGAGAGAGAGAGAGAGACAGGGAGAACGAGACAGAGAGAGAGAGAGACAGAGAGAGAGAGAGAGAGAGAGAGACAGGGAGTTGCCTTGAGGGATTGTGGAGAGGGAACCACGGCCATACCTGTGGCCAGGTGATCGGGCCTGGACAGCCTGCAGCTGGGGGGGTTCAGCTCCAGACAGCTGCTCTCGTCCCCAATTCCTCAGGAGCAAGAGAACAAGTCCATTTAATGACCTTAAATGGCTCTCTGCTATTGGCAGGCTGGGAGCCCTGACAACCCCCACCGCATCTCTGGGAAAATGGCTGACAGGGAAGGGGTGGGGTTGGTACAGGCAAACCTTTATGTCCACCCGCCTCTCACCTGTAATTGGGTGCCTAAGTCCTGCCTTATGTTTGATCCATATCTTAATCCTTTTACTGATGGGGTCTGGCCGTTGTGAGATGGGCCAGGGAATGGAACATCTGCAGGGCAAGATCACACATTTGTGGCGATCTGGGCACAATTGGTCAGTGTCTTTCAACATTAACAACATCAATAGCTTCTGGCTAAGGGAGTAACCCTAATGGGAGTGGAGTGCCATTAGGCAGCGAGTGTATCCCTCCGACAATCCCTGCACCTGGCTCGGCACAGAAATATAGGCTCCAGCCTCCACGTTCGAGAGGGAATACAAATGATTGGCAATTCTGTACCTCCTAAAACCATGCAGAACAATACAGCAAACAAAGGTAACCTTCCAGCTATTGGCCTTTTGTCAATATCTTTCTCAAAGTTTGTCCAACAAAAATCAATCAATCTCAAATTTTAGATGATTAATTCATAGAATGTCACAGAAGTTACAGTGCAGAAGGAGGCTATTCGACCTATCGAGTCTGCACCGGCCCTTCAGTCCACACTTCCACCCTATCCCCGTAACCCTCAAACCCACCTAATCTTTTAGACACTACGGACAATTTATCACGTCCAATCCACCTAACCCGCACATCTTTGGATTGTGGGAAGAAACCGGAGCACCCGGAGGAAACCCACGCAAACACGGGGAGAACGTGCAGACTCCACACAGACAGTGACCCAAGCTGGGAATTGAACCTGGGACCCTGGAGCTGTGAAGCAACAGTGCTAACCACTGTGCCACCGTGCCACTCTTAATTGAATACTGGCTACTTTTTGTTGGAGAGCTCCGCACATTCACCACACTTTGTTCGATGTGTGGTGTCTGCACATCCTCCCAGTGTCTGCGTGGGTTTCCTCCGGGTGCTCCGGTTTCCTCCCACAGTCCAAAGATGTGCAGGTTAGGTGGATTGGCCATGATAAATTGCCCTTAGTGTCCAAAATTGCCCTTAGTGTTGGTTGGGGTTACTGGGGATAGGGTGGAGGTGTTGACCTTGGGTAGGGTGCTCGTTCCAAGAGCCGGTGCAGACTCGATGGGCCGAATGGCCTCCTTCTGCACTGTGAATTCTATGATTTGTGTTTTCTAACCTCTCCTGAACACTGGCTCTGATTTTAAGTTTCATAGAATTTACAGCGCAGAAGGAGGCCATTCGGCCCATCCGGATTAAACTCCATCTCCCATCTCTCCGCCCAAGTCTCCAAACAATCTAAATCCTGCTGTATCCTCTGACAGTCCTCATCGCTATCCGCAATTCCACCAACCTTTGTGTCGTCTGCAAACTTACTAATCAGACCAGTTACATTTTCCTCCAAATCATTTATATATACTACAAACAGCAAAGGTCCCAGCACTGATCCCTGTGGAACACCACTGGTCACAGCCCTCCAATTAGAAAAGCATCCTTCCATTGCTACTCTCTGCCTTCTATGACCTAGCCAGTTCTGTATCCACCTTGCCAGCTCACCCCTGATCCCGTGTGACTTCACCTTTTGTACTAGTCTACCATGAGGGACCTTGTCAAAGGCCTTACTGAAGTCCATATAGACAACATCCACTGCCCTACCTGCATCAATCATCTTTGTGACCTCTTCGGAAAACTCTATCAAGTTAGTGAGACACGACCTCCCCTTCACAAAACCGTGCTGCCTCTCGCTAATACGTCCATTTGCTTCCAAATGGGAATAGATCCTGTCTCGAAGAATTCTCCCCAGTAATTTCCCTACCACCAACGTAAGGCTCACCGGCCTGTAGTTCCCTGGATTATCCTTGCTACCCTTCTTAAACAGAGGAACAACATTGGCTATTCTCCAGTCCTCCGGGACATCACCTGAAGACAGTGAGGATCCAAAGATTTCTGTCAATCACGTTTCAAGATCGGCACCACTATTTTGAAACGCCTGATGAGGCATGGAACTTTATACAGACTGAAAAGTTGGACTCAAATTGAGGGTTTGTCGTGGGGGGATGTTTACTGCGTTTACTGAGTTTGGGGAATGTTCTTTTTGTTTGAGTGCTGGGTGGGGATGGGTGAATGGATTTGATGTGGGGGCTCTGGGAGAGTGTGGGCGTCGGTGTTGGAGGGGCAGGGCCCCGCGGAGGAAGAGGGGGGGGTGGAGGCCCGGGGATGGGGAGTTGGGGTAAGGCCGCAAAAAGAAGCTGCGCCAGAGGGGGCGGGGCCGGCTCAGGAAAGCGCGGGTTTTTTCCCGCGTTAGGGAAGGATGGGAGCGGGGCCGGGGGGGAAGGGTGGTGGAGAGGAGCTTACGCTGGGGGATCGATGGAATGGCGAGAGAGGCTGGGGTCAGCAGGAGTCAGCTGACTTACAGGAGTGTCATGGGGGGAGAACTGGGTTATTGCTGCATTGGCCAAAGGGGAGCTGGAAGTAGGAGAGGTAGTCAGGGCGGGGGTAGTCGGGGCGGGGGTCCGCCGCCTGGGGGACGGGAGGGTGCGGGAGGCGCAGGCACGTGGTTGGCCTAGAAAAGGAGATGGCTAGTCGGCGGTGGGGGGGGGCGAGTAGCCCCCGATCCGGCTGATAATTTGGAATGTGAGGGGCCTGAATGGGCCGGTTAAGAGGGCCCGGGTGTTTGCGCACTTAAAGGGACTGAAGGCAGACGTGGTTATGCTCCAGGAGACACATCTGAAGGTGGCAGATCAGATCAGGCTGAGAAAGGGATGGGTAGGGTAGGTATTCTATTCAGGGCTGGATGCGAAGAACAGAGGGGTTGCAATACTGGTGGGGAAGCGGGTGTCGTTCGAGGCACTGAATATTGTAGTGGATAATGGAGGTCGATGTGTGATGGTGAGCGGTAGGTTGCAGGGGGTGCGGGTGGTATTGGTGAACGTATATGCCCCGAATTGGGATGATGCCGGATTTATGAAACGCATGCTGGGTCGGATTCCGGATCTGGAGGTAGGAAGCTTGATAATGGGGGGGGGATTTCAACACGGTGCTGGACCCAGCACTGGATCGCTCTAGGTCCAAGACGGGTAAGAGGCCGGCTGCAGCCAAGGTGCTCAGGGGGTTTATGGACCAGATAGGGGGAGTGGATCCATGGGGGTTTGCCAGGCCACTGGCCAGGGAATTTTCCTTCTTTTCCCACGTCCATAGAGCCTACTCCTGGATAGATTTTTTCATTTTGAGTAGGGCGCTAATCCCGAAAGTGGAGGGAACGGAATATTCGGCCATAGCCATCTCAGACCACGCCCCGCACTGGGTGGAGCTGGAGTTGGGGGAGGAGAGGGACCAGCGCCCGCTGTGGCGCCTTGATGTGGGACTGTTGGCGGATGGGGGGGGTGTGCGGGCGGGTGCGGGGGTGCATTGAAAGATATTTGGAGGCCAACGACAACGGGGAGGTGCAGGTGGGGGTAGTTTGGGAGGCGTTGAAGGCGGTGGTCGGGGGGGGAGCTAATCTCCATTAGGGCCCACAGAGAGAAGAGAGAGGGGAGGGAGAGGGAGAGGTTGGTGGGGGAGATTCTAAGGGTAGACAGGAGGTATGCAGAGGCCCCCGAGGAGGGACTACTTAGGGAGCGATGGAACCTCCAGACGGAATTCGACCTGTTGGCCACGGGGAAAGCAGAGGCACAGTGGAGGAAAGCGCAGGGGGCGACGTATGAGTATGGGGAGAAGGCGAGTCGGATGCTGGCACATCAGCTTCGTAAGAGGGAGGCAGTGAGGGAGATTGGTGGAGTTAAGGATAGAGGGGGGAATACGGTGCGGAGTGCGGTGAGAATAAACAAGGTATTTAGGGACTTCTATGGGGATCTGTACAGATCTGAGCCCCCAGTGGGGGAAGAGGGGATGTGACGATTCTTAGATCAGCTGAGGTTCCCGAGGGTGGAGGAGGAGCAGGTGGCTGGTTTGGGGGCGCCGATTGGGCTGGAGGAGCTGGTTAAAGGATTGGGGAGCATGCAGGCGGGGAAGGCCCCGGGGCCGGATGGGTTCACGGTTGAATTCTACAGGAAATACGTGGACCTGCTGGGCCTGTTGCTAGTGAGGACTTTTAATAAGGCGAGGGAGATGGGGACCTTGCCCCCGACAATGTCCAGGGCGCTGATTTCTTTGATCTTGAAGCGGGACAAGGATCCATTGCAATGTGGGTTGTATAGACCGATCTCGCTCCTCAATGTTGACGCTAAGTTGCTGGCGAAGGTGCTGGCTACGGGAATTGAGGACTGTGTCCTGGGGGTGATTCATGAGGACCAGACGGGATTTGTGAAGGGTAGGCAGCTAAATACAAATGTGCGGAGGCTCCTCAATGTGATTATGATGCCCTCGGTGGAGGGAGAAGCGGAGGTAGTGGCAGCTATGGATGCGGAGAAGGCCCTTGATCGGGTGGAGTGGGAGTATCTTTGGGAAGTGGTGCGGAGGTTTGGGTTCGGGGAGGGGTTCATCAGTTGGGTCAGACTGCTATATAGAGCCCCGATGGCAAGTGTGGCTACGAACCGGCGGAGGCTGGAGTACTTTCAGCTGTACCGGGGGACGAGGCAGGGGTGTTGTTTGCACTGGCAATTGAGCCGCTGGCCATGGCACTGAGGGAGTCCAGGAAATGGAGGGGACTGGTCCGGGGGGGGGGGGGGGGAGAACACCGGGTGTCGTTGTATGCCGACGACCTGTTGTTGTATGTTGCGGATCCAGTGGAGGGGATGGCGGAGGTCATGCGGATCCTTAGGGAGTTTGGGGACTTTTTTGGGTATAAACTCAACGTAGGGAAGAGTAAGCTCTTTGTGGTGCATTCAGGGGACCAGGGAAGGGGGATAGACGAGTTACCGCTGAAGAGGGCGGAAAGGAGCTTTCGGTACCGAGGGATCCAGGTGGCTGGGAGTTGGGGGGCCCTGCACAAGCTCAATTTGACGCGGTTGGTGGAGAAGATGGAGGAGGATTTTAAAAGATGGGATGTGCTGCCACTCTCGCTAGCGGGCAGGGTGCAGTCGGTCAAAATGACGGTCCTCCCGAGGTTTCTCTGTGTGTTCCAGTGCCTTCCCATCCTAATCCCCAAGGCCTTTTTCAAACGGGTAAGCAGGAGCATCATGGGATTTGTGTGGGCGAATAAGACCCCGAGGGTGAAGAGAGTGTTTCTGGAGCGTAGCAGGAACAGGGGGGGGCTGGCGCTGCCGAGCTTGTGTGGCGATTATTGGGCTGCCAATGTGGCGATGATCCGTAAGTGGGTAATGGAGGGAGAGGGGGCGGCGTGGAAGAGGTTGGAGATGGCGTCCTGTGTGGGCACGAGCCTGAGGGCGCTGGTGACGGCACCGCTGCCGCTATCGCCGACAAGGTACACCACGAGTACGGTGGTGGCGGCGACGCTGAAGATCTGGGGGCAGTGGAGACGGCACAGGGGCGAGGTGGGAGCCTCGGTTTGGTCCCCGATTCAGGAGAACCATCGGTTCGTCCCGGGAAGGATGGATGGGGGGGTTTCGGAGCTGGCATCGGGCAGGGGTTAGAAGAATGGGGACCTGTTCATCGCTGGGATGTTTGCGAGCCATGGGGCACTGGAGGAGAAGTTTGGGTTACCCCCGGGAAACGCTTTCAGGTACATGCAAGCGAGGGCGTTTGTGAGGCGGCAGGTGAGGGAATTCCCGCTGCTCCCGGCACAGGGGACTCAGGACAGGGTGATTTCGGGTGTATGGGTTGGAGAAGGCAGGGTTTTGGTGATCTACCAGGAGCTGAAAGAAGAGGAGGCGGCCTCGGTGGAGGAGTTAAAGGGCAAGTGGGAGGAGGAGCTGGGGGAGGAGATAGATGAGGGTCTGTTGGCTGATGCCCTGAGTAGGGTTAACTCTTCCTCCTCTTGCGCCAGGCTCAGCCTAATACAGTTCAAAGTTACTCACAGGGCGCATATGACAGGGGCGAGCTTGAGTAGGTTCTTTGGGGTGGAGGACAGATGTGGGAGGTGCTCAGGGAGCCCGGCGAATAACGTCCACATGTTCTGGTCGTGCCCGGCACTGGATGGGTTCTGGAGGGGTTTCGCGAGGACTATGTCCAAGGTGGTGAAAGTCCAGGTCAAGCCGAGTTGGGGGTTGGCACTATTTGGGGTATTGGACGAGCCGGGAGTGCAGGAGGTGAAAGAGGCCGGTATCCTGGCCTTTGCGTCCCTGGTAGCCCGGGGGAGGATTTTGCTATTATGGAAAGATGCGAAGCCCCCCAGTGTGGAAGCCTGGGTAAATGACATGGCAGGGTTCCTCAAGCTGGAGAGGATAAAGTTTGCCTTGAGAGGGTCTGTGCAGGGTTTCCTCAGGCGGTGGCAACCGTCCTAGACTATCTCGCGGAGCGTTCGGAGGAGGTCAGCAGCAGCAGCAACCCAGGGGCAGGGGGAGGGAGGGGGAGTTTGTTTTGGGGTGTCGTTTGAACAAAGAACAACAAAGAACAAAGAAATGTACAGCACAGGAACAGGCCCTTCGGCCCTCCAAGCCCGTGCCGACCATACTGCCCGACTAAACTACAATCTTCTACACTTCCTGGGTCCGTATCCTTCTATTCCCATCCTATTCATATACTTGTCAAGATGCCCCTTAAATGTCCCTATCGTCCCTGCCTCCACTACCTCCTCCGGTAGTGAGTTCCAGGCACCCACTACCCTCTGCGTAAAAAACTTGCCTCGTACATCTACTCTAAACTTTGCCCCTCTCACCTTAAACCTATGCCCCCTAGTAATTGACCCCTCTACCCTGGGGAAAAGCCTCTGACTATCCACTCTGTCTATGCCCCTCATAATTTTGTATACCTCTATCAGGTCGCCCCTCAACCTCCTTCGTTCCAGTGAGAACAAACCGAGTTTATTCAATCGCTCCTCATAGCTTATGCCCTCCATACCAGGCAACATTCTGGTAAATCTCTTCTGCACCCTCTCTAAAGCCTCCACATCCTTCTGGTAGTGTGGCGACCAGAATTGAACACTATACTCCAAGTGTGGCCTAACTAAGGTTCTATACAGCTGCAACATGACTTGCCAATTCTTATACTCAATGCCCCGGCCAATGAAGGCAAGCATGCCGTATGCCTTCTTGACTACCTTCTCCACCTGTGTAGCCCCTTTCAGTGATCTGTGGACCTGTACTCCTAGATCTCTTTGACTTTCAATACTCTTGAGGGTTCTACCATTCACTGTATATTCCCTACCTGCATTAGCCCTTCCAAAATGCATTACCTCACATTTGTCCAGGTTAAACTCCATCTGCCATCTCTCCGCCCAAGTCTCCAGACAATCTAAATCCTGCTGTATCCTCAGACAGTCCTCATCGCTATCCGCAATTCCACCAACCTTTGTGTCGTCTGCAAACTTACTAATCAGACCAGTTACATTTTCCTCCAAATCATTTATATATACTACAAAGAGCAAAGGTCCCAGCACTGATCCCTGTGGAACACCACTGGTCACAGCCCTCCAATTAGAAAAGCATCCCTCCATTGCTACCCTCTGCCTTCTATGGCCTAGCCAGTTCTGTATCCACCTTGCCAGTTCACCCCTGATCCCGTGTGACTTCACCTTTTGTACTAGTCTACCATGAGGGACCTTGTCAAAGGCCTTACTGAAGTCCATATAGACAACATCTACTGCCCTACCTGCATCAATCATCTTAGTGACCTCCTCGAAAAACTCTATCAAGTTAGTGAGACACGACCTCCCCTTCACAAAACCGTGCTGCCTCTCACTAATACGTCCATTTGCTTCCAAATGGGAGTAGATCCTGTCTCGAAGAATTCTCTCCAGTAATTTCCCTGTCACTGACATAAGGCTCACCGGCCTGTAGTTCCCGGGATTATCCCTGCCACCCTTCTTAAACAGAGGAACAACATTGGCTATTCTCCAGTCCTCCGGGACATCCCCTGAAGACAGCGAGGATCCAAAGATTTCTGTCAAGGCCTCAGCAATTTCCTCTCCAGCCTCCTTCAGTATTCTGGGGTAGATCCCATCCGGCCCTGGGGACTTATCTACCTTAATATTTTTTAAGACACCCAACACCTCTTCTTTTTGGATCTCAATGTGACCCAGGCTATCTACACCCCCTTCTCCAGACGCAACATCTACCAATTGGGTGAAGGTGGGGGGGGTTTCCCTATTTGTGTTCTTAAATGTTATATGGGGGGTTATTGTATATGGGGGAAATCCAATGTATAGTTTCTGATTGTTGTGTTCTTGTTTCTTTCTTTTTGTTGGGGGGGGGGGGGTTGAAAATTTGTTGAAAAATTTGAATAAATATATATTTTTTTAAAAGCCTTGGGATTTTCCTTAACCCTATTTGCCAATGACTTTTCGTGACCTCTTCTAGCCCTCCTGACTCCCTGCTTAAGTTCCTTCCTACTTTCCTTATATTCCACACAGGCTTCGTCTGTTCCCAGCCTTTCAGCGCTGACAAATGCCTCCTTTTTCTTTTTGACGAAGCCGACAATATCTCTCGTTATCCAAGGTTCCCGAAAATTGCCGTATTTATCTTTCTTCCTCACAGGAACATGCCGGTCCTGAATTCCTTTCAACTGACATTTGAAAGCCTCCCACATGTCAGATGTTGATTTGCCCTCAAACATCCGCCCCCAATCTAGGTTCTTCAGTTACCGCCTAATATTGTTATAATTAGCCTTCCCCCAATTTCGCACATTCACCCTAGGACCATGTGGTGGTATGTATTAGGGGTAATACGGTACACCATGTGTCGACAGGCTATTGGTGGAGGGATGCCAGGTCCTGATAGGATCTGCCCCTACTGGACTCCACCCAGAAATGCCGGTATAAGAACCCAGCTTTTCCCTCCATTTCCCTCAGCAGCTGCATTCTGTAACCACGCTGCTGGGGATAAAGTTCTGCTTAATAAAGCCTTCAATTGACATTACCTCAACCTGCCTCGCGTCATATTGATGGTGCTACAATTTATTAAGCAGAATTTAAATTGAAGAAAACAACGTGGGAACATGGAGCTCCGAATCACCCCGGAGTGCCTGCGCATCGCACCCCAAGCAGCTAACTCAACCTCTATCTTCAAGCACTGGCTGGCATGCTTTGAGGGCTACCTCCGAACGGCCCCCAGCACACCGACTGACGAACAAAAGATGCAGGTCCTCTATTCCAGGGTGAGTCCTGACGTCTACTCCCTTATCGAGGACGAGGACGGTTTCACCGGTGCCATCGCCGCGCTGAAGGATAACTTCATCCGGCCCGCCCGCCAACCAGGTTTTTGCTCGCTACCAGCTCGCTACACGACGGCAATTTCCGGGGGAATCGCTGGACGAGTTTTATAACGCCCTGCAGATCCTGGGTCGAAACTGCAACTGCCCGGCGGTAACAGCGAGTGAACACACAGAGCTCCTGGTCTGCGATGCGTATGTGGCAGGTTTGGCCTCTTCCCAGATCCGCCAGAGGCTTCTGGAGAAAGAATCTCTGGGACTTACAGAAGCTCGGGCCCTGGCGGCATCCCTCGATGTGGTCTCGCGTAACGCCCGCGCCTACGCCCCCGACCGCACTACAGCCCCTTGGGCTCCGTGGACCCCCGCTGCGGTCGACTCTCCGACACCCCCGCAAACCTACGCGGCCAAATCACCAGACCAACCGGGGGGGCCCCCCCTGCTATTTTTGCGGCCAGCCGAAACACCCTCGGCAGCACTGCCCGGCCCGCGCGAATACCTGCAAAAGCTGCGGGAAGAAGGGCCACTACGCGACGGTGTGCAAGTCCCGCGGGGTCGCCGCTATCTCCGGGGAAGAAACGGGACCACAGACCCCCCAGCGATCCACATGCGACCAACGGACGCCGCCATTTTGGACCCCGGACGCCACGAGGGAGAGATGGGCGCCGCCATTTTGTCCACCCCCGACCGCGCTCGATCCGTGGATGCCGCCATCTTGGCTGAAGGACCCCGACACAGACGGTCACCGACACAGATGGCCACATACTGCCTAATTACGATGCTCAACTTCAACAACCACGTCTGGCTTCGACTACCCTCGACCAGTCGCGACCCTGGACGCTCCAGACTGCAACCACTACAGTCCTAGTGAATGGCTACGAGACGCCATGTCTTATCGATTCTGGGAGCACGGAGAGCTTCATTCATCCGGACACGGTAAGGCGCTGTTCCCTCGTAATTCGGCCAAGCACCCAGAAAATTTTCCTGGCGGCGGGATCCCACTCCGTTCAGATCACGGGGTTCTGCATCGCTAACCTAACGGTGCAGGGGAGGGAGTTCCGGAATTACCGGCTGTATGTCCACCCCCATCTCTGTGCGCCCACACTCCTAGGGTTGGACTTCCAATGCAACCTCCAGAGTTTCACATTTAAATTTGGCGGCCCTATACCCCCACTGACTGTCTGCGGCCTCGCGACCCTCAAGGTTGAACCGCCTTCCTTGTTTGCGAACCTCACCCCGGATTGCAAACCCGTCGCCACCAGGAGCAGACGGTACAGCGCCCAGGACCGAGCATTTATCCGGTCCGAAGTCCAGAGGCTGCTGAAGGAAGGCATCATCCAGGCTAGCAACAGTCCCTGGAGAGCCCAGGTGGTAGTTGTTAAGACCGGGGAGAAACAGAGGATGGTCATCGACTATAGTCAGACCATCACTAGGTACACGCAGCTAGATGCGTACCCTCTCCCCCGCATATCCGACATGGCCAATCGGATTGCACAGTACAAGGTCTTTTCCACCGTGGACCTCAAGTCCGCCTACCACCAGCTCCCCATCCGTCCCGGTGACCGCAACTATACTGCCTTCGAAGCAGACGGGCGGTTTTCCACTTTTTAAGGGTTCCATTCGGCGTCATGAACGGAGTCTCGGTCTTCCAACGAGAGATGGACCGAATGGTTGACCAGCACGGTTTACGGGCCACGTTCCCGTATCTCGACAACGTCACCATCTGCGGCCACGACCAGCAGGACCATGACGCCAACCTCCAAAAATTCCTCCAGACCGCTCACGCCCTGAACCTCACTTACAACAAAGAAAAATGCGTGTGCAAACCACACTTTTTCAGGCCAGATAGAGCGCACCTGGTTAAGGCCTCTCGACCCTTTGAACGCCTCAGTTTGGATTTCAAAGGCCCCCTCCCCTCCACCGATCGCAACACGTACTTCCTGAACGTCGTTGACGAATACTCCCGTTTCCCTTTCGCCATCCCCTGCCCCGACATGACAGCGTCCACGGTCATTAAAGCCCTCGGTACCATTTTTTCACTGTTCGGTTTCCCCGACTATATCCATAGCGACAGGGGGTCCTCCTTTATGAGTGATGAACTGCGTCAATTCCTGCTCAGCAAGGGCATAGCCTCGAGCAGGACGACCAGTTACAAGCCCCGGGGGAACGGGCAGGTAGAAAGGGAGAATGGAACGGTCTGGAAGGCCGTCCTGCTGGCCCTCTGGTCTAGGAGTCTCCCAATTTTCCGCTGGCAGGAAGTCCTCCTGGATGCCCTTCACTCTATCCGGTCCCTGCTGTGCACCACCACGAATCAAACGCCTCATGAGCGCCTCCTCCTCTTTCCTAGGAAGTCCTCCTCTGGAACGCCACTTCCGAACTGGCTAGCAGCTCCGGGACACATTCTGCTCCGGAAACATGTGCGGGCGCACAAGTCAGATCCGTTAGTGGAACGGGTGCATCTCCTTCACGCCAACCTGCAATACGCCTATGTGGAGTACCCCGATGGCCGACAGGACACGGTCTCCCTGCAAGACCTGGCGCCCGCCGGAGCTACCCACACCCCCCCCCCCAACGCCAATCACCACCTCCTCACTCCCGCCGGTTCTTCCCGCAGCCACCCCCTTCCCGGGGGCTTCGGTTCTCCTCCCAGACCCGCCCAGGAGTAAGGACACAGGGGACAGCGCTACGCTCCCAGAGTCGACGGGACTCGAGCCAGCGCCATCACCACCACGCCCGAGACAATCGGAAAGGACGACCAGGGTGCCCATCCGGCTCATCGAATCACTTTAACTCTCAACGTTTTCAGTTATTGTGTCTTGTTATAGTTATGGCATCATGCCGGCCCTGTTTGGCCCGTTGGCCCAGTTGAAGCGATAATTTTGTGTTTTGTTCAAAGTTACGGCACATTACCGACTCTGTAAACCCCTACCACCATGCGAACCACCATCCCGCCGGGTTCTTTTTCAACAAGGGGTGAATGTGGTGATATGTATTAGGGGTAATACGGTACACCATGTGTCGACAAGCTATTGGTGGAGGGATGCCAGGTCCTGATAGGATCTGCCACCTACTGGACTCCACCCAGAAATGCCGGTAAAAGAACCCAGCTTTTCCCTCCATTTCCCTCAGCAGCTGCATTCTGTAACCACGCTGCTGGGGATAAAGTTCTGCTTAATAAAGCCTTCAATTGACATTACCTCAACCTGCCTCGCATCATATTGACGGTGCTACAGACCACTCTTATCCTTGTCCAAAAATCGCGGTGACAATCTGGTGAATCCTCTCTGCCTTCCCTCCAAGGCCAGTATCTCCTTCCGGAGGCGTGGGATCCGGAGCAAAGGCAGTGTTCCAGATGTGGTCTGACCAGTGTGTAGTGTTCGGAAAATAATGGTGTTCGAAGGGATTTATATTTGTATTGGTAAATATTAGAAATAAGGTACAGTTTTAGTGGGTTTAATTTAACGTTTGTGTGTATGGAAGGGTAAAACGTCTAGTCAGATACATGCTGGACAAAGGTGTTTGTTTGTGTGGAGGTTGGTTTCAATTCCAATTGTGATTCTATTGTGCTTCGAGAGGGCTATGGTGTGAAGAGTAAATAAACCAGTAGTGGTTGCTAAGCAACTGGGGTGTTGTAAGGTAGAGCAGCTTTTAAATGTTAGTTTCGCTAATATGCTTGCAGTTGGAGATAGGTAGTGAGAGGGAGTGAGAGAGGGGGAATCTCTCCCAGCTCTGCTGGAAGCGGTTGGTTTTAGAAGACGAGAGAGGGAACATCTACCTCAGCTTTGCGAGAAGAAAAGAAGATATCTTTCTTGGTGGGAGATGTACAAAGTGGGTGGGTTACACATAGGCAGGACCCGGGCTGATGTCCTGGTTGGGGGGAGGGGGGTACTTGCTAGAGTGGTTGGGGAGGATTTAAACTCATAAGGCAGAAGGATTCAGAGCACGGGGAATCAAGAACAAGAGAAAAAGACAGCAAGAATAAGAAAAGTGACAGACAGAGAAATTGAGGGCCTGTATCAGATAATGACAGTGTAAAAAATAGTAGGGACTGGTCAATAAACATGAAAAGGACTGGCCTTAAGATTTTGTACCCGAATGCTTGGAGCATTCAAAATAAAATGGATGAATTAGTTGTGCAGATAGGTGTTGTTGTGATATCATGGTTGTGTTGTAGTTCACCGACTGACCACTGGGAGTGTCATTAGTATATAAGTGAATGTTAGAGTCAGTGACCTCGGACTGACTAGGGAGCTGGGAGAGAGATTGCTGGTGCATGTTGATACTGTTATTCATCTGTTGTTTTGTATATACTTGACCCAGTTTTTAAAAAAATAAACAATTTTAATGAGGTATTTTTGGTATTGTAAACAACAATATACAAAGAACAATAAACAGAGTGCAATAACCGATTCCCATCCCATAAGGACCTGCCTAATTGACCCCCCCTTCTACGCTACCCTAACCCTCCCTCCCTCCCTCCCTCCCCCCCCCCCCCCACCCCCCACTCTGCTGACGATTAATTTTCCGCAAAGAAGTCGATGAACGGTTGCCACCTCCGGACGAACCCTAGCAGCGACCCTCTCAGGGCGAACTTAATTTTCTCCAGGCAGAGAAAGCTCGCCATGTCCGATAACCAGACTTTCGACTTCGGGCGCTTTGAATCCCTCCAAGCTAGTAGTATCTGTCTCCGGGCTTCCAGGGAAGCAAAGGCCAGAACGTCGGCCTCTTTCTCCCCCTGGACTGCCGGGTCCTCCGAAACCCCAAAGACCGCCATCTCTGGACTCATCGCCACCCTTGTTTTCATACCCGGGACATGTCGTCCGCGAACCCCTGCCAGTATCCCCTGAGTTTTGGACACGCCCAGAACATGTGGACATGGTTTGCTGGTCCTCCCGCACATTTTGCACACCTGTCCTCTATCCCAAAGAATCTACTCATCCGGGCCACCTTGAATTGGATCAGGCTGAGTCTGGCACATGTTGCGGTCGCGTTAACTCTGCTCAATGCGTCCACCCATAAGCCATCCTCTTACTCACCCCAAGCTCCTCCTCCCACTTATGCTTCAGCTCCTCGGTCTGCGTCTCCTCTGCCCCCATGAGCTCTTTGTAGATGTCCGAGAGGAAGCATCACCTTCCTCACTCGCGGGGACCTACCCGCCCACACAAAGCCCAAAATAATGTTATTGACCCGCTTTAAAAAGTACCGCGGAATGAAAATGGTGAGACATTGAAATACGAACAGAAATCTTGGGAGGACGTCATTTTAACCGTGTGCACTCTCCCAGCTAGCGACAATGGGGGCGCATCCCATCTCCGAAACTAATTTGTTCAACCAACCGGGCCAAGTTCAGCTTATGTAACCGAGCCCAGTCCTGCGCCACTTGTATCCCTAGATACCTGAAACTGTCCCCATCTAACCTAAAAGGCAGCTCCCTCAGCTGACCCTCCTGACCCCTCGCCTGAACGACAAACATCTCACTCTTCCCCATATTCAGTTTATACCCCGAGAACTGGCCAAATTCCCCTAAAATCCCCATAATTTCGTCCATCCCTTCCACTGGATCCGAAACGTAGAAGAGCAGGTCGTCCGCGTACAGCGAGACTCTATGTTCCACCCACCCCCGCACCAGCCCCTTCCATTCTGTTGTGGGCAAAGTCTTGGAAAGGATTATAAGAGATAGGATTTATAATCATCTGGAAAGGAATACTTTGATTAGAGATAGTCAACACGGTTTTGTGAAGGATAAGTCATGCATCACAAACCTTATTGAGTTCTTTGAGAAGGTGGCCAAACAGGTGGATGAGGGTAGAGCAGTTGATGTGGTGTATATGGATTTCAGTAAAGCGTTTGATGAGGTTCCCCAGGGTAGGCTATTTCAGAAAATACGGAAGCATGGGATTCAGGGAGATTTAGCAGTTTGGATCAGAAATTGGCTAGCTGTAAGAAGACAGAGGGTGGTGGTTGATGGGAAATGTTCAGCCTTGAGTTCAGTTACTAGTGGTGTACCATAAGGATCTGTTTTGGGGCCACTGCTGTTTGTTATTTTTATAAATGACCTGGAGGAGGGCGTAGAAGGATGGGTGAGTAAATTTGCGGATGACACTAAAGTCGGTGGAGTTGTGGACAGTGCGGAAGGATGTTACAAGTTACAGAGGGACATAGATAAGCTGCAGAGCTGGGCTGAGAAGTGGCAAATGGAGTTTAATGCAGAAAAGTGTGAGGTGATTCATTTTGGAAGGAATAACAGGAAGACAGAGTACTGGGCTAATGGTAAGATTCTTGGCAGTGTGGATGAGCAGAGAGATCTCGGTGTCCATGGACATAGATCCCTGAAAGTTGCCACCCAGGTTGAGAGGGTTGTTAAGAAGGCGTACGGTGTGTTAGCTTTTATTGGTAGAGGGATTGAGTTTCGGAGCCATGAGGTCATGTTGCAGCCGTACAAAACTCTGGTGCGGCCGCATTTGGAGTATTGCGGCAATTCTGGTCGCCGCATTATAGGAAGGATGTGGAAGCATTGGAAAGGGTGCAGAGGAGATTTACCAGGATGTTGCCTGGTATGGAGGGAACATCTTATGAGGAAAGGCTGAGGGACTTGAGGCTGTTTTCGTTAGAGAGAAAGAGGTTAAGAGGTGACTTAATAGAGGCATACAAGATGATCAGAGGATTAGATAGGGTGGACAGAGAGCGCCTTTTTCCTCGGATGGTGATGTCCAGCACAAGGGGACATAGCTTTAAATTGAGGGGTGATAGATATAGGACAGATGTCAGAGGTAGGTTCTTTACACAGAGAGTAGTAAGGGCGTGGAATGCCCTGCCTGCAACAGTAGTGGACTCGCCAACATTAAGGGCATTTAAATGGTCATTGGATAAACATATGGATGATAAGGGAATAGTATAGACGGGCTTTAGATTAGCTTCGCAGGTTGGCGCAACATTGAGGGCCGAAGGGCCTGTACTGTGCTGTAATGTTCTATTCTAACCCCTTGAAGCTCTCAGAGCAATTGCCAGCGGCACTATAGCTAACGCGAACAGCAGTGGGGAGAGGGGGCATCCCTGTCTTGCCCCCGGTACAATCTAAAGTAGTCCTAATCGTCCTTACACTCGCCTCCGGGGCCTGATACAGCAGCCTGACCCAGACGATAAAGCCCTTCCCGAATCCAAATCGTCCCAGCACCTCCCATAAATAGTCCCACTCCACCCAGTCAAAAGCCTTTTCCGCATCCATCGCCACAACTACCTCTACCTCCCAACTCTCTTCATGATCACATTTAGCATCCTTCTTACGTTGGCCACCAACTGCCTGCCCTTGACAAACCCGGTTTGGTCCTCCATGATGACCTCTGGCACACAATCCTCAATCCTGGAGGCCAAAAGTTTGGCCAGCAATTTGGCGTCTACATTAAGCGGGAAAATCGGCCTACAGGACCCACATAGCTCGGGGTTCTTGTCCCGTTTCAACATCAACGAGATAGTGGCCTGCGACATCGTCATGGGCAGAACCCCTCTGGCCCGTGCCTCATTAAAAAGCTTGACCAGTACCGGCCTCACTATCCTGGAGAGCTTTTTATCGAACTCCACCGGGTACCCGTCCGGCCCCGGGGCTTTACCCGACTGCATGGCCTTCAAGCCCTCAGATATCTCTTCGGCCCTAATCGGGGCCCCCAGCCCATTTACCAGCTCCCTACCCACTTTTGGGAATGTCAGCCCGTCCAAAAAGCGCCTCATTCCCTCCGGCCCCGTGGGGGGTTCTGAATTGTAGAGCCTTCTGTAAAAGTCCCTGAACGCCTTGTTCAGCCCTGCCGAGTCCCCTAACAAGTTTCCATCCCCGTCAATTACCTTCCCTATGTCCTGGCCACCTCCCTCTTTCTAAGTTGCTGTGCAAGCATTCTGCTGGCTTTCTCCCCGTGTTCGTACATCGCACCCCTCGCCTTTCTAAGCTGCTTCACTGCCTTACCTGTGGACAACACACCAAATTCAGCCTGCCGCCTCCGATGTTCCCTTAAGAGCTCCGTCCCCTTACGAGCTCTGTCCCCAGAGTCTCCTTATACCTTCTGTCTATCTGTAAGATCTCCTCTAACAGTCGGTCCGTTTCTGCCCTGTCCGTCCTGTCCCTATGAGCCCGGATAGAAATCAGCTCCCCTCTCACCACTGTCTTCAGCGCCTCCCAGACGACCGCCGCTGAGACTTCCCCGTGTCGTTGACCTGCAGGTAATTTTGCAGACACTTCCTCAGCCTTTCGCACACCGCCTTGTCCGCCAACAGCCCAACCTCTAACCTCCATTGCGAGCGCTGAAAGCTTTCCTCACTAACCTGTAGTTCAACCCAATGCGGAGCGTGATCCGAAATAGTAATCGCCGAGTACCCCTGCCAGTAATTCCCTGCTCAAGATGAAAAAATCGATCCGGGAATAAACCTTATGAACATGCGAGTAAAAAGAGAACTCCTTCCCCGCCGAGATTATACTGCCCACCTCAAATTGCACCCGCTTGGTGATCAAAATCGCAACCCCTCTGGTCTTGGTGTCCAGCCCCGAATGAAAGACCTGACTACCCCAACCCTTCCTCAATCTGACCTGATCCGCCACTTTCAGGTCTGTCTCCTGCAACGTTACCACGTCCGCCTTCAGAGCCCTCAGGTGCGCGAACACAAGTGCCCTCCTGACCGGCCCATTTAACCCTCTAACATTCCAGGTGATCAGCCTAGTTGGGGGGCACCTTGCCCCTCCCCTCCGCCGATCAGCCATCCCCTTTCCTAGGACCACCTCCAGCCCGTGTGCCGCGCCTCCATCGGCCCGCCTCCCGGCAGCCCCCACTCCCGACCTCCTCTCTGTCCCTCGACCCAAGTCCCTCCCTCGTCAGCAGAACAACTATCCCCCCTTCCCCCCCCAGTAACAACACTCTGTAACCTAACCCATGCCATAAACTAACCATATGCACACCCCCCACTTTGTTTCCGTAGATTAGCTCACCCAGCAAGCCTGGTGGCCCTTGCCTCCGGCGCCAATAAGTCTCCCACCTATTGTTCCCTCACACCCCTCCCCCCCCGCTCATCGAAACCACTTCCCTCATCAAACCGTCCACGCACAATCGCCCAGTTAAAAACAAAGAAACCCCCCACAATAGTGCAATTCAAAGTGATACAAAGTAAAAGGCACGAGCAACCACCCCCACCAAAACACAGAAAACCCCAAAACCAAATAACTTTTACTTCCCCCTTCTTCAGCAGAACTCAAATACAGAAGAGAAAAGACAAGAAAAACATATAAACATCACTCAAAAAGTTGCAACTTAAAACAAAAAGTTCTCAGTTCGGCACCAGCCCTTTTCTTTTAGCAAAGTCCATCGCGTCCTCAGGCGACTTGAAATATTGATGCCGGTCCTCGTATGTAACCCAAAGACGCGCCGGGTATAAGAGTCCAAATTTCACCTGCTTTTTGAACAAGATTGCCTTGATCTGGTTGAAACCTGCCCTCCTTCTGGCCACCTCCACGCTCAGATCCTGGTAAACGCGCAAGATACTGTTGTCCCACTTGCAGCTCCGCGTATGCTTGGCCCACTGGAGAACACACTCCTTGTCCAGGAACCTGTGGAACCAGACCACCATCGCCCTTGGGGGGTCCCCCGCCCGCGGCTTCCTCGCCAGCGCTCTGTACGCCCTGTCCACCTCCAACGGTCGGGGAAAAGCCCCGTCCCCCAAAAGCTTCTGGAACATACTTGTGACATACGCACCAGCATCAGCCCCCTCCGGGAGACCAACAATTCTTAAGTTTTGGCGGCGGGACCTGTTCTCCAGGTCCTCTACCTTCTACAGAAACCTTTTCTGCTGATCCTTCAGCATCCCCACCTCCAGCTCCACCACCGTTTGGTGCTCCTCCTGATCCGCCAGCGCTTTCTCCAGCTTCTGGATCGTCTGATCCTGGACATCCAGTCTGCGCTCCAGCCGATCGAGCGACTCCTTTATCGGATCTAAGCGGTCCCGCTTCTGCCTAGCAAAGCCATCCTGAACGACAACTGCTCCGTTGATGGCTGGGCCGTCACATCAGCCACATTGCCCTCTGCTGCAGCCCCCACCCAGCCCTTGCTTGTCTTCCTATTTCTCCCTTTTCGAGTCCTGCTGGATCTTTGTTCCAAACACCAATGTGAGGAAAGGTGCACGCTTGCCTTTGCTTTCAAATCCAGCGCTCAAAATCGCAAAAAGGTCGGGGGGATAGGTCCAAAGGTCCGGCCCGAGCGGGAGCCAGCAAATGTGCGACTTACTCCCTCATAGCCGCCACCGGAAGTCCATATTTGACCCACAGTTAATGGTAATAAATTATTTATAGCTTTAGCTACAAGTGTTCTTGTAATATAAATCAGGCCATCTGACAAAAACGTTACAGATGTAAAGGGATGTGATGTAGTTGGGATAACGGAGCCATGGCTCCAAGGTGACCAAGGATGGGAGCTAAACATTGAGGCTATTCAGTGTTTAGGAAGGACAGACAAAAAGAAAAAAGTGGTGGAGTTGTACTGTTGATTTAAGAAGATATTGATACAATATTGAGGAAAGATATTAGCACAGATGATGTGGAAATCTGTCTGGGTTGAGTTAATAAACACCACAGGGCAAAAAACATTAATCGGGGTGGTATACAGACCACCAAACTGCAGTGGTAATGTTGGCAATAGCATTAGAAATCAGAGATGAATGTGTTCAAGGTACATCTGTCATTTTGGGTGACTTTCGGGCAGCACGGTGGTGCAGTGGTTAGCACTGGGACTGCGGCGCTGAGGACCTGGGTTTGAATCCCGGCCCTGGGTCACTGTCCGTGTGGAGTTTGCACATTCTCCCCGTGTTTGCGTGGGTTTCACCCCCATAACCCAAAAAGATGTGCAGGTTTGGTGGATTGGCCGCGCTCAATTGCCCCTTAATTGGAAAACAAAATAATTGGGTACTCTAAATTAAAAAAAAAAAACATTTTGGGTGACTGTAATCTGCATAAGATTGGGTGAGTTAAATTAGTCACAGTACAACAGAGGAGGAATTTCTGGAGTGTATACAGGGTGGTTTTCTGCACTAATATGTGAAGGAACCAAGAAGAGAACAGACCATCGTGGACTGGATGTTGTGCAATGAGAAAGGATTAGTTGACAATCTAGTTGTGGGAGAACCCTTGGGGATGAGTGACCATAATATGATTGAATTCTTTCTCATGGTGGATAGTGAGGTAGTTGATTCTAATACGAGGGTCCTGAACCTCAATAAAGGTAATTATGATGGTATGAGGCATGGGTTGTCAATGATGGACTGGGAAACATTAGTGAAAGGAAGGACAGTGGACAGCCAATAGCAGCATTCAGGGAACGAATAGGTCAACTCCAAAAGTTGTTTATTTCTATTTGGCGCAAGAGTAGAAAGGGAACTGTGACCAAACCCTGGCTTACAAGGAAATTAGCGATACTATTAGAATCAAAGAAGAGGCATAAAAATAGCAAGAAAAAGCAATACACCTGAGGATTGGGAATGGTTTAAAATAGTGATTAGCACTGTTGCTTCACTCCGCCAGGGACCCAGATTGATTCCCGGCTTGGGTCACTGACTGTGTGCGGAGTCTGTACGTTCCGTGCCTGTGTTCGTTTCCTCCCACAAATCCTGAAAGACAGGCTGTTAGGTGAATTGGACATTCTGAATTCTCCCTCTGTGACCCGAACAGGCGTCTAGTGATGACTAGGGGATTTTCACAGTAACTTCATTGCAGCGTTAATGTAAGCCTACTTGTGACACTAATAAAGATTATTATTATTAAATTCAGCAAAGGCAGGCCAAGGGATTGATTAAGAAGGGGGAAATACAATATGAGCTTTGCACCCTCCCAGTGAGACAGAGAAGACACAGCGAAGAGAGAGTTTGGGAGCTGGGAATTTGAAGCTAGGTGAGAATTTGAGGCTGGGAGGAGGTGCTTTTTATCCCTTGGTTTGTTACACTCACATTTCCAGTGAGTGGCCTTGCCCTGCTGCAGGTCACTACAAGGGAGAGAGCTGATTGGTGAGTGGCAGTTAAGGCAGGTACATCCTTCATATCGGGCGCGTTGCTGAGCAAAACCAGAGCAGTCTGAGAGGGTAAGTGGTATTTGTGTCTGTGTCTCTCTGTGTCTCTGTGTTTTCAAATTGTGGGGAGGAAAAGCTGAGAGCTAACGTTACGTTAAAGTTTTGGCCTGATTGGCTGGTAGGGAATTTTAAAAAACATTGAAAAAAAATAATTAAACTAATTAATCAACTAGGTAGAGGAGAAACTAAATCTGAGGGCGAAGATTAGTATTTAGCATTTAATTTTACAGTAGTAATATAGCGCCATATAATTGTAACTTAATCTAATAATTTAATAAGTATTTATTTTTAATTAATTAATTAGAGCTTAAATGTTACTCAGCAGGATGCAGTGCTCTACCTGTGTGATGTGGGAGATCCGTGACGCTTCCAGCATTCCGGTCAACTACGCCTGCAGGAAGTGTAACCAATGGCAGCTCCTCACAGACCGCGTGATTCGGTTGGAGCAGCAGTTGGATGCACCTAGGAGCGTGCAGGTGACGGAAAGCGTCATAGATAGGAGTTATAGAGACGTGGTCACACCCAAGGTGCAGGCAGGGAGATGGGTGACCGTTACAAAGGGCAGGCAGTCAGTGCAGGAATCCCCTGTGGTTGTCCACCTCTCTAACAGGTATACCGTTTTGGAAACTGTTGAGGGAGATAGCCGATCAGAGGAAAACAACAGCAGCCAGAGCGGTGGCACCACAACTGGCTCTGTTGCTCAGCAGGGGAGAGCAAAGTGCAGGAGAGCGATAGTAATAGGGGACTCTATAGTAAGGGGCACAGACCGGCGCTTCTGTGGACATGAAAGAGACTGCAGGATGGTATGTTGCCTCCCTGGTGCCAGGGTCAAAGATGTCTCTGAACGAACACAGGACATCCTGAAGGGGGAGGGTGAACAGCCACAGGTCGTAGTACACATAGGTATTAACGACATAGGCAGGAAGGGGCATGAGGTCCTGCAGCAGGAGTTCAGGGAGCTAGGCAGAAAGTTAAAAGACAGGACCTCTAGGGTTGTAATCTCGGGATTACTCCCTGTGCCACGTGCCAGTGAGGCTAGAAATAAGAGAATAGAGCAGCTAAACATGTGGCTAAACAGCTGGTGTAGGAGGGAGGGTTTCATATATCTGGATTATTGGGATCTTCCGGGACAGGTGTGACGGGTAAGAAGGACAGGTTACATCTAAACTGGAGGGGCACAAATATCCTGGCTGGGAGGTTTGCTAGAGTCACTCGGGAGGATTTTAACGGGTACAGTAAGAAGTCTTACAACACCAGGTTAAAGTCCAATAGGTTTGTTTCAAATCACTAGCTTTCGGAGCCTCCAACTGTCCTGGCTTGAGACAATTCGTACCTCTTTAACCTGGAGTTACCCCTATCTCTGGATCTGTAAAGACTTAATTACCTGCAAATGCTCGCATTCCAAGCATTGTCTGGCATCTTTGACTTTGTCTATATATATGTTTCTGGAACCTACCTCTTCATTCACCTGAGGAAGGAGTTTAGATGTAACCTGCCCTTCCAGTACAGGAAATTTGCATACGTCCGTGTGCTCACCCTAATTTGAAGGTGGTTTGTGGAGGAGCTGTTGTCAAGTGACACTTAAACCCGAAACACTTCTTCAGTGTTTCCCTCTCTACCCCCTCCTCTAACCAAAAAAAAACAATCGCTGTAAAGATCAAGAGGGAGGCTCGAGGGCAGGTAGAAGTTGAAAGAAGTTGAACCGTGACACCACAGCCTGCAGGTAAGGGACTGGCTGGTGGCTGGTAAGTAGTTTGTATTTTATTTTCCCTCAGATGTTATCGTGCGGGGCGCAGAGGTTACTGAATGAGTGTTTGCTGAGAGGGGGAGTGAATAACAGGTAAGCTCGTTCTTTCTTTTTAATTTTATATCTAGAGGGGATGGCAGGGAAGGTAGTGCAATGTTCCTCCTGCAGAATGTTTGAGGTGAGGGACGCCGTCAGTGTCCCTGCTGATTTCACCTGTGGGAAGTGCTGCCATCTCCAGCTCCTCAGAAACCGCGTTAGGGAACTGGAGCTGGATGAACTTCGGATCATTCGGGAGGCAGAGGTGGTCATAAATAGTAGCTTCAGGGATGTAGTTACTCCGAAGAATAAAGATAGATGGGTGACGGTGAGAGGGGCTGGGAGGAAGCAGTCAGTACAGGGATCCCCTGTGGTCGTTCCCCTTAGTAACAAGTATACCTCTTTGGATACTGTTTGGGGGGGGGGGGGGGGGACTTACCAGGGGTAAGCCATGTGGTACAGGTCTCTGGCAGGAGACTGTCCTTGTTGCTCAGAAGGGAAGGGGGGAGAGGAGGAGAGCATTAATCATTGGAGACTCCATAGTTAGAGGGATAGATAGGAGATTCTGTGGGAACGAGAGAGACTCGCGGTTGGTGTGTTGCCTCCCAGGTGCCAGGGTCCGCGATGTCTCGGATCGTGTTTTCGGGATCCTTAAGGGAGAGGGGGAGCAGCCCCAGGTCGTGGTCCACATAGGCACCAACGACATAGGTAGGAAAAGGGATAGGGATGTAAGGCAGGAATTCAGGGAGCTAGGGTGGAAACTTAGATCTAGGACAAACAGAGTTATTATCTCTGGGTTGTTACCCGTGCCACGTGATAGCGAGACGAGGAATAGGGAGAGAGAGGAGTTGAACACGTGGCTACAGGGGTGGTGCAGGAGGGAGGGTTTCAGATTTCTGGATAATTGTGGCTCATTCTGGGGTCGGTGGAACCTCTATAAACGGGATGGTCTACACCTGGACCAGAGGGGTACCAATATCCTGGGGGGGAAATTTGCTAATGCTCTTCGGGAGGGTTTAAACTAGTTCAGCAGGGGCTTGGGAACCTGAATTGTAGCTCCAGGATACAGGAGGTTGAGAGTAGTGAGGTCATGAGTAAGGTTTCAAAGTTGCAGGAGTGTACCGGCAGGCAGGAAGGTGGTTTAAAGTGTGTCTTCTTCAATGCCAGGAGCATCCGGAATAAGGTGGGTGAACTTGCGGCATGAGTTGGTACCTGGGACTTCGATGTTGTGGCCACTTCGGAGACATGGATAGAGCAGGGACAGGAATGGTTGTTGCAGGTGCCGGGGTTTAGATATTTCAGTAAGCTCAGGGAAGGTGGTAAAAGAGGGGGAGGGGTGGCATTGTTAGTCAAGGACAGTATTACGGTGGCAGAAAGGACGTTTGATGAGGACTCGTCTACTGAGGTAGTATGGGCTGAGGTTAGAAACAGCAAAGGAGAGGTCACCTTGTTAGGGGTTTTCTATCGGCCTCCGAAAAGTTCCAGAGATGTAGAGGAAAGGATTGCAAAGATGATTCTGGATAGGAGCGAAAGCAACAGGGTAGTTGTTATGGGGGACTTTAACTTTCCAAATATTGACTGGAAACGCTATAGTTCGAGTACTTTAGATGGGAATGTTCTTGTCCAATGTGTGCAGGAGGGTTTCCTGACACAGTATGTAGATAGGCCAACGAGAGGCGAGGCCATATTGGATTTGGTACTGGGTAATGAACCAGGACAGGTGCTAGATCTGGAGGTAGGTGAGCACTTTGGTGATAGTGACCACAATTCGATTAAGTTTATTTTAGTGGGGCCGGAGCGGCAGGAGTTCATCAAGCGCTGCTTCGAGGAGCTGCGGAAGGAGATGCTGGCGCCTATGCTGTCGGCAATTGAAGGACTAGGGATGACCCAGAAGGCCCACGAGGTAAAGATCCAGGAGGTACAGAAAAGAGTCAGTGAGAATGAGGACGAGATCTTGGGCCTGGCGGTGAGAGTGGAGCAGAATGAGGCGCTACACAAGAGGTGGGCGGGAAGACTCGAAGACCTGGAGAACAGGTCGAGGAGAAAGAATCTGCGGATCCTGGGTCTCCCTGAAGGAGTGGAGGGGGCCGATGCCGGGGCATACGCGAGCACGATGCTCGGGGCGATGATGGGCGCGGAGGCTCCTTCGAGGTCGCTGGAGCTGGACGGGGCGCACCGGGTGCTGGCGAGGAAGCCCAAGGTAAATGAGCCGCCAAGGGCGATGGTGGTGAGATTTCACCGGTTCACGGACAGAGAGAGGGTCCTGAAATGGGCCAAGAAGGAGCGGAGCAGCAAGTGGGACAATGTAGAGATCCGAATATACCCGGACTGGAGCACGGAGGTTGCAAAGCGGAGAGCGGGTTTCAACCGGGCCAAAGCGGTGTTGCACCGGAAAGGAGTGAAATTCGGAATGTTGCAGCCAGCGCGACTGTGGGTCACATACAAGGACCAAAACTATTATTTCGAAACGCCTGAAGAGGCGTGGACCTTCATACAAACCAAAAAGTGGGACTCTAACTGAGGGTTTGTGAGGGTGGGGGGGATGTTTGGGGTTTGATGTTTGATGGTTGTTGTATATAGGGGTCAGTCACGCGCAGGAAATGTTACATGGGCTGGGGGAGAGAGACAAGGCCGCGACAGGAGCTGTGCCAGAGGGGGCGGAGCGGGCTTTGGAAAGCACGGGGTTTTTCCCGCGCGAGGGAAGAAAGGCGGGAAGGGGAACGAAGGAACGCATACTGATTGGGACACTCCCACACGGGGAGGTCAATGGGACGGCGGGGGAAGCCGGGGTCAGCAGGTGTCAGCTGACTTACGGGAGTGATATGGGGGGAGCAAAAAAGCTAGACAGGGGTCTAGCGGGGAGGAGGGGAGGGGGAAAAGGGTTGCTGCTGCACTGACCGACAGGGAATGGGACGCAGAAGAGGTGGTCGGGGCGGGGGTCCCCCGGCTGGGGGACTGGAGGGTGGGGAGGCGCGGACACGGGACTGGCCTGGAAAAGGAGATGGCTAGTCGGCTGGGGGGGGGGGGGGGTCATGCTCCAAGAGACACATCTGAAGGTGGCGGACCAGGTCAGGTTAAGAAAGGGATGGGTAGGACAGGTATTCCACTCGGGACTGGACGCGAAGAATAGAGGGGTGGCAATATTGGTGGGAAAGCGGGTGTCATTTGAGGCCAAGACTATTGAGGTGGACAATGGAGGGGGATATGTGATGGTGAGCGGTAGGTTGCAAGGGACGTGGGTGGTGTTGGTAAATGTATACGCCCCGAACTGGGATGATGCTGGATTCATGAAGTGCATGTTGGGGCGCATTCCGGACCTGGAGGTAGGAGGCCTGATAATGGGAGGGGACATCAATACCAGTGTTGGACCCAGCACTGGACCACTCCAGATCAAGGACTGGAAAGAGGCCGGCGGCGGCCAAGGTGCTTAGGGGGTTTATGGATCAGATAGGGGGAGTGGACCCATGGAGGTTTGCAAGGCCGCAGGCCAGGGAATTTTCCCATGTGCACAAAGCCTACTCCCGGATAGATTTCTTTGTTCTGGGCAGGGCGCTCATCCCGAGGGTGGAGGGGACGGAGTATTCGGCCATAGCCGTTTCGGGTCACGCCCCGCCCTGGGTGGAACTGGAGCTGGGAGAGGAGAGGGACCAACGCCCGCTGTGGCGGCTGGATGTGGGACTGCTGGCAGATGAGGTGGTGTGTGGGAAGGTGAGGGGGTGCATCGAAAGGTACTTGGAGGCCAACGACAACGGGGAGGTGCGGGTGGGGGTGGTATGGGAGGCGTTGAAGGCGGTGATCAGGGGAGAGCTAATCTCCATCAGGGCTCATAGGGAGAAGACAGAGGGCATGGAAAGGGAGAGGTTAGTGGGGGAGATTTTGAGAGTGGACAGGAGATACGCAGAGGCCCCGGAGGAGAGATTACTTGGGGAAAGACGACGGCTCCAGACGGAGTTTGACCTGTTGACCACAGGGAAGGGGGAGGCACAGTGGAGGAAGGCGCAGGGGGCGACCTATGAGTATGGGGAAAAGGCTAGTCGGATGCTGGCACACCAGCTCCGTAAGAGGATGGCAGCGAGGGAGATAGGGGGAGTCGAAGATGGAAGGGGAGCCACGGTTCGGAGTGCGACGAAAATAAACGAGGTATTTAAGGCCTTCTATGAAGAGCTGTACAGATCCCAGCCCCCAGCGAGGGAAGAGGGGATGAGACGATTCCTAGACCAACTGAGATTCCCGAGGGTGGAGGAGCAAGAGGTGGCTGGTTTGGGGGCACCAATTGGGTTGGAGGAGCTGAGCAAGGGTTTGGGGAGCATGCAGGCGGGGAAGGCCCCGGGACCGGACGGGTTCCCGGTGGAGTTCTACAGGAAGTACGTAGACCTGTTGGCCCTGCTACTAGTGAGGACCTGTAATGAGGCAAGAGAGGAGGGGACCCTGCCCCCGACAATGTCGGAGGCGATAATTTCTTTGATCCTAAAGCGGGACAAGGACCCACTGCAATGTGGATCGTACAGGCTGATCTCGCTCCTCAATGTGGATGCTAAGTTGCTGGCAAAAGTGCTGGCCACGAGGATCGGGGACTGTGTCCCGGGGGTGATCCACGAGGACCGGACTGGATTCGTAAAGGGCAGGCAACTAAACACTAATGTGCGCCGGCTCTTAAACGTGATAATGATGCCATCGGAGGAGGGAGAGGCGGAGATAGTGGTAGCTATGGACGCGGAGAAGGCCTTTGGCTGAGTAGAGTGGGAGTTCCTCTGGGAGGTGCTGCGTAGGTTTGGGTTCAGGGGAGGGTTTATCAGTTGGGTTAAGCTCCTTTACAGAGCCCCGGTGGCGAGTGTAGTGACGAACCGGCGGAGGTCGGACTACTTTCGGCTGTACCGAGGGACGAGGCAGGGGTGCCCCCTGTCCCCCCTGTTGTTTGCATTGGCGATCGAACCCTTGGCCATGTCATTGAGGGAGTCTAGTAAATGGAGGGGGGTGGTCTGAGGGGGAGAAGAGCATCGGGTGTCGCTTTATGCGGATGACCTGTTGCTGTACGTGGCGGATCCAATGGTGGAGGTCATGCAGACTCTAAGGGAGTTTGGGGAGTTTTCGGGCTATAAGCTCAATGTAGGGAAGAGTGAGCTCTTTGTATTACAGGCAGGGGACCAAGAAAGAGGGATGGGGGACCTACTGCTGAGGAGGGCGGAGGGGAGCTTTCGGTATCTGGGGATCCAGATAGCCAGGAGTTGGGGGACCCTACATAAACTGAATCTGACGAGGTTGGTGGAGCAAATGGAGGAGGACTTCAAAAGATGGGACATGTTACCGCTCTCGCTGGCGGGTAGAGTGCAGTCGGTCAAAATGGTGGTCCTTCCGAGGTTTCTGTTTGTGTTTCAGTGCCTTCCCATCATGATCACCAAGGCCTTTTACAAGAGAGTAGGTAGGAGTATTATGGGGTTTGTGTGGGCGAATAGGACCCCGAGGGTAAGGAGAGGGTTCCTGGAACGCAGTCGGGACCGAGGAGGGTTGGCGCTGCCAAACCTGGGGAGCTACTACTGGGCAGCAAATGTGGCGATGATCCGCAAGTGGGTGATGGAGGGAGCGGGGGCGGCATGGAAGAGGATGGAGATGGCGTCCTGTAAAGGAACGAGCCTGGGGGCGTTGGTGACGGCGCCGCTGCCGCTCTCGCTGACAAGGTACACCACGAGCCCGGTGGTAGCGGCAACGCTAAGGATCTGGGGCCAGTGGAGATGGCACCGGGGTGCAGTGGGAGCCTCGGTGTGGTCCCCGATCAGGGGTAACCACCGGTTTGTCCCGGGGAAGATGGACGGGGGGTTTCAGAGCTGGCATCGGGCGGGGATTAGAAGAATGGGGGACCTGTTCATTGACGGGACGTTTGCGAGCCTAGGGGCACTGGAGGAGAAGTTCGAGATACCCCCGGGAAATGCCTTTAGATACATGCAGGTGAGGGCGTTTGTGAGGCGACAGGTGAGGGAATTCCCGTTGCTCCCGGCACAAGAAATTCAAGACAGGGTGATCGCGGGTGTATGGGTCGGGGAGGGCAAGGTGTCGGCAATACACCAGGAGATGAAAGAAGAGGGGGAAGCGCTGGTAGAGGAGCTGAAGGGTAAATGGGAGGAGGAGCTGGGGGAGGAGATTGAGGAAGGGCTATGGGCTGACGCCCTGGGTAGGGTTAATTCCTCCTCCTCGTGTGCCAGGCTCAGCCTGATACAATTTAAGGTGGTTCACAGAGCGCCCTTGACGGGGGCGAGGCTGAGTAGGTTCTTTGGGGTGGAGGACAGATGTGGAAGGTGCTCAGGGAGCCCGGCGAACCATGTCCATATGTTTTGGTCATGCCCGGCACTGGAGGGGTTCTGGAGAGGAGTGGCGGGAGCAATATCTCAGGTGGTGAAAGTCCGGGTCAAGCCAAGCTGGGGGCTAGCAATATTTGGAGTAGTGGACGAGCCGGGAGTGCAGGAGGCGAAAGAGGCCGGAATTCTGGCCTTTGCGTCCCTAGTAGCCCGGCGAAGGATCTTGCTAATGTGGAAGGAGGCGAAGCCCCCCAGTGTGGAGGCCTGGATAAACAACATGGCTGGGTTCATAAAGTTGGAGAGGATTAAGTTCGCTTTGAGAGGGTCTGCACAGGGGTTCTACAGGCGGTGGCAACCGTTCCTAGACTATCTCGCGGAGCGTTAGAGGAAAGTCGGTCAGCAGCAGCAGCAACCCGGGGGGGGGGACTGCCTGGGAGGGTGGATGAGCAAGAGATAACATGAAGGGTTGGGGATACTGGCACGTGCGGGAGAGAGCCAGTGTACAAAGCTATGTAAACATATCATTTTACCATGTGACTAGTGAGGTTCTGCTGCAATTGTATAAGGTGTTGGTGAGGCCGCATCTGGAGTATTGTGTTCAGTTTTGGTCTCCTTACCTGAGAAAGGACATATTGGCACTGGAGGGAGTGCAGAGGAGATTCACTCGGTTGATCCCAGAGTTGAGGGGATTAGATTATGACGAGAGGTTGAGTAGACTGGGACTGTACTCATTGGAGTTTAGAAGGATGCGGGGGGATCATATTGAGACATATAAGATTATGAAGGGAATCAATAGGATCGATGCGGGCAGGTTGTTTCCACTGGCGGGTGAAAGCAGAACTAGGGGGCATAGCCTCAAAATAAGGGGAAGTAGATTTAGGACTGAGTTTAGGAGGAACTTCTTCACCCAAAGGGTTGTGAATCTATGGAATTCCTTGCCCAGTGAAGCAGTTGAGGCTCCTTCATTAAATGTTTTTAAGATAAAGATAGATAGTTTTTTGAAGAATAAAGGGATTAAGGGGATTAAGGTGTTCGGGCCGGAAAGTGGAGCTGAGTCCACAAAGATCAGCCATGATCTCATTGAATGGTGGAGCAGGCTCGAGGGGCCAGATGGCCTACTCCTGCTCCTAGTTCTTATGTTCTTATATTATTTGAATGGGTGTAAATTGAGAGAGGTGGGTACTCAGCGAGACCTTGGTGTCCTCGTGCAGGAGAAGCTGCACGGGGCGGCACGGTGGCACAGTGGTTAGCACTGTTGCTTCACAGCTCCAGGGTCCCAGGTTCGATTCCCGGCTTGGGTCACTGTATGTGCGGAGTCTGCACATCCTCCCTGTGTCTGCGTGGGTTTCCTCCGAGTGCTCCGGTTTCCTCCCACAGTCCAAAGATGTGCAGGTTAGGTGAATTGGCTATGCAAAATTGCCCTTAGGTTAGGTGGGGTTACGGTGCACACTTGATGGGCCGAATGGCCTCCTTCTGCACTGTAAGTTCTATGATTCTATGAAGCTGGCCCACAACAAGAGGGCGAAGGCCCGGGCCCAGACGGGTGTCGAGGTGCCAACCATACAAGTTTGCACCCCATACGAGGAACGGGCCCTGGAGGTTTCGGGGGTGGCCGATTCAGATCCATCGCCGCTGTGGAGGTTGGAGGGCGGCACAGAGCTGAGGGTCCAGCGGCCCCACCCAGATCACCAGTCACAGGTGAGTTGTTATTGGAGTGCCGGGGAGCTCCAGAGCGTGTCCCCGTCACTGAGGGGCATCGCCAAGGGAATGGGCACCGTGCTACACAGGGCATGTCCCCGTCACTGAGGGGCATCGCCGAGGGAATGGGCACCGTGCTGCCCAGGAGGGTGACCCAGTCACTGAGGGGCATCGCCGAGGGTGTCGGCACCGTGCTGCACAGAGGCGTGTCCCAGTCACTGAGGGGCATCGCCGAGGGAATGGGCACGATGCTGTACAGGGGTGTGTCCCAGTCACTGAGGGGCATCGCCGAGGGTGGTGGCACCGTGCTGTAGTCACTGGGGAGTTGCCAGGGCTGGCAGAGCCAGACGATGCAGGGGCAGCCGGAGCTCCAATCGGCTGCCACTCCGTCCCAAGGTGAACCTCAACGCCCTATGGGCACCGTCCAAGAGGAGGAGGAGCTGAGTGCCAAGCCAGAGTCACACTACGTCGTGGCGACAGCTGCCACCAGCCCCCATGAGACCCACCCTCCTGACAATGTCAGGGCGTGTCTCGGGGGGGGGTACTTCAGAGGCATCGGAACCGCATCTTGAGGAGTCCGATGCACCGCTCAATGACAGTCCCGGTGGCCTCTACGGCCCTCGCTGAATCAGGTCTCTGCTTTGGTCTCTGTCTTGGCATTATTCGCCAGGTCCTCAGCGAGTACCCCTTATCCCCAAGACGCAGCCGGTCATCCTGGGGCGGCCCTGGAAGAGGCCCGGATGTCGGATTGCCCCAGGCTGTAGCTGTTGTGCACACTCCCAGGGAAGCGGGAGTGCATGAACCTCATGTGGTGGTCCCACACGAGCTGGATGTTCAGGGAGTGGAACGCCTTCCTGTTAATGGAGGCAACTCCCAGGCGGCCCCGTGAGCGTAGAGTGACACGAGTGCCACCCACTACCCCCTGGACCTGGGACATCCCAGCGATGGTGGAGAATCCGGCTGCCTGGGCATCTTGCTGGGCCTGGTCCAGGTCAAAGTTGACATAGTTCGCTGCCCGGGCAAACAAGGCATCCATTACTTCACGGATGCACTTGTGTGCCGTACATAGAACATGACATAGGACATACGGTACAGAAGGAGGCCATTTGGCCCATTGAGTCTGCACCGACCCACTTAAGCCCTCACTTCCACCCTATCCCCGTAACCCAATAACCCCACCTAACCTTTTTGGTCACTAAGGGCAATTTATCATGGCCAATCCACCTAACCTGCACATCTTTGGACTGTGGGAGGAAACCGGAGCACCCGGAGGAAACCCACGCAGACACGGGGAGAACGTGCAGACTCCGCACAGACAGTGACCCAAGCCGGACTCGAACCTGGGACCCTGGCGCTGTGAAGCCACAGTGCTATCCACTTGTGTTGCCGTGCTGTAGGCTGGGATGTCACACAAGGCCCCGCTCGATCACTGCAATGATGCTGAGGTGTAGAGGTTCAGGGCTGAGGTGACGTTGACGGCCACCGGGAGTGGGTATCCACCTCCTCCATGTGGGGCCACGTCTGCATGGACATGGCACAGGTGCCACACCCTGTCCTTGCTGAGGCGGAGCCTCCTGCAGCACACGCTGTCCACCATCTGTTCGAAATACGAGAGACACCTGTACATCTAGGACCATCGTTGGCCTCCCCCTCTGGGTCCCTCTCTGGACTGATGAGTGGCCGTGTCCTCAGGGTGTGGGGCGGGCCCTGCATTTCGGACACTGCCGCGAGCCTCTGTTGACACTGCTGCTGCTGCCTTGTCCATTGTCTGCCCGCCTGGATTGCCAGCAGCACCGTGAGGGCAGCGGGCTCACGATATCTACCATTCAGTCTAATATCTGTGACAGATTGCAGAGGGACTGATACAACCAACCAGCGGGGTCTTCGACTCCGGAACCCTCCATTCCCCCGTTGCTCCTCACACTCCCCCCCCCCCCCCCCCCCCCAAGCCCTGCCACCTGACACCTCCTGCTCACGCATCCCTAGCCGCAGCCGGGGTCCCTGGGCATCGGACCCCAGAACCTGCATCCCAGACACCCGCACAAACATTACCTGGGCCAGACGCTGGTCTCCTTCCCGGTGCACACACCCACCCTCTGGTCACCAGCAGCCGCAGTGCCCCTGGGCTCTTTGCCTGTGAGCGAAGGTAGCTCCTCACCTCCTCGGCTCCCCTCAGCAGCCCTTCTGCTAGCTTCACGTTTTTAAAAAAGATTACTAATCGGCGCCTGCGTGACCACTTTCTGGGGAGGCGGTTAGATCATGGGAGGCCTTTAGATAGGGGGTTGCTCTTGTTAATTGCATGGCGATGGAGCTGAGGTGGTGATTATTGGCTTCTCACCACCCTACAGTGCGATCCTGATCTCGCCAACAGGGCGGGCCGGTGAGATCGCAAATAGATCGCCGCCCAGCGCGGTTCTCATTTTTGGCCACTCCTGCGATTTAAAGGCCTCGTCGCCCTCTCGCTTAAGCGCAATGTGGCCACAAAATCATGCCCATTGTGCGCAGTTTTGGTCTCCTTATCTGGGGAAGGATGTTCTTGCTGTGGAGGGGGTGCAGCGAAGGTTTACCAGGCTGATTCCTGGGATGACGGGACTGTCCTATGAGGAGAGACTAAGTCGGTTAGGATTCTAATCATTGGGGTTTATAAGAGTGAGAGGGGATCTCACAGAAACTTATAAAATTCTAACAGGATTAGACAGGGTAGATTCAGAAAGAATGTTCCCGATGGTGGGGAGTGCAGAACTAGGGGTCATAGTTTGAGGATAAGGGACTGAGGTGAGGAGAAATTTCTTCATCCAGAGAGCGGTGAATCTGTGGAATTCACTCCCAGAAAAAGTAGTTGAGGCCAAAGCGTTGTGTGATTTCAAGAAGGAGTCAGATTTATCTCAGCCTCTGTCTGCTTGTATTTTTTATGGTTCTATGTATCTGCAGTGGGGTCAGGTTTCTGAGAAATTACTACAGTTTGGGAGGCATTATTTGAAATAATTTTGGAAATCGGTGGCCGGACCTTAAGAGTTTGTGTGAACGTCTTTAAAACAGAGGAAATCTGAAAGCTTGATGGAAGCAGCGGGGGGGGGGGGGGGGAGGCAAAATTTAAAGTAAGATTTGAAAATGTAACTTTTGACAGATGAATTTGAGATCACCCATGTGGAAGCTGGAGTTCAGTGAGAGAAGGGGGCTTTTGGTATAAGAATCATCTGAGGGTGGTGTGGGGGGGGGGGGGGATTTTGAGGCGGAATCCACAGACACTCACCCTTGTTCAGAGTGGAGAGTGTATTTGACCACAGTCACCTTGTGTGCTTAAAAGTGATTTTTGCTGAACTAAAGGGGGAGTAAAGGAGTATTATATTATAATGCAATTTTTCCATGTTTAATAAATGTTTTTTCTTGTTGTTAAAACTGATTAGCGGTCCAGTACCTCAGTTCCTCCATGTTTTATAAGAGCCAGGGCTCCATTCTGGGATCTTCCTGTCCAGTTATAGCATCTACCAGAATGTAACAGTAGCTTCTTTAAACATTCCTCTCCTGCATATTTCAATACTTGGGTTATAAAGACGACCATTCCAATCACCTTTCTGATTTCTTTTTGAAACTGACCTCTATTTGGAGATCTGTCTCCAAAGATCCCTTGTCCCTAACCTCAACTTTATAAAATGATAAGCAGCCAATGCAAATCAATGAGGTGAGCCCCAATGAAACTGAATGGGCACCGACCGATTACACACACACAAGTCAGACAGACGGCAAGGGGGTAGAGGAAGAATTAAAATAACGGGAATTGAAGGAAAAGGTTTGAGATTAATCTTCGCTGCTGCGGTTGTTGCCTCTGTAGGTGCCGGTCTTCTCCGAATGTGACGCTCGAGGGAATGGATTTATACAAGAGATGCAGGCCGGTGTAATCTGACTTTCAACCAGCAGATGGAGCCTCTGTCTCCCTGTGAAATTACTGGAGCTTTCGACCCTGAGAATTTTTTGTGAGGGCCACGAAGAATCCAGCACGAGTTTTAAGGATACAAAGTAATAACGTTTATTTACTATAACATATATACATAACAGTAGCAGTAACTTCCCTTGCTACATACTCCTTCCTGCTGGTTCCTGAACTGGCCAGCTTTATTTATACTAGGAGTTTACTAGTGGTTTCTCCGCCCCCCTCATTGGGGAAGCTCATACTCCCACAGGATTGTGGGATTGTCATTAGTCCCCAGCCAATGGTAAGTAGGCAGGTTATAACATCCCTCCCCCCAAAGTCCAAGGAATCCACCGTAGGCCCTGGCGAAGGAAGGCGTCGGACTCGTTTGGCCGCAGGCCGGACACCATTTGCACGCGGCGCTGGATCAGGCGGCGTGTAACGAGACGGAGACCGGCGCTTCCGAGATGAACGGCGCGGTTGTACATCCACGGCCCGTGGACCCGAGGATTCCCCCTCTGATGCATCCTGTGTCTCCACCTCGGAGTCAGAGTCTGCTGCCTCCGTCATGTCAGCGTCTCTATCTCCATTCGGTCCCGTAACGACCTGCGCAGGCTTTGAGTGAGGCACCAGTGGAAGATTGTGAGGACTACCTTCCCTTGTCTCTGGTCTCTGCGGCTGTTGAAATGAGCTCCGGGGGCGGGGAATCTTTTGAGGGGATGGTCTTCTGGACCGAACGTGGTCTACATGTTTTCGCTGGAGACGACCCTGGGCTTGCACTAGGTAAGATATCGGGCCCGTATGGCGAAAGATTACACCAGGAATCCATTGGGCACCACCAGCAAAATTCCGCACGAACACTGGGTCACCGGGCGCAAACTGCCGAATCGGCCGATGCCGAGAAAATCCCTGTCCCTGCCGTTCTTGTGTGCGGCGTACTTTTGCGCCAATGTCCGGGAAAACCATACTAAGGCGGGTGCGAAGTCTCCGGCCCATTAGGAGTTCTGCGGGAGCTACCCCAGTCACTGCATGGGGGGTGGTCCTGTACGTAAACAAAAAGCGAGCCAGTCTCGTGTCCATTGATCCGGAAGACTGCTTCTTTAGGCCTCTTTTGAATGTCTGCACTGCGCGCTCTGCCAACCCATTTGAAGCGGGTGGTAAGGGGCAGTGCAGATATGGCGGATGCCGTTCATCTTCGTGAACCTCGCAAACTCCTCACTCGTGAATGGAGTGCCGTTATCCGTGACCAGCACCTCGGGGAGGCCATGCGTACTAAACGATAAACGCATCTTTTCAATTGTTGCACAGGACGTTGTCCCCTGCATCTTATGCACCTCTAGCCATTTGGACTGGGCGTCAATTAGTAGAAGGAACATGGATCCTTGAAAAGGGCCGGCGAAATCCGCATGCAAGCGTGCCCAAGGCCGCCCTGGCCATTCCCAGTGATGTAGGGGTGCGGCCGGCGGAAGCTTCTGATGCTCCTGGCAAATGGAGCAGTTTTGGGCCACCTTCTCAATGTCGGTGTCGAACCTGGCCACCAGACATAACTCAGGGCCAACATTTTCATTTTCGTCACGCCTGGATGCCCATTGTGCAAGTCTGTTAGTATCAGCTCCTGTCCTTTTTCTGGGACAATCACACGCATACCCCACAAGAGGATGCCGTCTTCCACGTTGAATTCTGACAGCTTGGAGGAAAATGCCCGCAACTCGCCTGGGGGCTGTCTATGCTGCCCACCATACAGGACTATGTGCCGAACCTTTGACAGGACTGGCTCCGCCTGGGTCCACTCACGGATCTGTGATGCCGTGACAGGCAAGGTGTCCATAAAATTTAGGGTTGCAACCACCTCACCGGTCGTGGGGGTCGACATGGGGCCGGTCGAGGGGGTCGACATGGGGCTGGTCGATAAAGGCAATCGGCTCAGTGCGTCGGCATTTGCTATCTGCGTACCTGGTTTGTGCTCCAGAGAATACTCGTATGCAGCAAGCAACAAAGCCCAGCGCTGGATCCGTGCAGAAGCAATGGGCGGTATTGGCTTATCCTCTCTGAAGAGTCCCAGCACGGGCTTATGATCAGTCACGATAGTGAAATGGCGGCCGTACACGTACTGGTGGAAGCGTTTCACCGCAAAAAACACTGCCAGGCCCTCCTTCTCGATCTGCGCGTACTTTTTCTCCGCTGCAGTCAATGTGCGGGAGGCGAAAGCTATCGGTCGTTCGGCCCCGTTCTCCATCTTGTGGGACAGGACGGCCCCAATACCATACGGGGATGCATCACATGTGACGAGCAAAGGCTTTCCAGGATCATAGTGGGTTAGTAACCCAGACGACGACAATTGTTGCTTTACCCGCCGGAAAGCGGTTTCTTGCGGCTGACCCCAAACCCAGGTGGGATTTTTCTTTAGCAGCAGGTGCAAGGGGGCCAGCGTAGTTGCCAGATTGGGGAGGAACTTCCCGTAATAGTTTACGAGACCGAGAAAAGAACGAAGATGCGAAGTGTCAGTCGGGGTGGGGGCCTGTTGAATTGCACGCACCTTCTCTGCGACGGGGTGCAGATCTTCGCGGTCCACCCGATAACCTAGGTAGACTACTTCCTTTGCCTGAAATACGCACTTTGTGCGACGTAAACGGACTCCAGCCTCCGAAAGGCGTTTAAGGACAGCCTCCAGATTTTCCAAATGTTCTTGCTCCGACGTCCCTGTAATCAAAACGTCATCTAGGCAGACAGCCACACGTGGTAAACCTCTCAAAATGCCCTCCGTAACACGTTGAAAAATTGCGCAGGCAGAGGATACTCCAAAGGGCAACCGTGTATATTCATACAGGCCCCGGTGTGTATTAATCGTTACATATGGTCGGGAGGCAGGGTCCAGCTCCAACTGCAGGTAGGCGTGACTCATATCTAATTTTGTGAACGAGAGTCCGCCTGCAAGCTTCGCGTAGAGATCCTCTATGCGAGGCATTGGATATTGGTCGAGTCGGGAAACCGTATTCACTGTAAGTTTATAGTCGCCACACAAGCGAACTGTGGCATCTGGCTTCATTACAGGTACAATTGGTGCTGCCCAGTCAGCAAAACGGACGGGCCTGATAATACCCAAATTCTCCAAACCAGTGAGCTCCCCTTCTACCTTCTCGAGCAAGGCGTAAGGCACTGGGCGCGCCCGGAAATAGCGCGGCGTGGCTCCTGGTTCAACTTGGATACGGGCTACGGCCCCTTTTATTTTCCCTAAACCAGGCTGGAATACATCTGGGTATCGTCCTAGCACCTCAGTCAACCCTTCAGAAACTGTTTGGAGGATGTGCTGCCATTGCAACCGCAAATGGCGCAACCAGTCCCGACCCAACAGGCTGGGCCCATGGCCGCGCACCACGATAAGTGGGAAACGCCCCTCCTGGCGTCCATAAACAACAGGGGTCATTGTAGTTCCTGCAATGTCCAGTGGTTCCCCCGTGTAGGTGGCCAACCTGGCCTGTGAGTCAGTTAATGTAAGGATCTGTATACCTGCTTGATGCGGTCGAATGTCCTCTGGGCGATCACGGAGACCGCTGCGCCAGTATCCAACTCCATCTCGAGCGGGTGGCCATTGACCCGTACTGTCACCTTAATGGGGGCCACACGGGGAGCTGTCACACAATGCAGCTGCAGGCAGTCGTCCTCCGTCTCCACGTCCTCAGGGGTAGTCGCCGCAGGTTCATCCACATGGAAGGTACGGCCTCTGGGCTGGTCCCAGTTACGGCCCCTGGGCTGGTCCCAGTTTCAGTCGGAACGACGGCGCCTCTGGCGCCCCCAGGACCGCCGTCCACGACGGGACATGGCTCCTCATCCATTGGCTCTGGAGAAGGCTCCCTTCGGGGAGGAATGTCCGACGGCCACTGGCGTCGGTCCGGACGTTGCCTCGCCCAAGGTACCGCAGGAGTGCGGGGGGACGTTTTCGGACGGAAGGGGTTGCGCCCCAAGGCATGCACTTCCATTCCCTGTAGCTCCTGTACTCCTCGCTCTGCGCTCTCTCGGGACAATACTATTTGAATGGCCTGTTGAAAAGTCAATGTTGGCTCCGCTAACAACTTTCTCTGGGTGGCCGCATTGTTAACACCGCAAACCAAACAGTCGCGTAACATTTCTGACAAGGTCTCACCATAGTCGCAGTACTCCGCAATCCTGCGTAGCCTGGATAGAAAATCGGCAAGGGATTCTCCAGGGGTCCTCTCAGCGGTATTAAACCGGTAACGCTGGACTATCGTGGACGGGGTTGGGTTAAAATGTTGCCCCACTATATTCACAAGTTCATCAAACGTTTTGGTGTCCGGCGCAGCTGGGTACGTAAGGCTCCTAATCACCCCAAACGTATGCGGGCCGCAGGCGGTGAGCAATATGACCACCTGGCGCTCGTTTTCGGTGAATAGTAAATATTCCCGGAAATAGTAACGCATCCGTTGTGTGTCCTGGTTCCAGCTTTCCAGCGCAGCATCAAAAACATCCAAACGTCCGTACAGAGGCATGGTATAATAGAAAACTTCCAACCTGTATCCAACAAAAATCCAGGGAGGTGGCTTCAGCAGTGTAGACAGCTATTCACTTTTACCTTCGTCGCCAGTTTTGTGAGGGCCACGAAGAATCCAGCACGAGTTTTAACGATACAAAGTAATAACATTTATTTACTATAACATATATACATAACAGTAGCAGTAACTTCCCTTGCTACATACTCCTTCCTGCTGGTTCCAAACTGGCCAGCTTTATTTATACTAGGAGTTTACTAGTGGTTTCTCCGCCCCCCCTCGTTGGGGAAGCTCATACTCCCACAGGATTGTGGGATTGTCATTAGTCCCCAGCCAATGGTAAGTAGGCAGGTTATAACAGAATTGTACAGACTTTTCCGTTCGCCTGATCTCTGAGCAGAATAAACGGCTGTGTTATGAAGAGAGTTCTCAGTTTGGGCTTTTCTCAAACATTCAGAAAGAGGATTAGAGTATTACAGACTTGGTGAGAAACTGCTTGTGGCCTTTCACTCCAGAGGTTTCCTTCACAGATATAACTGTGGCCTGCGTCTTTTAAATGCCTATACAGGTCTGGCTCGGAACCTTTTCAATCGCCTGGTAGAGGGTGTCTTCCAGCTGCTTCCTGCCTGTGTCTTCTCAAAAAACTCAGGACAAAATGGAGCTCTTTGCATGACCCGCCTTTCTTCTGGAAGATTCTGAATGGCTCCACCAATCGCAACCAACAATTGGAGATGACACAGGATTCCAGATTCACTGATTGGCTGCTTGCCAAGTCTATCAAACTGACATCACAGGCTCTGCCACAGAACCTAAAGGGGAAGTCATTGGCTAGTCCATTAGTTCAGGGATGTTTCAGTTTTCCCAAAGTCTGTAGCTTCAGCAAAAATCCCAATATTGCAGCAGCTAACAAGAAGGTTGGAGATTGAAGGCAGTCAGCGGGACAGGAATTAAAAAGGAAACACAGAACAGAAAGGTTTTACAACAGTATCCTAACAAGTGATATGGAGAGAACCTGGGATTGTCTGTGTGCAGTTTGCACTTTCTCCCTTTGTGTGCGTGTGTTTCCTCCAGGTGCTCCAGTTTCCTCCCACTGACCAAAGAAGTACAGGTTAGGTGGATTGGCCATGTTAAATTGCTCTTAGTGTCTAAATGGTTAGGTGGGGTTACTGGGGTATGGGGATAGGGTGGAGGTATAGGCTTGAGTAGGGTGCTTTTTCCAAGGGCCGGTGCAGACTCAATGGGCTGAATGGCCTCCTCCTGCACTGTAAATTCTACGATTCTATGAGGGAAACCGGGAGGTGGGCTTGAGGGATACGGGGAGAAGATAGGGTTGAGGGATACGGGAGGTTTGATTGCGTGATACAGGGAGAAGGTGGGGTTGGCTGATATGGGAGAAGGTGGGATTGAGGGATATGGGGAGAAGGTGGGATTGAGGGATATGGGGAGAAGGTGGGGCAGACGCATATGGGGAGAAGATGGGTGGGTGTGATTGAGGGTTATGGGTTGAGATGGGGTTGAATAGAACAGACCGGTTTGTTGGGAATAATACCCGCTCTGAGATTCTTCGATTCTCACACACTGTTAATTGTAGATTCTACTCCCTGGACACACATCTATCATTCTACAGGCCAACCTTCTGAGACTCTGCCACTCACCTTTCCCTTCCACCAGGGCCCTGAGCAAGGCAAGAGTCTGATCGCCATAAGCGCTCTGAGCTCCTGTGGGCTGGCGGTAGAACGGACCTTGACCAGGATCCACAAATTCAGGAGTGTCCTCACGACCCTTCAGGACCTGGTCCAAACGGTTCACATCATAGATCCAGTGCAGCGGCTGGCCTGAGAGGAAGCAAGAGAGAGAGTGAGACAGAGAGAGAGAGACGGACAGACCGTGACCCCACTGACATCAATTTTATTTTCTCTTTCTTCAGAAACCCTGGACTGGATTCTCCGCGAAACGCGATCGGCCGGAGAATCGGCCCTGACGCCGGTTTCGCACCGATTTTGAATTCTTCGGACCCCCCAACTCGGTGAAATCGCGGCCCCCGCCACGCGGCCCAGAGGTACAGTCCGCATCTCATTATCTGCTCCGACGATCGATTCTCCGGGGCCTCGGTGAATCAGCGGCCGGATGGCCGATTTCCCGACCGAGTGTTTCTAACCACCGATAAAAAATCGTGAAGCCGGCGTGCTGGTTGAGGCAGCTACGAGGGGAGGTAGGAGTTGCCGTTGGGGGGGGGGGGACTGCGGGCTCCCATATTGGACACCGGCCATGCTTTCTGCGGGGGGGCGGAGGGGAAGGGTAGACAGGCTGAGCGGCCGGGGAGCCCCCGACATGACAGGGCAATGCCCACGGTACGAGCGCCATGACGGCGGCCATCTTGTTGGCTACCCAGCCCGGCCCCTGGGTGGGTGCCGAGAAAACGGCCATATGGGGGGGTGGTCACCCCACTCCAGGATATACAACATTCTTCCAACTGCTGCTCTCGCCGCATCCTGAAAGCCTCACTCAGGGCCATGCGCCGCCACATGAAGACTCTCCAGCAGCACCGTCTTACTCTCTCTCAAAGCTGTCCCTGTCCCCAGTTTCATTCCATCCTTCGCATCATTCGACGCCTTAACAAGAATCTTTTCCTGTTTCTTGCAGATGTTAAGGAACGCAAGCTTCAACAACTCACCAACACCACTGCCCATCCCAGGCCCTTCACCAGTCCCAATCCCTCGTACCCCATTTCTCCCAGCCCTTGCCGCATGTTCACCATACCCTCCGACCTTCCCCTCTCTGAGGCTCAGCAAAGGACTCAGCTTTTACCCTTACGTCCCCACCTCAATGAATTTTGGGCTCGACATGAGGTTGAACTCATCTTTCATCACCTTCGTCTCTGTGCCCACTTCTTTGGACAGGAGTCCTCCCCCCGTTCCACAGATCCTTTAATGTTCCTCCAACATTCTGCGACTAATTGGCCACCCCCGCCGGGACAATCACCTGCCCTCGATCTTTTCATTGAGGACTGTCGACGGGACATTGGTCGCCTTAATTTTTCTGCCCCCCTCGCCCATTCCAACTTCTCTCCTTCCGAACTTTCTTCTCTTCACTCCGTCAGGTCCAACCCCGACTTTGTCATCAAACCTGCCGACGGGGGTGGTGTTGCCGTCTGGCGCACTCTACCTCGCAGAGGCTGAGTGCCAACTCTCAGATACTTCCTCTTACCTCCTCCTGGACCATGACCAGACCACTGAACATCAAGCCATTATCTCCAACACCGTTAGCGACCTCATTTCCTCCGGATGCCTTCCCCATCCGGCTTCCAACCTCAGTCTCCCAACCCCGGACCGCCCGCTTTTACCTACTTCCCAAAATCCACAACAAGGACTGTCCCGGCAGGCCCATTGTGTCAGCATGCTCCTGGCCCACCGAACCTATTTCCTTTTATCCTGACTCCATCCTTACTCCTCTGGTCCATTCCCTCCCCACCTACATCCGGGATTCCTCTGATGCCCTGCCTCATATTGACAGCTTCACCATGGATGTGCAATCTCTCTCTGCACCTCCATCTCACCAGGATGGCCTGAGAGCTCTTTGCTTCTTTCCCGAAAAGAGACCCGGACAATTCCCACCCACCACCACTCTCCTCCGCCTGGCTCGTTCTCTCTCTCTTTAACAACTTCTCCTTTAACTCATCCCATTTTCTCCAAATCAAAGGAGTAGCAATGGGTACCCGCATGGGTCCCAGCTACGCTTACTTTTTATGGGGTATGTGGAACATTCCTTGTTCCAGGCCTACCCGGGGCCCCTCCCACAACTCCTTTACCGGTACATTGATGACTATTTTGGTGCCACTTCCTGCTCTCGTCCGGACCTGGAAAGGTTCATCAACTTCGCTTCCAGTTTCCACCCCTCCATCACTTTCACCTGGTCCATCGCAGACACTTCCCTTCCCTTCCCTGACCTTTCTGTCTCCATTTCCGGCAATAGACTATCCGCTAATCTCCACTACAAGCCCACTGACTCCCACAGCTATCTGGACTACAGCTCTTCGCACCCTACACCCTGTAAGGACTCCATCCCTTTCTCTCAGCTCCTTCGCCTCCGCCGTATTGGTTCTGATGATGCCATTTTCCAATTGGTGTCGAAAATGGGGCTTCGAAAATGTGTTCCTTCTTCCTCAACCGTGATTTCCCACCCCAACAATTTCAGATGATCAGCTCGACCCCACCTCAACCCATTTGTTTTCATTCCATTTCATTTTAACTGTCTTTTGCCATTTCTTTCTTTCTTGTCATTCTTTATATATTCACCCCTCCCATCTTATCCACCTTTGTTACCTTTTCTCCCCTTTGCTTCCCCCTTCCCCTCCCCCCACATCCACATCTGTCACAGTTTACCCTCTGATGTTAGTTTCTCTGCTGTTTGGCCTGTCACACCTGTTGCTCTCTCTGGGGACTGGGTTAAGGGGACAGGGTGCCATCAGCACTCTTTCCCTGGGTTTCTGTGACTATGACTCATCTTTCATTCCCTCACTCCACAGTATAAATATTTCCCACTTTCTCTGTCTTATAGCTTTGAAAAAAGGTCATCGGACTCGAAACGTTCGCTGTTTTCTCTCCCTACAGATGCTGCTGGACCTGCTGAGATTCTCCAGCATTTTCTCCTTGGGTTCTCTGAGATTATGTTGTATAGGGTGTTGGTGAGGCTATACCCGGAGTACTGTGTACAGTTTTGGTCTCCTTACTTGAGAAAGGATGTACTGGTACTGGAGAGGGTGCAGAGGAGATTCACTAGGTTGATTCTGGAGTTGATTGGGACTATACTAATTGGAATTTAGAGGAATGAGGGGAATCTAAAAGGAATATCATAGAATTCACAGCGAAAAAGAGGACATTTGGCCCATCGAGTCTGCACCGGCCCTTGGAAAGAGCTCCCTTCCTAAGCCCACACTTCTACCCTATCTGTCTGAGGATACAGCAGGATTTAGATTGTCTGGAGACTTGGGCGGAGAGATGGCAGATGGAGTTTAATCCGGACAAATGTGAGGTAATGCATTTTGGAAGGTCTAATGCAGGTCGGGAATATACAGTGAATGGTAGAACCCTCAAGAGTATTGAAAGTCAAAGATATCTAGGAGTACAGGTCCTCAGGTCACTGAAAGGGGCAACACAGGTGGAGAAGGTAGTCAAGAAGGCATACGGCATGCTTGCCTTCATTGTCCGGGGCATTGAGTATAAGAATTGGCAAGTCATGTTGCAGCTGTATAGAACCTTAGTTAGGCCACACTTGGAGTATAGTGTTCAATTCTGGTCGCTACACTACCAGAAGGATGTGGAGGCTTTAGAGAGGGTGCAGAAGAGATTTACCAGAATGTTGCCTGGTATGGAGGGCATAAGCTATGAGGAGCGATTGAATAAACTCGGTTTGTTCTCACTGGAACGAAGGAGGTTGAGGGGCGACCTGATAGAGGTATACAAAATTATGAGGGGCATAGACAGAGTGGATAGTCAGAGGCTTTTCCCCAGGGTAGAGGGGTCAATTACTAGGGGGCATAGGTTTAAGGTGAGAGGGGCAAGGTTTAGAGTAGATGTACGAGGCAAGTTTTTTACGCAGAGGGTAGTGGGTGCCTGGAACTCACTACCGGAGGAGGTAGTGGAAGCAGGGACGATAGGGACATTTAAGGGGCATCTTGACAAATATATGAATAGGATGGGAATAGAAGGATACGGACCCAGGAAGTGTAGAAGATTGTAGTTTAGTCGGGCAGTATGGTCGGCACGGGCTTGGAGGGCCGAAGGGCCTGTTCCTGTGCTGTACATTTCTTTGTTCTTTGTTTGTTTATCCCCGTAACCCAGTAACCCCACCTAACCTTTTTGGACACTAAGGGCAATTTATCATGGCCAATCCACCTAACCTGCACGTCTTGGGACTGTGGGAGGAAACCGGAGCAGCTGGAGGAAACCCACGCAGACACGGGGGGAACGTGCAGACTCCGCACAGACAGCGACCCAAGCTGGGAATCAAAGCTGGGACCCTGGAGCTGTGAAGGAACTGTGCTAACCACTGTGCTACTGTGCTGCCCCATGTAAAATTATGAAGGGAATAGATAGGATAGAAGCAGGGAGGTTGTTTCCACTGGCGGGTGAAAGCAGAACTAGGGGGCATAGCCTCGAAGTAAGGGGGAGCAGATTTAGACAGTTGAGGAGGAACCTCTTCAACCAAAGGGTTGTGAATCTGTGGAATTCCCTGCCCAGTGAAGCAGTTGAGATGTCCTCGTTAAATGTTTTTAAGGCAAAGATAGATAGATTTTTAAACAGTAAAGGAATTAAGGGTTACGCTGAACGGGCGGGTAAGTGGAGCTGAGTCCACAAAAAGATCAGCCATGATCTCATTGAATAGCGGAGCAGGCTCGAGGGGCCAGATGGCCGACTCCTGCTCCTAGTTCTTATGAGAATGGAGTTCTGCAGGAAAGATTTGGTCATGGTGAAGAGACTCGGGGTTTGCCCTGGACACTCCTGTGTATCTCACTGATACCTGCTCGAAAATCTTCACCCAATGTGTACCCAGGTGGCTCCCGTCCACACTGCCACCACCAAACTTTAACTAGAATCCGCTGGGAAACAGCAAAAAGCAAGAGAATGGAAATGGCCCCCAGTTGCTCTTCTATCGTCGGGAATTGTTCACCCAGATAAACAGGGAGAGATAAGGGAGCTGGTGGTCACGGCCTTGTTTCCGTGTCTCCTTCTCACCTGCAGCATCAGCCACAAGAGACCCGATGACTGCTCCCATCGCTCGCTCCTCCACTGTCATCTCTGCCATCTTTACAACCAGGCACTGCAGAGGGAAAGAGAAACAGGTTATGGAAACTCGTCCAGCTATAACTCAGATGGTGTTCTCGCTCTCTCTCTTCTTAACTTCTGAGTCACGTTACCGTGCTTCCTCCTAATCTTCGTTCTCCTCCCAAGCTCATTGAATATTTGCACCCGCTCTTCCATGGTACCTCCCCCTCCCGCACCAAGAAGGCCACGACCCTCGCCCCTCCCCCACCTCGACACACAGCACCGGCTCGTGTGCATTCTGGTGTCACACTGCCACCAACTGGCTGCTCGTCAACACAGCAGGAAGACCAGGGAAACACAGGCTGCTGGGCTCGCACTGCCTGGGACTCCTCCCTCCTTCCTCTCCTCCCACATCCCAAATATCCACATTCTGTACATTCACCCGCCTTCTTACAGGCATACACACACTCAATTCAGCTGCTCACCATCCATTCCTGGTTTCATCACCATATTCCAAGTCTCTCTGGGTACAGGTCAAGGAGCTGGGGACCAAATGTGCTTCGGTGATCTCTGTCATTCAACCATTCAGGTTTCACACAGTTATGTCCCATGGAGTGCCGCACTGTCAGAGGGTCAGTACTGAGGGAGTGCTGCACTGTCAGAGGGTCAGTACTGAGGGACTGCCGCACTGTCAGAGGGTCAGTACTGAGGGAGTGCTGCACTGTCAGAGGGTCAGTACTGAGGGAGTGCCGCACTGTCAGAGGGTCAGTACTGAGGGAGTGCCGCACTGTCAGAGGGTCAGTACTGAGGGAGTGCTGCACTGTCATAGGGTCAGTACTGAGGGAGTGCTGCACTGTCAGAGGGTCAGTACTGAGGGAGTGCCGCACTGTCAGAGGGTCAGTACTGAGGGAGTGCTGCACTGTCAGAGGGTCAGTACTGAGGGAGTGCTGCACTGTCAGAGGGTCAGTACTGAGGGAGTGCTGCACTGTCAGAGGGTCAGTACTGAGGGAGTGCCGCATTGTCAGAGGGTCAGTACTGAGGGAGTGCCGCACTGTCAGAGGGTCAGTACTAAGGGAGTGCCGCACTGTCAGAGGTTCAGTACTGAGGGAGTGCCGCACTGTCAGAGGGTCAGTACTGAGGGAGTGCCGCACTGTCGGAGGGTCAGTACTGAGGGAGTGCTGCACTGTCAGAGGATCAGTACTGAGGGAGTGCTGCACTGTCAGAGGGTCAATACTGAGGGAGTGCTGTACTGTCACAGGGTCAGTACTGAGAGAGTGCCGCACTGTCAGAGGGTCAGAACTGAGGGAGTGCCGCACTGTCAGAGGGTCAGTACTGAGGGGGTGCTGCACTGTCAGAGGGTCAGTACTGAGGGAGTGGCGCACCGTCAGAGGGTCGATACTGAGGGAGTGCCGCACCGTCAGAGGGTCAGTACTGAGGGAGTGCAGCACTGTCAGCGGGTCAGTACTGAGGGAGTGCCGCACTATCAGAGGGTCAGAGCTGAGGGAGTGCTGCACTGTCAGAGAGTCAGTACTGAGGGAGTGCTGCACTGTCAGAGGGTCAATACTGAGGGAGTGCTGCACTGTCAGAGGGTCAGTACTGAGGGAGTGCTGCACTGTCAGACGGTCAGTACTGAGGGAGTGCTGCACAGTCAGAGGGTCAGTACTGAGGGAGTGCCGCACTGTCAGAGGGTCAGTACTGAGTGCCGCACTGTCCGAGGGTCAGTACTGAGGGAGTGCCGCACCGTCAGAGGGTTAGTGCTGAGGGAGTGCCGCACTGTCATAGGGTCAGAACTGAGGGAGTGCTGCACTGTCAGAGGGTCTGTACTGAGGGAGTGCCGCACCGTCAGAGGGTCAGTACTGAGGGAGTGCAGCACTGTCAGAGGGTCAGTACTGAGGGAGTGCTGCACTGTCAGAGGGTCAGTACTGAGGGAGTGCTGCACTGCCAGAGGGTTAGTGCTGAGGGTGTGCTGCACTGTCAGAGGGTCAGTACTGAGGGAGTGCCGCACTGTCAGAGGGTCAGTTCTGAGGGAGTGCTGCACTGTCAGAGGGTCAGTACTGAGGGAGTGCTGCACTGTCCGAGGGTTAGTGCTGAGGGAGTGCTGCACTGTCAGAGGGTTAGTGCTGAGGGAGTGCCGCACTATCAGAGGGTCAGTGCTGAGGGAGTGCCGCACTGTCAGAGTCAGTACTGAGGGAGTGCAGCACTGTCCGAGGGTCAGTACTGAGGGGCTGCTGCACTGTCAGAGGGTCAGTACTGAGGGAGTGCCGCACCGTCAGAGGGTCAGTACTGAGGGAGTGCCGCACCGTCAGAGGGTCAGTACTGAGGGAGTGCAGCACTGTCAGCGGGTCAGTACTGAGGGAGTGCCGCACTATCAGAGGGTCAGTACTGAGGGAGTGCCGCACTGTCAGAGAGTCAGTACTGAGGGAGTGCTGCACTGTCAGAGGGTCAGTACTGAGGGAGTGCTGCACTGTCAGAGGGTCAGTACTGAGGGAGTGCTGCACTGTCAGACGGTTAGTACTGAGGGAGTGCTGCACAGTCAGAGGGTCAGTACTGAGGGAGTGCCGCACCGTCAGAGGGTCAGTACTGAGGGAGTGCCGCACTGTTAGAGGGTCAGTACTGAGGGAGTGCTGTTCTGTCAGAGGGTCAGTACTGAGGGAGTGCCGCACTGTCAGAGGGTCAGTACTGAGTGAGTGCCGCACTGTCCGAGGGTCAGTACTGAGGGAGTGCCGCACCGTCAGAGGGTTAGTGCTGAGGGAGTGCCGCACTGTCATAGGGTCAGAACTGAGGGAGTGCTGCACTGTCAGAGGGTCTGTACTGAGGGAGTGCCGCACCGTCAGAGGGTCAGTACTGAGGGAGTGCAGCACTGTCAGAGGGTCAGTACTGAGGGAGTGCCGCACTGTCAGAGGGTCAGTTCTGAGGGAGTGCTGCACTGTCAGAGGGTCAGTACTGAGGGAGTGCTGCACTGTCCGAGGGTTAGTGCTGAGGGAGTGCTGCACTGTCAGAGGGTTAGTGCTGAGGGAGTGCCGCACTATCAGAGGGTCAGTGCTGAGGGAGTGCCGCACTGTCAGAGTCAGTACTGAGGGAGTGCAGCACTGTCCGAGGGTCAGTACTGAGGGAGTGCCGCACTGTCAGAGGGTCAGTGCTGAGGGGGTGCCGCACTATCAGAGGGTCAGTGCTGAGGGAGTGCCGCACTGTCAGAGTCAGTACTGAGGGAGTGCAGCACTGTCAGAGGGTCTGTACTGAGGGAGTGCCGCACTGTCAGAGGGTCAGTGCTGAGGGAGTGCCGCACTGTCAGAGAGTCAGTACTGAGGGAGTGCTGCACTGTCAGAGGGTCAGTACTGAAGGAGTGCTGCACTGTCAGAGGGTCAGTACTGAAGGAGAGCTGCACTGCCAGAGGGTCAGTATTGAGGGAGTGCCGCACTGTCCGAGGGTCAGTACTGAGGGAGTGCCGCACCGTCAGAGGGTCAGTACTGAGGGAGTGCAGCACTGTTAGAGGGTCAATACTGAGGGAGTGCTGCACTGTCAGAGGGTCAGTACTGAGGGAGTGCCGCACTGTCATAGGGTCAGAACTGAGGGAGTGCTGCACTTTCAGAGGGTCAGTAGTGAGGGTGCCGCACTGTCAGAGGGTCAGTGCTGAGGGAGTGCCGCACTGTCAGAGGGTCTGTACTGAGGGAGTGCCGCACCGTCAGAGGGTCAGTACTGAGGGAGTGCAGCACTGTCAGAGGGTCAGTACTGAGGGAGTGCCGCACTGTCAGAGGGTGAGTCCTGAGGGAGTGCTGCACTGTCAGAGGGTTAGTGCTGAGGGAGTGCCGCACTGTCAGAGGGTCAGTACTGAGGGAGTGCCGCACTGTCAGAGGGTCAGTTCTGAGGGAGTGCTGCACTGTCAGAGGGTCAGTACTGAGGGAGTGCTGCACTGTCAGAGGGTTAGTGCTGAGGGAGTGCTGAACTGTCAGAGGGTTAGTGCTGAGGGAGTGCCGCACCGTCAGAGGGTCAGTACTGAGGGAGTGCCGCACCATCAGAGGGTCAGTACTGAGGGAGTGCAGCACTGTCAGAGGGTCAGTACTGAGGGAGTGCCGCACTGTCAGAGGGTTAGTGCTGAGGGAGTGCTGAACTGTCAGAGGGTCAGTACTGAGGGAGTGCAGCACTGTCAGAGGGTCAGTACTGAGGGAGTGCTGCACTGTCAGAGGGTTAGTGCTGAGGGAGTGCTGAACTGTCAGAGGGTCAGTACTGAGGGAGTGCCGCACCGTCAGAGGGTCAGTACTGAGGGAGTGCCGCACCATCAGAGGGTCAGTACTGAGGGAGTGCAGCACTGTCAGAGGGTCAGTACTGAGGGAGTGCCGCACTGTCAGAGGGTCAGTACTGAGGGAGTGCCGCACTGTCAGAGGGTCAGTGCTGAGGAAGTGCCGCACTGTCAGAGAGTCAGTACTGAGGGAGTGCTGCACTGTCAGAGGGTCAGTACTGAGGGAGTGCTGCACTGACAGAGGATCAGTACTGAGGGAGTGCTGCACTGCCAGAGGGTCAGTTCTGAGGGAGTGCTGCACTGTCAGAGGGTCAGTTCTGAGGGAGTGCTGCACTGTCAGAGGGTCAGTACTGAGGGAGTGCTGCACTGTCAGAGGGTCAGTACTGAGGGAGTGCTGCACTGTCAGAGGGTTAGTGCTGAGGGAGTGCTGCACTGTCAGAGGGTCAGTACTGAGGGAGTGCTGCACTGTCAGAAGGTCAGTACTGAGGGTGTGCTGCACTGTCAGAGGGTTAGTGCTGAGTGCTGCCCTGTCAGAGGGTCAGTACTGAGGGTGTGCTGCCCTGTCAGAGGGTCAGTACTGAGGGAGTGCTGCACTGTCAGAGGGTCAGTGCTGAGGGAGTGCCTGTCAGAGGCTCAGTACTGAGGGAGCGGTGCACTGTCAGAGGGTCAGTACTGAGGGTGTGCTGCACTGTCCGAAGGTCGGTACTGAGGGAGTCCTGCACTGTCAGAGGGTTAGTACTGAGGGAGTGCTGCACTGTCAGAGGGTCAGTACTGAGGGAATGCTGCACTGTCAGAGGGTTAGTGCTGCATTATCAGAGGGTCAGTACTGAGGGAGTGCTGCCCTGTCAGAGGGTCAGTACTGAGGGAGTGCTGCACTGTCAGAGAGTCAGTACTGAGGGAGTGCTGCACTGTCAGAGGGTCAATACTGAGGGAGTGCTGCACTTCCAGAGGGTCAGTACTGAGGGAGTGCTGCACTGTCAGAGGGTCAGTACTGAGGGAGTGCTGCACTGTCAGAGGGTCAGTACTGAGGGAGTGCTGCACTGTCAGAGGGTCAGTACTGAGGGAGTGCCGCACTGTCAGAGGGTCAGTACTGAGGGAGTGCTGCCCTGTCAGAGGGTCAGTACTGAGGGAGTGCTGCACTGTCAGAGGGTCAATACTGAGGGAGTGCCGTACTGTCAGAGGGTCAGTACTGAAGGAGTGCCGCACTGTCAGAGGTTCAGTACTGAGGGAGTGCCGCACTGTCAGAGGGTCAGTACTGAGGGAGTGCTGTTCTGTCAGAGGGTCAGTACTGAGGGAGTGCTGCACTGTCAGAGGGTCAGTACTGAGTGAGTGCCGCACTGTCCGAGGGTCAGTACTGAGGGAGTGCCGCACCGTCAGAGGGTTAGTGCTGAGGGAGTGCCGCACTGTCATAGGGTCAGAACTGAGGGAGTGCTGCACTGTCAGAGGGTCTGTACTGAGGGAGTGCCGCACCGTCAGAGGGTCAGTACTGAGGGAGAGCAGCACTGTCAGAGGGTCAGTACTGAGGGAGTGCCGCACTGTCAGAGGGTGAGTGCTGAGGGAATGCAGCACTGTCAGAGGGTCAGTACCGAGGGAGTGCTGCACTGCCAGAGGGTTAGTGCTGAGGGAGTGCCGCACTGTCAGAGGGTCAGTACTGAGGGAGTGCCGCACTGTCAGAGGGTCAGTTCTGAGGGAGTGCTGCACTGTCAGAGGGTCAGTACTGAGGGAGTGCTGCACTGTCAGAGGGTTAGTACTGAGGGAGTGCTGCACTGTCAGAGGGTTAGTGCTGAGGGAGTGCCGCACTATCAGAGGGTCATTGCTGAGGGAGTGCCGCACTGTCAGAGAGTCAGTACTGAGGGAGTGCAGCACTGTCAGAGGGTCAGTACTGAGGGAGTGGCGCACTGTCAGAGGGTCAGTGCTGAAGGAGTGCTGCACTGTCAGAGGGTCAGTACTGAAGGAGTGCTGCACTGTCAGAGGGTCAGTACTGAGGGAGTGCTGCACTGCCGGAGGGTCAGTTCTGAGGGAGTGCTGCGCTGTCAGAGGGTCAGTACTGAGGGAGTGCCGCTCTGTCCGAGGGTCAGTACTGAGGGAGTGCCGCACCGTCAGAGGGTCAGTACTGAGGGAGTGCAGCACTGTCAGAGGGTCAATACTGAGGGAGTGCTGCACTGTCAGAGGGTCAGTACTGAGGGAGTGCTGCACTTTCAGAGGGTCAGTAGTGAGGGTGCCGCACTGTCAGAGGGTCAGTGCTGAGGGAGTGCCGCACTGTCAGAGGTTCTGTACTGAGCGAGTGCCGCACCGTCAGAGGGTCAGTACTGAGGGAGTGCAGCACTGTCAGAGGGTCAGTACCGAGGGAGTGCTGCACTGTCAGAAGGTCAGTACTGAGGCAGTGCTGCACTGTCAGAGGGTTAGTGCTGAGGGAGTGCTGCACTGTCAGAGGGTCAGTTCTGAGGGAGTGCTGCACTGTCAGAGGGTCAGTACTGAGGGAGTGCTGCACTGTCAGAGGGTCAGTTCTGAGGGAGTGCTGCACTGTCAGAGGGTCAGTACTGAGGGAGTGCTGCACTGTCAGAGGGTTAGTGCTGAGGGAGTGTTGCACTGTCAGAGGGTTAGTGCTGAGGGAGTGCCGCACCGTCAGAGGGTCAGTACTGAGGGAGTGCCGCACCATCAGAGGGTCAGTACTGAGGGAGTGCAGCACTGTCAGAGGGTCAGTACTGAGGGAGTGCCGCACTGTCAGAGGGTCAGTGCTGAGGAAGTGCCGCACTGTCAGAGAGTCAGTACTGAGGGAGTGCTGCACTGTCAGAGGGTCAGTACTGAGGGAGTGCTGCACTGTCAGAGGGTCAGTACTGAGGGAGTGCTGCACTGCCAGAGGGTCAGTTCTGAGGGAGTGCTGCACTGTCAGAGGGTCAGTACTGAGGGAGTGCTGCACTGTCAGAGGGTCAGTACTGAGGGAGTGCTGCACTGTCAGAGGGTTAGTGCTGAGGGAGTGCTGCACTGTCAGAGGGTCAGTGCTGAGAGAGTGCTGCACTGTCAGAGGGTCAGTGCTGAGGGAGTGCTGCACTGTCAGAGGGTCAGTGCTGAGGGAATGCTGCACTGTCAGAGGGTCAGTACTGAGGGAGTGCTGCACTATCAGAGGGTCAGTACTGAGGGAGTGCTGCACTGTCAGAGGGTCAGTGCTGGGGGAGTGCTGCACTGCCAGAGGGTCAGTACTGAGGGAGTGCTGCACTGCCAGAGGGACAGTACTGAGGGAGTGCTGCACTGTCAGAGGGTCAGTACTGAGGGAGTGCTGCACTGTCAGAGGGTTAGTGCTGAGGGAGTGCTGCACTGTCAGAGGGTCAGTACTGAGGGAGTGCTGCACTGTCAGTGGGTCAGTTCTGAGGGAGTGCTGCACTGTCAGAGGGTCAGTACTGAGGGAGTGCTGCACTGTCAGAGGGTCAGTACTGATGGAGTGCTGCACTGTCAGTGGGTCAGTTCTGAGGGAGTGCTGCACTGTCAGAGGGTCAGTACTGAGGGAGTGCTGCACTGTCAGAGGGTCAGTACTGAGGGAGTGCTGCACTGTCAGTGGGTCAGTTCTGAGGGAGTGCTGCACTGTCAGAGGGTCAGTACTGAGGGAGTGCTGCACTGTCAGAGGGTCAGTACTGAGGGAGTGCTGCACTGTCAGAGGGTCAGTACTGAGGGAGTGCTGCACTGTCAGAGGGTTAGTGCTGAGGGAGTGCTGCACTGTCAGAGGGTCAGTACTGAGGGAGTGCTGCACTGTCAGTGGGTCAGTTCTGAGGGAGTGCTGCACTGTCAGAGGGTCAGTACTGAGGGAGTGCTGCACTGTCAGAGGGTCAGTACTGAGGGAGTGCCGCACTGTCAGAGGGTCAGTACTGAGGGAGTGCTGCACTGTCAGTGGGTCAGTTCTGAGGGAGTGCTGCACTGTCAGAGGGTCAGTACTGAGGGAGTGCTGCACTGTCAGAGGGTCAGTGCTGAGGGAGTGCCGCACTGTCAGAGGTTCTGTACTGAGCGAGTGCCGCTCCGTCAGAGGGTCAGTACTGAGGGAGTGCAGCACTGTCAGAGGGTCAGTACTGAGGGAGTGTCGCACTGTCAGAGGGTGAGTGCTGAGGGAGTGCTGCACTGTCAGAGGGTCAGTACTGAGGGAGTGCTGCACTGCCAGAGGGTTAGTGCTGAGGGAGTGCCGCACTGTCAGAGGGTCAGTACTGAGGGAGTGCCGCACTGTCAGAGGGTCAGTGCTGAGGGAGTGCTGCACTGTCAGAGGGTCAGTACTGAGGGAGTGCTGCACTGTCAGAGGGTTAGTGCTGAGGGAGTGTTGCACTGTCAGAGGGTTAGTGCTGAGGGAGTGCCGCACCGTCAGAGGGTCAGTACTGAGGGAGTGCCGCACCATCAGAGGGTCAGTACTGAGGGAGTGCCGCACTGTCAGAGGGTCAGTACTGAGGGAGTGCCGCACTGTCGGAGGGTCAGTACTGAGGGAGTGCTGCACTGTCAGAGGATCAGTACTGAGGGAGTGCTGCACTGTCAGAGGGTCAATACTGAGGGAGTGCTGTACTGTCACAGGGTCAGTACTGAGAGAGTGCCGCACTGTCAGAGGGTCAGAACTGAGGGAGTGCCGCACTGTCAGAGGGTCAGTACTGAGGGGGTGCTGCACTGTCAGAGGGTCAGTACTGAGGGAGTGCCGCACCGTCAGAGGGTCAGTACTGAGGGAGTGCCGCACCGTCAGAGGGTCAGTACTGAGGGAGTGCAGCACTGTCAGCGGGTCAGTACTGAGGGAGTGCCGCACTATCAGAGGGTCAGAGCTGAGGGAGTGCTGCACTGTCAGAGAGTCAGTACTGAGGGAGTGCTGCACTGTCAGAGGGTCAATACTGAGGGAGTGCTGCACTGTCAGAGGGTCAGTACTGAGGGAGTGCTGCACTGTCAGACGGTCAGTACTGAGGGAGTGCTGCACAGTCAGAGGGTCAGTACTGAGGGAGTGCTGCACAGTCAGAGGGTCAGTACTGAGGGAGTGCCGCACCGTCAGAGGGTCAGTACTGAGGGAGTGCCGCACTGTTAGAGGGTCAGTACTGAGGGAGTGCTGTTCTGTCAGAGGGTCAGTACTGAGGGAGTGCCGCACTGTCAGAGGGTCAGTACTGAGTGCCGCACTGTCCGAGGGTCAGTACTGAGGGAGTGCCGCACCGTCAGAGGGTTAGTGCTGAGGGAGTGCCGCACTGTCATAGGGTCAGAACTGAGGGAGTGCTGCACTGTCAGAGGGTCTGTACTGAGGGAGTGCCGCACCGTCAGAGGGTCAGTACTGAGGGAGTGCAGCACTGTCAGAGGGTCAGTACTGAGGGAGTGCTGCACTGTCAGAGGGTCAGTACTGAGGGAGTGCTGCACTGCCAGAGGGTTAGTGCTGAGGGTGTGCTGCACTGTCAGAGGGTCAGTACTGAGGGAGTGCCGCACTGTCAGAGGGTCAGTTCTGAGGGAGTGCTGCACTGTCAGAGGGTCAGTACTGAGGGAGTGCTGCACTGTCCGAGGGTTAGTGCTGAGGGAGTGCTGCACTGTCAGAGGGTTAGTGCTGAGGGAGTGCCGCACTATCAGAGGGTCAGTGCTGAGGGAGTGCCGCACTGTCAGAGTCAGTACTGAGGGAGTGCAGCACTGTCCGAGGGTCAGTACTGAGGGGGTGCTGCACTGTCAGAGGGTCAGTACTGAGGGAGTGCCGCACCGTCAGAGGGTCAGTACTGAGGGAGTGCCGCACCGTCAGAGGGTCAGTACTGAGGGAGTGCAGCACTGTCAGCGGGTCAGTACTGAGGGAGTGCCGCACTATCAGAGGGTCAGTACTGAGGGAGTGCTGCACTGTCAGAGGGTCAGTACTGAGGGAGTGCTGCACTGTCAGAGGGTCAGTACTGAGGGAGTGCTGCACTGTCAGACGGTTAGTACTGAGGGAGTGCTGCACAGTCAGAGGGTCAGTACTGAGGGAGTGCCGCACCGTCAGAGGGTCAGTACTGAGGGAGTGCCGCACTGTTAGAGGGTCAGTACTGAGGGAGTGCTGTTCTGTCAGAGGGTCAGTACTGAGGGAGTGCCGCACTGTCAGAGGGTCAGTACTGAGTGAGTGCCGCACTGTCCGAGGGTCAGTACTGAGGGAGTGCCGCACCGTCAGAGTGTTAGTGCTGAGGGAGTGCCGCACTGTCATAGGGTCAGAACTGAGGGAGTGCTGCACTGTCAGAGGGTCTGTACTGAGGGAGTGCCGCACCGTCAGAGGGTCAGTACTGAGGGAGTGCAGCACTGTCAGAGGGTCAGTACTGAGGGAGTGCTGCACTGTCAGAGGGTCAGTACTGAGGGAGTGCTGCACTGCCAGAGGGTTAGTGCTGAGGGAGTGCCGCACTGTCAGAGGGTCAGTACTGAGGGAGTGCCGCACTGTCAGAGGGTCAGTTCTGAGGGAGTGCTGCACTGTCAGAGGGTCAGTACTGAGGGAGTGCTGCACTGTCCGAGGGTTAGTGCTGAGGGAGTGCTGCACTGTCAGAGGGTTAGTGCTGAGGGAGTGCCGCACTATCAGAGGGTCAGTGCTGAGGGAGTGCCGCACTGTCAGAGTCAGTACTGAGGGAGTGCAGCACTGTCCGAGGGTCAGTACTGAGGGAGTGCCGCACTGTCAGAGGGTCAGTGCTGAGGGAGTGCCGCACTATCAGAGGGTCAGTGCTGAGGGAGTGCCGCACTGTCAGAGTCAGTACTGAGGGAGTGCAGCACTGTCAGAGGGTCTGTACTGAGGGAGTGCCGCACTGTCAGAGGGTCAGTGCTGAGGGAGTGCCGCACTGTCAGAGAGTCAGTACTGAGGGAGTGCTGCACTGTCAGAGGGTCAGTACTGAAGGAGTGCTGCACTGTCAGAGGGTCAGTACTGAAGGAGAGCTGCACTGCCAGAGGGTCAGTATTGAGGGAGTGCCGCACTGTCCGAGGGTCAGTACTGAGGGAGTGCCGCACCGTCAGAGGGTCAGTACTGAGGGAGTGCAGCACTGTTAGAGGGTCAATACTGAGGGAGTGCTGCACTGTCAGAGGGTCAGTACTGAGGGAGTGCCGCACTGTCATAGGGTCAGAACTGAGGGAGTGCTGCACTTTCAGAGGGTCAGTAGTGAGGGTGCCGCACTGTCAGAGGGTCAGTGCTGAGGGAGTGCCGCACTGTCAGAGGGTCTGTACTGAGGGAGTGCCGCATCGTCAGAGGGTCAGTACTGAGGGAGTGCAGCACTGTCAGAGGGTCAGTACTGAGGGAGTGCCGCACTGTCAGAGGGTGAGTGCTGAGGGAGTGCTGCACTGTCAGAGGGTTAGTGCTGAGGGAGTGCCGCACTGTCAGAGGGTCAGTACTGAGGGAGTGCCGCACTGTCAGAGGGTCAGTTCTGAGGGAGTGCTGCACTGTCAGAGGGTCAGTACTGAGGGAGTGCTGCACTGTCAGAGGGTTAGTGCTGAGGGAGTGCTGAACTGTCAGAGGGTTAGTGCTGAGGGAGTGCCGCACCGTCAGAGGGTCAGTACTGAGGGAGTGCCGCACCATCAGAGGGTCAGTACTGAGGGAGTGCAGCACTGTCAGAGGGTCAGTACTGAGGGAGTGCCGCACTGTCAGAGGGTCAGTGCTGAGGAAGTGCCGCACTGTCAGAGAGTCAGTACTGAGGGAGTGCTGCACTGTCAGAGGGTCAGTACTGAGGGAGTGCTGCACTGACAGAGGATCAGTACTGAGGGAGTGCTGCACTGCCAGAGGGTCAGTTCTGAGGGAGTGCTGCACTGTCAGAGGGTCAGTTCTGAGGGAGTGCTGCACTGTCAGAGGGTCAGTACTGAGGGAGTGCTGCACTGTCAGAGGGTCAGTACTGAGGGAGTGCTGCACTGTCAGAGGGTTAGTGCTGAGGGAGTGCTGCATTGTCAGAGGGTCAGTACTGAGGGAGTGCTGCACTGTCAGAAGGTCAGTACTGAGGGTGTGCTGCACTGTCAGAGGGTTAGTGCTGAGTGCTGCCCTGTCAGAGGGTCAGTACTGAGGGTGTGCTGCCCTGTCAGAGGGTCAGTACTGCGGGAGTGCTGCACTGTCAGAGGGTCAGTGCTGAGGGAGTGCCTGTCAGAGGCTCAGTACTGAGGGAGTGCTGCACTGTCAGAGGGTCAGTACTGAGGGTGTGCTGCACTGTCCGAGGGTCGGTACTGAGGGAGTGCTGCACTGTCAGAGGGTCAGTACTGAGGGAATGCTGCACTGTCAGAGGGTTAGTGCTGCATTATCAGAGGGTCAGTACTGAGGGAGTGCTGCACTGTCAGAGGGTCAGTACTGAGGGAGTGCTGCCCTGTCAGAGGGTCAGTGCTGAGGGAGTGCTGCACTGTCAGAGAGTCAGTACTGAGGGAGTGCTGCACTGTCAGAGGGTCAATACTGAGGGAGTGCTGCACTTCCAGAGGGTCAGTACTGAGGGAGTGCTGCACTGTCAGAGGGTCAGTACTGAGGGAGTGCTGCACTGTCAGAGGGTAAGTACTGAGGGAGTGCCGCACCGTCAGAGGGTCAGTACTGAGGGAGTGCCGCACCGTCAGAGGGTCAGTACTGAGGGAGTGCAGCACTGTCAGCGGGTCAGTACTGAGGGAGTGCCGCCCTATCAGAGGGTCAGTGCTGAGGGAGTGCCGCACTGTCAGAGAGTCAGTACTGAGGGAGTGCTGTACTGTCACGGGGTCAGTACTGAGGGAGTGCCGCACTGTCAGCGGGTCAGTACTGAGGGAGTGCCGCACTGTCAGAGGGTCAGTACTGAGGGAGTGCTGCACTGTCAGAGGGTCAGTACTGAGGGAGTGCTGCACTGTCAGAGGGTCAGTACTGAGGGAGTGCCGCACTGTCAGAGGGTCAGTACTGAGGGAGTGCTGCCCTGTCAGAGGGTCAGTACTGAGGGAGTGCTGCACTGTCAGAGGGTCAATACTGAGGGAGTGCCGTACTGTCAGAGGGTCAGTACTGAAGGAGTGCCGCACTGTCAGAGGTTCAGTACTGAGGGAGTGCCGCACTGTCAGAGGGTCAGTACTGAGGGAGTGCTGTTCTGTCAGAGGGTCAGTACTGAGGGAGTGTTGCACTGTCAGAGGGTCAGTACTGAGTGAGTGCCGCACTGTCCGAGGGTCAGTACTGAGGGAGTGCCGCACCGTCAGAGGGTTAGTGCTGAGGGAGTGCCGCACTGTCACAGGGTCAGAACTGAGGGAGTGCTGCACTGTCAGAGGGTCTGTACTGAGGGAGTGCCGCACCGTCAGAGGGTCAGTACTGAGGGAGAGCAGCACTGTCAGAGGGTCAGTACTGAGGGAGTTCCGCACTGTCAGAGGGTGAGTGCTGAGGGAATGCAGCACTGTCAGAGGGTCAGTACCGAGGGAGTGCTGCACTGCCAGAGGGTTAGTGCTGAGGGAGTGCCGCACTGTCAGAGGGTCAGTACTGAGGGAGTGCCGCACTGTCAGAGGGTCAGTTCTGAGGGAGTGCTGCACTGTCAGAGGGTCAGTACTGAGGGAGTGCTGCACTGTCAGAGGGTTAGTACTGAGGGAGTGCTGCACTGTCAGAGGGTTAGTGCTGAGGGAGTGCTGCACTGTCAGAGGGTCAGTACTGAAGGAGAGCTGCACTGCCAGAGGGTCAGTATTGAGGGAGTGCCGCACTGTCCGAGGGTCAGTACTGAGGGAGTGCCGCACCGTCAGAGGGTCAGTACTGAGGGAGTGCAGCACTGTTAGAGGGTCAATACTGAGGGAGTGCTGCACTGTCAGAGGGTCAGTACTGAGGGAGTGCCGCACTGTCATAGGGTCAGAACTGATGGAGTGCTGCACTTTCAGAGGGTCAGTAGTGAGGGTGCCGCACTGTCAGAGGGTCAGTGCTGAGGGAGTGCCGCACTGTCAGAGGGTCTGTACTGAGGGAGTGCCGCATCGTCAGAGGGTCAGTACTGAGGGAGTGCCGCACTGTCAGAGGGTGAGTGCTGAGGGAGTGCTGCACTGTCAGAGGGTTAGTGCTGAGGGAGTGCCGCACTGTCAGAGGGTCAGTACTGAGGGAGTGCCGCACTGTCAGAGGATCAGTTCTGAGGGAGTGCTGCACTGTCAGAGGGTCAGTACTGAGGGAGTGCTGCACTGTCAGAGGGTTAGTGCTGAGGGAGTGCTGAACTGTCAGAGGGTTAGTGCTGAGGGAGTGCCGCACCATCAGAGGGTCAGTACTGAGGGAGTGCCGCACCATCAGAGGGTCAGTACTGAGGGAGTGCAGCACTGTCAGAGGGTCAGTACTGAGGGAGTGCCGCACTGTCAGAGGGTCAGTGCTGAGGAAGTGCCGCACTGTCAGAGAGTCAGTACTGAGGGAGTGCTGCACTGTCAGAGGGTCAGTACTGAGGGAGTGCTGCACTGACAGAGGATCAGTACTGAGGGAGTGCTGCACTGCCAGAGGGTCAGTTCTGAGGGAGTGCTGCACTGTCAGAGGGTCAGTTCTGAGGGAGTGCTGCACTGTCAGAGGGTCAGTACTGAGGGAGTGCTGCACTGTCAGAGGGTCAGTACTGAGGGAGTGCTGCACTGTCAGAGGGTTAGTGCTGAGGGAGTGCTGCACTGTCAGAGGGTCAGTACTGAGGGAGTGCTGCACTGTCAGAAGGTCAGTACTGAGGGTGTGCTGCACTGTCAGAGGGTCAGTACTGAGGGAGTGCTGCCCTGTCAGAGGGTCAGTACTGAGGGTGTGCTGCCCTGTCAGAGGGTCAGTACTGCGGGAGTGCTGCACTGTCAGAGGGTCAGTGCTGAGGGAGTGCCTGTCAGAGGCTCAGTACTGAGGGAGCGGTGCACTGTCAGAGGGTCAGTACTGAGGGTGTGCTGCACTGTCCGAGGGTCGGTACTGAGGGAGTGCTGCACTGTCAGAGGGTCAGTACTGAGGGAATGCTGCACTGTCAGAGGGTTAGTGCTGCATTATCAGAGGGTCAGTACTGAGGGAGTGCTGCCCTGTCAGAGGGTCAGTGCTGAGGGAGTGCTGCACTGTCAGAGAGTCAGTACTGAGGGAGTGCTGCACTGTCAGAGGGTCAATACTGAGGGAGTGCTGCACTTCCAGAGGGTCAGTACTGAGGGAGTGCTGCACTGTCAGAGGGTAAGTACTGAGGGAGTGCCGCACCGTCAGAGGGTCAGTACCGAGGGAGTGCTGCACTGTCAGAAGGTCAGTACTGAGGGAGTGCAGCACTGTCAGCGGGTCAGTACTGAGGGAGTGCCGCCCTATCAGAGGGTCAGTGCTGAGGGAGTGCCGCACTGTCAGAGAGTCAGTACTGAGGGAGTGCTGCACTGTCAGAGGGTCAATACTGAGGGAGTGCTGTACTGTCACGGGGTCAGTACTGAGGGAGTGCCGCACTGTCAGCGGGTCAGTACTGAGGGAGTGCCGCACTGTCAGAGGGTCAGTACTGAGGGAGTGCTGCACTGTCAGAGGGTCAGTACTGAGGGAGTGCTGCACTGTCAGAGGGTCAGTACTGAGGGAGTGCCGCACTGTCAGAGGGTCAGTACTGAGGGAGTGCTGCCCTGTCAGAGGGTCAGTACTGAGGGAGTGCTGCACTGTCAGAGGGTCAATACTGAGGGAGTGCCGTACTGTCAGAGGGTCAGTACTGAAGGAGTGCCGCACTGTCAGAGGTTCAGTACTGAGGGAGTGCCGCACTGTCAGAGGGTCAGTACTGAGGGAGTGCTGTTCTGTCAGAGGGTCAGTACTGAGGGAGTGCTGCACTGTCAGAGGGTCAGTACTGAGTGAGTGCCGCACTGTCCGAGGGTCAGTACTGAGGGAGTGCCGCACCGTCAGAGGGTTAGTGCTGAGGGAGTGCCGCACTGTCACAGGGTCAGAACTGAGGGAGTGCTGCACTGTCAGAGGGTCTGTACTGAGGGAGTGCCGCACCGTCAGAGGGTCAGTACTGAGGGAGAGCAGCACTGTCAGAGGGTCAGTACTGAGGGAGTGCCGCACTGTCAGAGGGTGAGTGCTGAGGGAATGCAGCACTGTCAGAGGGTCAGTACCGAGGGAGTGCTGCACTGCCAGAGGGTTAGTGCTGAGGGAGTGCCGCACTGTCAGAGGGTCAGTACTGAGGGAGTGCCGCACTGTCAGAGGGTCAGTTCTGAGGGAGTGCTGCACTGTCAGAGGGTCAGTACTGAGGGAGTGCTGCACTGTCAGAGGGTTAGTACTGAGGGAGTGCTGCACTGTCAGAGGGTTAGTGCTGAGGGAGTGCCGCACTATCAGAGGGTCATTGCTGAGGGAGTGCCGCACTGTCAGAGAGTCAGTACTGAGGGAGTGCAGCACTGTCAGAGGGTCAGTACTGAGGGAGTGGCGCACTGTCAGAGGGTCAGTGCTGAAGGAGTGCTGCACTGTCAGAGGGTCAGTACTGAAGGAGTGCTGCACTGTCAGAGGGTCAGTACTGAGGGAGTGCTGCACTGCCGGAGCGTCAGTTCTGAGGGAGTGCTGCGCTGTCAGAGGGTCAGTACTGAGGGAGTGCCGCTCTGTCCGAGGGTCAGTAGTGAGGGAGTGCCGCACCGTCAGAGGGTCAGTACTGAGGGAGTGCAGCACTGTCAGAGGGTCAATACTGAGGGAGTGCTGCACTGTCAGAGGGTCAGTACTGAGGGAGTGCCGCACTGTCATAGGGTCAGAACTGAGGGAGTGCTGCACTTTCAGAGGGTCAGTAGTGAGGGTGCCGCACTGTCAGAGGGTGAGTGCTGAGGGAGTGCTGCACTGTCAGAGGGTCAGTACTGAGGGAGTGCTGCACTGCCAGAGGGTTAGTGCTGAGGGAGTGCCGCACTGTCAGAGGGTCAGTACTGAGGGAGTGCCGCACTGTCAGAGGGTCAGTGCTGAGGGAGTGCTGCACTGTCAGAGGGTCAGTACTGAGGGAGTGCTGCACTGTCAGAGGGTTAGTGCTGAGGGAGTGTTGCACTGTCAGAGGGTTAGTGCTGAGGGAGTGCCGCACCGTCAGAGGGTCAGTACTGAGGGAGTGCCGCACCATCAGAGGGTCAGTACTGAGGGAGTGCCGCACTGTCAGAGGGTCAGTACTGAGGGAGTGCCGCACTGTCGGAGGGTCAGTACTGAGGGAGTGCTGCACTGTCAGAGGATCAGTACTGAGGGAGTGCTGCACTGTCAGAGGGTCAATACTGAGGGAGTGCTGTACTGTCACAGGGTCAGTACTGAGAGAGTGCCGCACTGTCAGAGGGTCAGAACTGAGGGAGTGCCGCACTGTCAGAGGGTCAGTACTGAGGGGGTGCTGCACTGTCAGAGGGTCAGTACTGAGGGAGTGCCGCACCGTCAGAGGGTCAGTACTGAGGGAGTGCCGCACCGTCAGAGGGTCAGTACTGAGGGAGTGCAGCACTGTCAGCGGGTCAGTACTGAGGGAGTGCCGCACTATCAGAGGGTCAGAGCTGAGGGAGTGCTGCACTGTCAGAGAGTCAGTACTGAGGGAGTGCTGCACTGTCAGAGGGTCAATACTGAGGGAGTGCTGCACTGTCAGAGGGTCAGTACTGAGGGAGTGCTGCACTGTCAGACGGTCAGTACTGAGGGAGTGCTGCACAGTCAGAGGGTCAGTACTGAGGGAGTGCTGCACAGTCAGAGGGTCAGTACTGAGGGAGTGCCGCACCGTCAGAGGGTCAGTACTGAGGGAGTGCCGCACTGTTAGAGGGTCAGTACTGAGGGAGTGCTGTTCTGTCAGAGGGTCAGTACTGAGGGAGTGCCGCACTGTCAGAGGGTCAGTACTGAGTGCCGCACTGTCCGAGGGTCAGTACTGAGGGAGTGCCGCACCGTCAGAGGGTTAGTGCTGAGGGAGTGCCGCACTGTCATAGGGTCAGAACTGAGGGAGTGCTGCACTGTCAGAGGGTCTGTACTGAGGGAGTGCCGCACCGTCAGAGGGTCAGTACTGAGGGAGTGCAGCACTGTCAGAGGGTCAGTACTGAGGGAGTGCTGCACTGTCAGAGGGTCAGTACTGAGGGAGTGCTGCACTGCCAGAGGGTTAGTGCTGAGGGTGTGCTGCACTGTCAGAGGGTCAGTACTGAGGGAGTGCCGCACTGTCAGGGGGTCAGTTCTGAGGGAGTGCTGCACTGTCAGAGGGTCAGTACTGAGGGAGTGCTGCACTGTCCGAGGGTTAGTGCTGAGGGAGTGCTGCACTGTCAGAGGGTTAGTGCTGAGGGAGTGCCGCACTATCAGAGGGTCAGTGCTGAGGGAGTGCCGCACTGTCAGAGTCAGTACTGAGGGAGTGCAGCACTGTCCGAGGGTCAGTACTGAGGGGGTGCTGCACTGTCAGAGGGTCAGTACTGAGGGAGTGCCGCACCGTCAGAGGGTCAGTACTGAGGGAGTGCCGCACCGTCAGAGGGTCAGTACTGAGGGAGTGCAGCACTGTCAGCGGGTCAGTACTGAGGGAGTGCCGCACTATCAGAGGGTCAGTACTGAGGGAGTGCTGCACTGTCAGAGGGTCAGTACTGAGGGAGTGCTGCACTGTCAGAGGGTCAGTACTGAGGGAGTGCTGCACTGTCAGACGGTTAGTACTGAGGGAGTGCTGCACAGTCAGAGGGTCAGTACTGAGGGAGTGCCGCACCGTCAGAGGGTCAGTACTGAGGGAGTGCCGCACTGTTAGAGGGTCAGTACTGAGGGAGTGCTGTTCTGTCAGAGGGTCAGTACTGAGGGAGTGCCGCACTGTCAGAGGGTCAGTACTGAGTGAGTGCCGCACTGTCCGAGGGTCAGTACTGAGGGAGTGCCGCACCGTCAGAGTGTTAGTGCTGAGGGAGTGCCGCACTGTCATAGGGTCAGAACTGAGGGAGTGCTGCACTGTCAGAGGGTCTGTACTGAGGGAGTGCCGCACCGTCAGAGGGTCAGTACTGAGGGAGTGCAGCACTGTCAGAGGGTCAGTACTGAGGGAGTGCTGCACTGTCAGAGGGTCAGTACTGAGGGAGTGCTGCACTGCCAGAGGGTTAGTGCTGAGGGAGTGCCGCACTGTCAGAGGGTCAGTACTGAGGGAGTGCCGCACTGTCAGAGGGTCAGTTCTGAGGAAGTGCTGCACTGTCAGAGGGTCAGTACTGAGGGAGTGCTGCACTGTCCGAGGGTTAGTGCTGAGGGAGTGCTGCACTGTCAGAGGGTTAGTGCTGAGGGAGTGCCGCACTATCAGAGGGTCAGTGCTGAGGGAGTGCCGCACTGTCAGAGTCAGTACTGAGGGAGTGCAGCACTGTCCGAGGGTCAGTACTGAGGGAGTGCCGCACTGTCAGAGGGTCAGTGCTGAGGGAGTGCCGCACTATCAGAGGGTCAGTGCTGAGGGAGTGCCGCACTGTCAGAGTCAGTACTGAGGGAGTGCAGCACTGTCAGAGGGTCTGTACTGAGGGAGTGCCGCACTGTCAGAGGGTCAGTGCTGAGGGAGTGCCGCACTGTCAGAGAGTCAGTACTGAGGGAGTGCTGCACTGTCAGAGGGTCAGTACTGAAGGAGTGCTGCACTGTCAGAGGGTCAGTACTGAAGGAGAGCTGCACTGCCAGAGGGTCAGTATTGAGGGAGTGCCGCACTGTCCGAGGGTCAGTACTGAGGGAGTGCCGCACCGTCAGAGGGTCAGTACTGAGGGAGTGCAGCACTGTTAGAGGGTCAATACTGAGGGAGTGCTGCACTGTCAGAGGGTCAGTACTGAGGGAGTGCCGCACTGTCATAGGGTCAGAACTGAGGGAGTGCTGCACTTTCAGAGGGTCAGTAGTGAGGGTGCCGCACTGTCAGAGGGTCAGTGCTGAGGGAGTGCCGCACTGTCAGAGGGTCTTTACTGAGGGAGTGCCGCATCGTCAGAGGGTCAGTACTGAGGGAGTGCAGCACTGTCAGAGGGTCAGTACTGAGGGAGTGCCGCACTGTCAGAGGGTGAGTGCTGAGGGAGTGCTGCACTGTCAGAGGGTTAGTGCTGAGGGAGTGCCGCACTGTCAGAGGGTCAGTACTGAGGGAGTGCCGCACTGTCAGAGGGTCAGTTCTGAGGGAGTGCTGCACTGTCAGAGGGTCAGTACTGAGGGAGTGCTGCACTGTCAGAGGGTTAGTGCTGAGGGAGTGCTGAACTGTCAGAGGGTTAGTGCTGAGGGAGTGCCGCACCGTCAGAGGGTCAGTACTGAGGGAGTGCCGCACCATCAGAGGGTCAGTACTGAGGGAGTGCAGCACTGTCAGAGGGTCAGTACTGAGGGAGTGCCGCACTGTCAGAGGGTCAGTGCTGAGGAAGTGCCGCACTGTCAGAGAGTCAGTACTGAGGGAGTGCTGCACTGTCAGAGGGTCAGTACTGAGGGAGTGCTGCACTGACAGAGGATCAGTACTGAGGGAGTGCTGCACTGCCAGAGGGTCAGTTCTGAGGGAGTGCTGCACTGTCAGAGGGTCAGTTCTGAGGGAGTGCTGCACTGTCAGAGGGTCAGTACTGAGGGAGTGCTGCACTGTCAGAGGGTCAGTACTGAGGGAGTGCTGCACTGTCAGAGGGTTAGTGCTGAGGGAGTGCTGCACTGTCAGAGGGTCAGTACTGAGGGAGTGCTGCACTGTCAGAAGGTCAGTACTGAGGGTGTGCTGCACTGTCAGAGGGTTAGTGCTGAGGGAGTGTTGCACTGTCAGAGGGTCAGTACTGCGGGAGTGCTGCACTGTCAGAGGGTCAGTGCTGAGGGAGTGCCTGTCAGAGGCTCAGTACTGAGGGAGTGCTGCACTGTCAGAGGGTCAGTACTGAGGGTGTGCTGCACTGTCCGAGGGTCGGTACTGAGGGAGTGCTGCACTGTCAGAGGGTCAGTACTGAGGGAATGCTGCACTGTCAGAGGGTTAGTGCTGCATTATCAGAGGGTCAGTACTGAGGGAGTGCTGCACTGTCAGAGGGTCAGTACTGAGGGAGTGCTGCCCTGTCAGAGGGTCAGTGCTGAGGGAGTGCTGCACTGTCAGAGAGTCAGTACTGAGGGAGTGCTGCACTGTCAGAGGGTCAATACTGAGGGAGTGCTGCACTTCCAGAGGGTCAGTACTGTGGGAGTGCTGCACTGTCAGAGGGTCAGTACTGAGGGAGTGCTGCACTGTCAGAGGGTAAGTACTGAGGGAGTGCCGCACCGTCAGAGGGTCAGTACTGAGGGAGTGCCGCACCGTCAGAGGGTCAGTACTGAGGGAGTGCAGCACTGTCAGCGGGTCAGTACTGAGGGAGTGCCGCCCTATCAGAGGGTCAGTGCTGAGGGAGTGCCGCACTGTCAGAGAGTCAGTACTGAGGGAGTGCTGTACTGTCACGGGGTCAGTACTGAGGGAGTGCCGCACTGTCAGCGGGTCAGTACTGAGGGAGTGCCGCACTGTCAGAGGGTCAGTACTGAGGGAGTGCTGCACTGTCAGAGGGTCAGTACTGAGGGAGTGCTGCACTGTCAGAGGGTCAGTACTGAGGGAGTGCCGCACTGTCAGAGGGTCAGTACTGAGGGAGTGCTGCCCTGTCAGAGGGTCAGTACTGAGGGAGTGCTGCACTGTCAGAGGGTCAATACTGAGGGAGTGCCGTACTGTCAGAGGGTCAGTACTGAAGGAGTGCCGCACTGTCAGAGGTTCAGTACTGAGGGAGTGCCGCACTGTCAGAGGGTCAGTACTGAGGGAGTGCTGTTCTGTCAGAGGGTCAGTACTGAGGGAGTGCTGCACTGTCAGAGGGTCAGTACTGAGTGAGTGCCGCACTGTCCGAGGGTCAGTACTGAGGGAGTGCCGCACCGTCAGAGGGTTAGTGCTGAGGGAGTGCCGCACTGTCACAGGGTCAGAACTGAGGGAGTGCTGCACTGTCAGAGGGTCTGTACTGAGGGAGTTCCGCACCGTCAGAGGGTCAGTACTGAGGGAGAGCAGCACTGTCAGAGGGTCAGTACTGAGGGAGTTCCGCACTGTCAGAGGGTGAGTGCTGAGGGAATGCAGCACTGTCAGAGGGTCAGTACCGAGGGAGTGCTGCACTGCCAGAGGGTTAGTGCTGAGGGAGTGCCGCACTGTCAGAGGGTCAGTACTGAGGGAGTGCCGCACTGTCAGAGGGTCAGTTCTGAGGGAGTGCTGCACTGTCAGAGGGTCAGTACTGAGGGAGTGCTGCACTGTCAGAGGGTTAGTACTGAGGGAGTGCTGCACTGTCAGAGGGTTAGTGCTGAGGGAGTGCTGCACTGTCAGAGGGTCAGTACTGAAGGAGAGCTGCACTGCCAGAGGGTCAGTATTGAGGGAGTGCCGCACTGTCCGAGGGTCAGTACTGAGGGAGTGCCGCACCGTCAGAGGGTCAGTACTGAGGGAGTGCAGCACTGTTAGAGGGTCAATACTGAGGGAGTGCTGCACTGTCAGAGGGTCAGTACTGAGGGAGTGCCGCGCTGTCATAGGGTCAGAACTGATGGAGTGCTGCACTTTCAGAGGGTCAGTAGTGAGGGTGCCGCACTGTCAGAGGGTCAGTGCTGAGGGAGTGCCGCACTGTCAGAGGGTCTGTACTGAGGGAGTGCCGCATCGTCAGAGGGTCAGTACTGAGGGAGTGCCGCACTGTCAGAGGGTGAGTGCTGAGGGAGTGCTGCACTGTCAGAGGGTTAGTGCTGAGGGAGTGCCGCACTGTCAGAGGGTCAGTACTGAGGGAGTGCCGCACTGTCAGAGGGTCAGTTCTGAGGGAGTGCTGCACTGTCAGAGGGTCAGTACTGAGGGAGTGCTGCACTGTCAGAGGGTTAGTGCTGAGGGAGTGCTGAACTGTGAGGGTTAGTGCTGAGGGAGTGCCGCACCGTCAGAGGGTCAGTACTGAGGGAGTGCCGCACCATCAGAGGGTCAGTACTGAGGGAGTGCAGCACTGTCAGAGGGTCAGTACTGAGGGAGTGCCGCACTGTCAGAGGGTCAGTGCTGAGGAAGTGCCGCACTGTCAGAGAGTCAGTACTGAGGGAGTGCTGCACTGTCAGAGGGTCAGTACTGAGGGAGTGCTGCACTGACAGAGGATCAGTACTGAGGGAGTGCTGCACTGCCAGAGGGTCAGTTCTGAGGGAGTGCTGCACTGTCAGAGGGTCAGTTCTGAGGGAGTGCTGCACTGTCAGAGGGTCAGTACTGAGGGAGTGCTGCACTGTCAGAGGGTCAGTACTGAGGGAGTGCTGCACTGTCAGAGGGTTAGTGCTGAGGGAGTGCTGCACTGTCAGAGGGTCAGTACTGAGGGAGTGCTGCACTGTCAGAAGGTCAGTACTGAGGGTGTGCTGCACTGTCAGAGGGTCAATACTGAGGGAGTGCTGCCCTGTCAGAGGGTCAGTACTGAGGGTGTGCTGCCCTGTCAGAGGGTCAGTACTGCGGGAGTGCTGCACTGTCAGAGGGTCAGTGCTGAGGGAGTGCCTGTCAGAGGCTCAGTACTGAGGGAGCGGTGCACTGTCAGAGGGTCAGTACTGAGGGTGTGCTGCACTGTCCGAGGGTCGGTACTGAGGGAGTGCTGCACTGTCAGAGGGTCAGTACTGAGGGAATGCTGCACTGTCAGAGGGTTAGTGCTGCATTATCAGAGGGTCAGTACTGAGGGAGTGCTGCCCTGTCAGAGGGTCAGTGCTGAGGGAGTGCTGCACTGTCAGAGAGTCAGTACTGAGGGAGTGCTGCACTGTCAGAGGGTCAATACTGAGGGAGTGCTGCACTTCCAGAGGGTCAGTACTGAGGGAGTGCTGCACTGTCAGAGGGTAAGTACTGAGGGAGTGCCGCACCGTCAGAGGGTCAGTACCGAGGGAGTGCTGCACTGTCAGAAGGTCAGTACTGAGGGAGTGCAGCACTGTCAGCGGGTCAGTACTGAGGGAGTGCCGCCCTATCAGAGGGTCAGTGCTGAGGGAGTGCCGCACTGTCAGAGAGTCAGTACTGAGGGAGTGCTGCACTGTCAGAGGGTCAATACTGAGGGAGTGCTGTACTGTCACGGGGTCAGTACTGAGGGAGTGCCGCACTGTCAGCGGGTCAGTACTGAGGGAGTGCCGCACTGTCAGAGGGTCAGTACTGAGGGAGTGCTGCACTGTCAGAGGGTCAGTACTGAGGGAGTGCTGCACTGTCAGAGGGTCAGTACTGAGGGAGTGCCGCACTGTCAGAGGGTCAGTACTGAGGGAGTGCTGCCCTGTCAGAGGGTCAGTACTGAGGGAGTGCTGCACTGTCAGAGGGTCAATACTGAGGGAGTGCCGTACTGTCAGAGGGTCAGTACTGAAGGAGTGCCGCACTGTCAGAGGTTCAGTACTGAGGGAGTGCCGCACTGTCAGAGGGTCAGTACTGAGGGAGTGCTGTTCTGTCAGAGGGTCAGTACTGAGGGAGTGCTGCACTGTCAGAGGGTCAGTACTGAGTGAGTGCCGCACTGTCCGAGGGTCAGTACTGAGGGAGTGCCGCACCGTCAGAGGGTTAGTGCTGAGGGAGTGCCGCACTGTCACAGGGTCAGAACTGAGGGAGTGCTGCACTGTCAGAGGGTCTGTACTGAGGGAGTGCCGCACCGTCAGAGGGTCAGTACTGAGGGAGAGCAGCACTGTCAGAGGGTCAGTACTGAGGGAGTGCCGCACTGTCAGAGGGTGAGTGCTGAGGGAATGCAGCACTGTCAGAGGGTCAGTACCGAGGGAGTGCTGCACTGCCAGAGGGTTAGTGCTGAGGGAGTGCCGCACTGTCAGAGGGTCAGTACTGAGGGAGTGCCGCACTGTCAGAGGGTCAGTTCTGAGGGAGTGCTGCACTGTCAGAGGGTCAGTACTGAGGGAGTGCTGCACTGTCAGAGGGTTAGTACTGAGGGAGTGCTGCACTGTCAGAGGGTTAGTGCTGAGGGAGTGCCGCACTATCAGAGGGTCATTGCTGAGGGAGTGCCGCACTGTCAGAGAGTCAGTACTGAGGGAGTGCAGCACTGTCAGAGGGTCAGTACTGAGGGAGTGGCGCACTGTCAGAGGGTCAGTGCTGAAGGAGTGCTGCACTGTCAGAGGGTCAGTACTGAAGGAGTGCTGCACTGTCAGAGGGTCAGTACTGAGGGAGTGCTGCACTGCCGGAGGGTCAGTTCTGAGGGAGTGCTGCGCTGTCAGAGGGTCAGTACTGAGGGAGTGCCGCTCTGTCCGAGGGTCAGTAGTGAGGGAGTGCCGCACCGTCAGAGGGTCAGTACTGAGGGAGTGCAGCACTGTCAGAGGGTCAATACTGAGGGAGTGCTGCACTGTCAGAGGGTCAGTACTGAGGGAGTGCCGCACTGTCATAGGGTCAGAACTGAGGGAGTGCTGCACTTTCAGAGGGTCAGTAGTGAGGGTGCCGCACTGTCAGAGGGTCAGTGCTGAGGGAGTGCCGCACTGTCAGAGGTTCTGTACTGAGCGAGTGCCGCACCGTCAGAGGGTCAGTACTGAGGGAGTGCAGCACTGTCAGAGGGTCAGTACCGAGGGAGTGCTGCACTGTCAGAAGGTCAGTACTGAGGCAGTGCTGCACTGTCAGAGGGTTAGTGCTGAGGGAGTGCTGCACTGTCAGAGGGTCAGTTCTGAGGGAGTGCTGCACTGTCAGAGGGTCAGTACTGAGGGAGTGCTGCACTGTCAGAGGGTCAGTTCTGAGGGAGTGCTGCACTGTCAGAGGGGCAGTACTGAGGGAGTGCTGCACTGTCAGAGGGTTAGTGCTGAGGGAGTGTTGCACTGTCAGAGGGTTAGTGCTGAGGGAGTGCCGCACCGTCAGAGGGTCAGTACTGAGGGAGTGCCGCACCATCAGAGGGTCAGTACTGAGGGAGTGCAGCACTGTCAGAGGGTCAGTACTGAGGGAGTGCCGCACTGTCAGAGGGTCAGTGCTGAGGAAGTCCCGCACTGTCAGAGAGTCAGTACTGAGGGAGTGCTGCACTGTCAGAGGGTCAGTACTGAGGGAGTGCTGCACTGTCAGAGGGTCAGTACTGAGGGAGTGCTGCACTGCCAGAGGGTCAGTTCTGAGGGAGTGCTGCACTGTCAGAGGGTCAGTACTGAGGGAGTGCTGCACTGTCAGAGGGTCAGTACTGAGGGAGTGCTGCACTGTCAGAGGGTTAGTGCTGAGGGAGTGCTGCACTGTCAGAGGGTCAGTGCTGGGGGAGTGCTGCACTGCCAGAGGGTCAGTACTGAGGGAGTGCTGCACTGCCAGAGGGACAGTACTGAGGGAGTGCTGCACTGTCAGAGGGTCAGTACTGAGGGAGTGCTGCACTGTCAGAGGGTTAGTGCTGAGGGAGTGCTGCACTGTCAGAGGGTCAGTACTGAGGGAGTGCTGCACTGTCAGTGGGTCAGTTCTGAGGGAGTGCTGCACTGTCAGAGGGTCAGTACTGAGGGAGTGCTGCACTGTCAGAGGGTCAGTACTGAGGGAGTGCTGCACTGTCAGTGGGTCAGTTCTGAGGGAGTGCTGCACTGTCAGAGGGTCAGTACTGAGGGAGTGCTGCACTGTCAGAGGGTCAGTACTGAGGGAGTGCTGCACTGTCAGAGGGTTAGTGCTGAGGGAGTGCTGCACTGTCAGAGGGTCAGTACTGAGGGAGTGCTGCACTGTCAGTGGGTCAGTTCTGAGGGAGTGCTGCACTGTCAGAGGGTCAGTACTGAGGGAGTGCTGCACTGTCAGAGGGTCAGTACTGAGGGAGTGCCGCACTGTCAGAGGGTCAGTACTGAGGGAGTGCTGCACTGTCAGTGGGTCAGTTCTGAGGGAGTGCTGCACTGTCAGAGGGTCAGTACTGAGGGAGTGCTGCACTGTCAGAGGGTCAGTGCTGAGGGAGTGCCGCACTGTCAGAGGTTGTGTACTGAGCGAGTTCCGCTCCGTCAGAGGGTCAGTACTGAGGGAGTGCAGCACTGTCAGAGGGTAGGTACTGAGGGAGTGCCGCACTGTCAGAGGGTGAGTGCTGAGGGAGTGCTGCACTGTCAGAGGGTCAGTACTGAGGGAGTGCTGCACTGCCAGAGGGTTAGTGCTGAGGGAGTGCCGCACTGTCAGAGGGTCAGTACTGAGGGAGTGCCGCACTGTCAGAGGGTCAGTGCTGAGGGAGTGCTGCACTGTCAGAGGGTCAGTACTGAGGGAGTGCTGCACTGTCAGAGGGTTAGTGCTGAGGGAGTGTTGCACTGTCAGAGGGTTAGTGCTGAGGGAGTGCCGCACCGTCAGAGGGTCAGTACTGAGGGAGTGCCGCACCATCAGAGGGTCAGTACTGAGGGAGTGCCGCACTGTCAGAGGGTCAGTACTGAGGGAGTGCTGCCCTGTCAGAGGGTCAGTACTGAGGGAGTGCTGCACTGTCAGAGGGTCAATACTGAGGGAGTGCCGTACTGTCAGAGGGTCAGTACTGAAGGAGTGCCGCACTGTCAGAGGTTCAGTACTGAGGGAGTGCCGCACTGTCAGAGGGTCAGTACTGAGGGAGTGCTGTTCTGTCAGAGGGTCAGTACTGAGGGAGTGCTGCACTGTCAGAGGGTCAGTACTGAGTGAGTGCCGCACTGTCCGAGGGTCAGTACTGAGGGAGTGCCGCACCGTCAGAGGGTCAGAACTGAGGGAGTGCTGCACTGTCAGAGGGTCTGTACTGAGGGAGTGCCGCACCGTCAGAGGGTCAGTACTGAGGGAGAGCAGCACTGTCAGAGGGTCAGTACTGAGGGAGTGCCGCACTGTCAGAGGGTGAGTGCTGAGGGAATGCAGCACTGTCAGAGGGTCAGTACCGAGGGAGTGCTGCACTGCCAGAGGGTTAGTGCTGAGGGAGTGCCGCACTGTCAGAGGGTCAGTTCTGAGGGAGTGCTGCACTGTCAGAGGGTCAGTACTGAGGGAGTGCTGCACTGTCAGAGGGTTAGTACTGAGGGAGTGCTGCACTGTCAGAGGGTTAGTGCTGAGGGAGTGCCGCACTATCAGAGGGTCATTGCTGAGGGAGTGCCGCACTGTCAGAGAGTCAGTACTGAGGGAGTGCAGCACTGTCAGAGGGTCAGTACTGAGGGAGTGGCGCACTGTCAGAGGGTCAGTGCTGAAGGAGTGCTGCACTGTCAGAGGGTCAGTACTGAAGGAGTGCTGCACTGTCAGAGGGTCAGTACTGAGGGAGTGCTGCACTGCCGGAGGGTCAGTTCTGAGGGAGTGCTGCGCTGTCAGAGTGTCAGTACTGAGGGAGTGCCGCTCTGTCCGAGGGTCAGTACTGAGGGAGTGCCGCACCGTCAGAGGGTCAGTACTGAGGGAGTGCAGCACTGTCAGAGGGTCAATACTGAGGGAGTGCTGCACTGTCAGAGGGTCAGTACTGAGGGAGTGCCGCACTGTCATAGGGTCAGAACTGAGGGAGTGCTGCACTTTCAGAGGGTCAGTAGTGAGGGTGCCGCACTGTCAGAGAGTCAGTGCTGAGGGAGTGCCGCACTGTCAGAGGTTCTGTACTGAGCGAGTGCCGCACCGTCAGAGGGTCAGTACTGAGGGAGTGCAGCACTGTCAGAGGGTCAGTACCGAGGGAGTGCTGCACTGTCAGAAGGTCAGTACTGAGGCAGTGCTGCACTGTCAGAGGGTTAGTGCTGAGGGAGTGCTGCACTGTCAGAGGGTCAGTTCTGAGGGAGTGCTGCACTGTCAGAGGGTCAGTACTGAGGGAGTGCTGCACTGTCAGAGGGTCAGTTCTGAGGGAGTGCTGCACTGTCAGAGGGTCAGTACTGAGGGAGTGCTGCACTGTCAGAGGGTTAGTGCTGAGGGAGTGTTGCACTGTCAGAGGGTTAGTGCTGAGGGAGTGCCGCACCGTCAGAGGGTCAGTACTGAGGGAGTGCCGCACCATCAGAGGGTCAGTACTGAGGGAGTGCAGCACTGTCAGAGGGTCAGTACTGAGGGAGTGCCGCACTGTCAGAGGGTCAGTGCTGAGGAAGTGCCGCACTGTCAGAGAGTCAGTACTGAGGGAGTGCTGCACTGTCAGAGGGTCAGTACTGAGGGAGTGCTGCACTGTCAGAGGGTCAGTACTGAGGGAGTGCTGCACTGCCAGAGGGTCAGTTCTGAGGGAGTGCTGCACTGTCAGAGGGTCAGTACTGAGGGAGTGCTGCACTGTCAGAGGGTCAGTACTGAGGGAGTGCTGCACTGTCAGAGGGTTAGTGCTGAGGGAGTGCTGCACTGTCAGAGGGTCAGTGCTGAGAGAGTGCTGCACTGTCAGAGGGTCAGTGCTGAGGGAGTGCTGCACTGTCAGAGGGTCAGTGCTGAGGGAATGCTGCACTGTCAGAGGGTCAGTACTGAGGGAGTGCTGCACTATCAGAGGGTCAGTACTGAGGGAGTGCTGCACTGTCAGAGGGTCAGTGCTGGGGGAGTGCTGCACTGCCAGAGGGTCAGTACTGAGGGAGTGCTGCACTGCCAGAGGGACAGTACTGAGGGAGTGCTGCACTGTCAGAGGGTCAGTACTGAGGGAGTGCTGCACTGTCAGAGGGTTAGTGCTGAGTGAGTGCTGCACTGTCAGAGGGTCAGTACTGAGGGAGTGCTGCACTGTCAGTGGGTCAGTTCTGAGGGAGTGCTGCACTGTCAGAGGGTCAGTACTGAGGGAGTGCTGCACTGTCAGAGGGTCAGTACTGAGGGAGTGCTGCACTGCCAGTGGGTCAGTTCTGAGGGAGTGCTGCACTGTCAGAGGGTCAGTACTGAGGGAGTGCTGCACTGTCAGAGGGTCAGTACTGAGGGAGTGCTGCACTGTCAGAGGGTTAGTGCTGAGGGAGTGCAGCACTGTCAGAGGGTCAGTACTGAGGGAGTGCTGCACTGTCAGTGGGTCAGTTCTGAGGGAGTGCTGCACTGTCAGAGGGTCAGTACTGAGGGAGTGCTGCACTGTCAGAGGGTCAGTACTGAGGGAGTGCCGCACTGTCAGAGGGTCAGTACTGAGGGAGTGCTGCACTGTCAGTGGGTCAGTTCTGAGGGAGTGCTGCACTGTCAGAGGGTCAGTACTGAGGGAGTGCTGCACTGTCAGAGGGTCAGTGCTGAGGGAGTGCCGCACTGTCAGAGGTTCTGTACTGAGCGAGTGCCGCTCCGTCAGAGGGTCAGTACTGAGGGAGTGCAGCACTGTCAGAGGGTCAGTACTGAGGGAGTGCCGCACTGTCAGAGGGTGAGTGCTGAGGGAGTGCTGCACTGTCAGAGGGTCAGTACTGAGGGAGTGCTGCACTGCCAGAGGGTTAGTGCTGAGGGAGTGCCGCACTGTCAGAGGGTCAGTACTGAGGGAGTGCAGCACTGTCAGAGGGTCAGTGCTGAGGGAGTGCTGCACTGTCAGAGGGTCAGTACTGAGGGAGTGCTGCACTGTCAGAGGGTTAGTGCTGAGGGAGTGTTGCACTGTCAGAGGGTTAGTGCTGAGGGAGTGCCGCACCGTCAGAGGGTCAGTACTGAGGGAGTGCCGCACCATCAGAGGGTCAGTACTGAGGGAGTGCAGCACTGTCAGAGGGTCAGTACTGAGGGAGTGCCGCACTGTCAGAGGGTCAGTGCTGAGGGAGTGCCGCACTGTCAGAGAGTCAGTACTGAGGGAGTGCTGCACTGTCAGAGGGTCAGTACTGAGGGAGTGCTGCACTGTCAGAGGGTCAGTACTGAGGGAGTGCTGCACTGCCAGAGGGTCAGTTCTGAGGGAGTGCTGCACTGTCAGAAGGTCAGTACTGAGGGAGTGCTGCACTGTCAGAAGGTCAGTACTGAGGGAGTGCTGCACTGTCAGAGGGTTAGTGCTGAGGGAGTGCTGCACTGTCAGAGGGTCAGTACTGAGAGAGTGCTGCACTGTCAGAGGGTCAGTGCTGAGGGAGTGCTGCACTGTCAGAGGGTCAGTGCTGAGGGAATGCTGCACTGTCAGAGGGTCAGTACTGAGGGAGTGCTGCACTGTCAGAGGGTTAGTGCTGAGGGAGTGCTGCACTGTCAGAGGGTCAGTTAAGAGGGAGTGCTGCACTGTCAGAGGGTCAGTACTGAGGGAGTGCTGCACTGTCAGAGGGTCAGTGCTGAGGGACTGCTGTCCTGTCAGAGGGTCAGTACTGAGGCAGTGCTGCACTGTCAGAGGGTCAGTACTGAGGGAGTGCTGCACTGTCAGAGGGTCAGTGCTGAGGGACTGCTGTCCTGTCAGAGGGTCAGTACTGAGGCAGTGCCGCACTGTCAGAGGGTCAGTACTGAGGGAGTGCTGTTCTGTCAGAGGGTCAGTACTGAGGGAGTGCTGCACTGTCAGAGGGTTAGTGATGAGGGAGTGCCGCACTGTCATAGGGTCAGAACTGAGGGAGTGCTGCACTGTCAGAGGGTCTGTACTGAGGGAGTGCCGCACCGTCAGAGGGTCAGTACTGAGGGAGAGCAGCACTGTCAGAGGGTCAGTACTGAGGGAGTGCCGCACTGTCAGAGGGTGAGTGCTGAGGGACTACAGCACTGTCAGAGGGTCAGTACCGAGGGAGTGCTGCACTGCCAGAGGGTTAGTGCTGAGGGAATGCCGCACTGTCAGAGGGTCAGTACTGAGGGGGTGCAGCACTGTCAGAGGGTCAGTTCTGAGGGAGTGCTGCACTGTCAGAGGGTCAGTACTGAGTGAGTGCTGCACTGTCAGAGGGTTAGTGCTGAGGGAGTGCTGCACTGTCAGAGGGTTAGTGCTGAGGGAGTGCCGCACTATCAGAGGGTCATTGCTGAGGGAGTGCCGCACTGTCAGAGAGTCAGTACTGAGGGAGTGCAGCACTGTCAGAGGGTCAGTACTGAGGGAGTGGCGCACTGTCAGAGGGTCAGTGCTGAAGGAGTGCTGCACTGTCAGAGGGTCAGTACTGAAGGAGTGCTGCACTGTCAGAGGGTCAGTACTGAGGGAGTGCTGCACTGTCAGAGGGTCAGTACTGAGGGAGTGCCGCTCTGTCCGAGGGTCAGTACTGAGGGAGTGCCGCACCGTCAGAGGGTCAGTACTGAGGGAGTGCCGCACTGTCAGAGGGTCAGTGCTGAAGGAGTGCTGCACTGTCAGAGGGTCAGTACTGAAGGAGTGCTGCACTGCCAGAGGGTCAGTTCTGAGGGAGTGCTGCACTGTCAGAGGGTCAGTACTGAGGGAGTGCCGCTCTGTCCGAGGGTCAGTACTGAGGGAGTGCCGCACCGTCAGAGGGTCAGTACTGAGGGAGTGCAGCACTGTCAGAGGGTCAGTACTGAGGGAGTGCCGCACTGTCAGAGGGTGAGTGCTGAGGGAGTGCTGCACTGTCAGAGGGTCAGTACTGAGGGAGAGCTGCACTGTCAGAGGGTCAGTACTGAGGGAGTGCCGCACTGTCAGAGGGTCAGTTCTGAGGGAGTGGTGCACTGTCAGAGGGTCAGTACTGAGGGAGTGCTGCACTGTCAGAGGGTTAGTGCTGAGGGAGTGTTGCACTGTCAGAGGGTTAGTGCTGAGGGGGTGCCGCACCGTCAGAGGGTCAGTACTGAGGGAGTGCCGCACTGTCAGAGGGTCAGTACTGAGGGAGTGCAGCACTGTCAGAGGGTCAGTACTGAGGGAGTGCCGCACTGTCAGAGGGTCAGTGCTGAGGAAGTGCCGCACTGTCAGAGAGTCAGTACTGAGGGAGTGCTGCACTGTCAGAGGGTCAGTACTGAGGGAGTGCCGCACCGTCAGAGGGTCAGTACTGAGGGAGTGCCGCACTGTCAGAGGGTCAGTGCTGAAGGAGTGCTGCACTGTCAGAGGGTCAGTACTGAAGGAGTGCTGCACTGCCAGAGGGTCAGTTCTGAGGGAGTGCTGCACTGTCAGAGGGTCAGTACTGAGGGAGTGCCGCTCTGTCCGAGGGTCAGTACTGAGGGAGTGCCGCACCGTCAGAGGGTCAGTACTGAGGGAGTGCAGCACTGTCAGAGGGTCAGTACTGAGGGAGTGCCGCACTGTCAGAGGGTGAGTGCTGAGGGAGTGCTGCACTGTCAGAGGGTCAGTACTGAGGGAGAGCTGCACTGTCAGAGGGTCAGTACTGAGGGAGTGCCGCACTGTCAGAGGGTCAGTTCTGAGGGAGTGGTGCACTGTCAGAGGGTCAGTACTGAGGGAGTGCTGCACTGTCAGAGGGTTAGTGCTGAGGGAGTGTTGCACTGTCAGAGGGTTAGTGCTGAGGGGGTGCCGCACCGTCAGAGGGTCAGTACTGAGGGAGTGCCGCACTGTCAGAGGGTCAGTACTGAGGGAGTGCAGCACTGTCAGAGGGTCAGTACTGAGGGAGTGCCGCACTGTCAGAGGGTCAGTGCTGAGGAAGTGCCGCACTGTCAGAGAGTCAGTACTGAGGGAGTGCTGCACTGTCAGAGGGTCAGTACTGAGGGAGTGCTGCACTGTCAGAGGGTCAGTACTGAGGGAGTGCTGCACTGCCAGAGGTTCAGTTCTGAGGGAGTGCTGCACTGTCAGAGGGTCAGTACTGAGGGAGTGCTGCACTGTCAGAGGGTCAGTACTGAGGGAGTGCTGCACTGTCAGAGGGTTAGTGCTGAGGGAGTGCTGCACTGTCAGAGGGTCAGTGCTGAGAGAGTGCTGCACTGTCAGAGGGTCAGTGCTGAGGGAGTGCTGCACTGTCAGAGGGTCAGTGCTGAGGGAATGCTGCACTGTCAGAGGGTCAGTACTGAGGGAGTGCTGCACTATCAGAGGGTCAGTACTGAGGGAGTGCCGCACTGTCAGAGGGTCAGTGCTGAGGAAGTGCCGCACTGTCAGAGAGTCAGTACTGAGGGAGTGCTGCACTGTCAGAGGGTCAGTACTGAGGGAGTGCTGCACTGTCAGAGGGTCAGTACTGAGGGAGTGCTGCACTGCCAGAGGGTCAGTTCTGAGGGAGTGCTGCACTGTCAGAGGGTCAGTACTGAGGGAGTGCTGCACTGTCAGAGGGTCAGTACTGAGGGAGTGCTGCACTGTCAGAGGGTTAGTGCTGAGGGAGTGCTGCACTGTCAGAGGGTCAGTGCTGAGAGAGTGCTGCACTGTCAGAGGGTCAGTGCTGAGGGAGTGCTGCACTGTCAGAGGGTCAGTGCTGAGGGAATGCTGCACTGTCAGAGGGTCAGTACTGAGGGAGTGCTGCACTATCAGAGGGTCAGTACTGAGGGAGTGCTGCACTGTCAGAGGGTCAGTGCTGGGGGAGTGCTGCACTGCCAGAGGGTCAGTACTGAGGGAGTGCTGCACTGCCAGAGGGACAGTACTGAGGGAGTGCTGCACTGTCAGAGGGTCAGTACTGAGGGAGTGCTGCACTGTCAGAGGGTTAGTGCTGAGTGAGTGCTGCACTGTCAGAGGGTCAGTATTGAGGGAGTGCTGCACTGTCAGTGGGTCAGTTCTGAGGGAGTGCTGCACTGTCAGAGGGTCAGTACTGAGGGAGTGCTGCACTGTCAGAGGGTCAGTACTGAGGGAGTGCTGCACTGCCAGTGGGTCAGTTCTGAGGGAGTGCTGCACTGTCAGAGGGTCAGTACTGAGGGAGTGCTGCACTGTCAGAGGGTCAGTACTGAGGGAGTGCTGCACTGTCAGAGGGTTAGTGCTGAGGGAGTGCTGCACTGTCAGAGGGTCAGTACTGAGGGAGTGCTGCACTGTCAGTGGGTCAGTTCTGAGGGAGTGCTGCACTGTCAGAGGGACAGTACTGAGGGAGTGCTGCACTGTCAGAGGGTCAGTACTGAGGGAGTGCCGCACTGTCAGAGGGTCAGTACTGAGGGAGTGCTGCACTGTCAGTGGGTCAGTTCTGAGGGAGTGCTGCACTGTCAGAGGGTCAGTACTGAGGGAGTGCTGCACTGTCAGAGGGTCAGTGCTGAGGGAGTGCCGCACTGTCAGAGGTTCTGTACTGAGCGAGTGCCGCTCCGTCAGAGGGTCAGTACTGAGGGAGTGCAGCACTGTCAGAGGGTCAGTACTGAGGGAGTGCCGCACTGTCAGAGGGTGAGTGCTGAGGGAGTGCTGCACTGTCAGAGGGTCAGTACTGAGGGAGTGCTGCACTGCCAGAGGGTTAGTGCTGAGGGAGTGCCGCACTGTCAGAGGGTCAGTACTGAGGGAGTGCCGCACTGTCAGAGGGTCAGTGCTGAGGGAGTGCTGCACTGTCAGAGGGTCAGTACTGAGGGAGTGCTGCACTGTCAGAGGGTTAGTGCTGAGGGAGTGTTGCACTGTCAGAGGGTTAGTGCTGAGGGAGTGCCGCACCGTCAGAGGGTCAGTACTGAGGGAGTGCCGCACCATCAGAGGGTCAGTACTGAGGGAGTGCAGCACTGTCAGAGGGTCAGTACTGAGGGAGTGCCGCACTGTCAGAGGGTCAGTGCTGAGGGAGTGCCGCACTGTCAGAGAGTCAGTACTGAGGGAGTGCTGCACTGTCAGAGGGTCAGTACTGAGGGAGTGCTGCACTGTCAGAGGGTCAGTACTGAGGGAGTGCTGCACTGCCAGAGGGTCAGTTCTGAGGGAGTGCTGCACTGTCAGAAGGTCAGTACTGAGGGAGTGCTGCACTGTCAGAAGGTCAGTACTGAGGGAGTGCTGCACTGTCAGAGGGTTAGTGCTGAGGGAGTGCTGCACTGTCAGAGGGTCAGTACTGAGAGAGTGCTGCACTGTCAGAGGGTCAGTGCTGAGGGAGTGCTGCACTGTCAGAGGGTCAGTGCTGAGGGAATGCTGCACTGTCAGAGGGTCAGTACTGAGGGAGTGCTGCACTATCAGAGGGTCAGTACTGAGGGAGTGCTGCACTGTCAGAGGGTCAGTGCTGGGGGAGTGCTGCACTGTCAGAGGGTCAGTACTGAGGCAGTGCTGCACTGTCAGAGGGTTAGTGCTGAGGGAGTGCTGCACTGTCAGAGGGTCAGTTCTGAGGGAGTGCTGCACTGTCAGAGGGTTAGTGCTGAGGGAGTGCTGCACTGTCAGAGGGTCAGTTCTGAGGGAGTGCTGCACTGTCAGAGGGTCAGTGCTGAGGGACTGCTGTCCTGTCAGAGGGTCAGTACTGAGGCAGTGCCGCACTGTCAGAGGGTCAGTACTGAGGGAGTGCTGTTCTGTCAGAGGGTCAGTACTGAGGGAGTGCTGCACTGTCAGAGGTTTAGTGATGAGGGAGTGCCGCACTGTCATAGGGTCAGAACTGAGGGAGTGCTGCACTGTCAGAGGGTCTGTACTGAGGGAGTGCCGCACCGTCAGAGGGTCAGTACTGAGGGAGAGCAGCACTGTCAGAGGGTCAGTACTGAGGGAGTGCCGCACTGTCAGAGGGTGAGTGCTGAGGGACTACAGCACTGTCAGAGGGTCAGTACCGAGGGAGTGCTGCACTGCCAGAGGGTTAGTGCTGAGGGAGTGCCGCACTGTCAGAGGGTCAGTACTGAGGGAGTGCAGCACTGTCAGAGGGTCAGTTCTGAGGGAGTGCTGCACTGTCAGAGGGTCAGTACTGAGGGAGTGCTGCACTGTCAGAGGGTTAGTGCTGAGGGAGTGCTGCACTGTCAGAGGGTTAGTCCTGAGGGAGTGCCGCACTATCAGAGGGTCATTGCTGAGGGAGTGCCGCACTGTCAGAGAGTCAGTACTGAGGGAGTGCAGCACTGTCAGAGGGTCAGTACTGAGGGAGTGGCGCACTGTCAGAGGGTCAGTGCTGAAGGAGTGCTGCACTGTCAGAGGGTCAGTACTGAAGGAGTGCTGCACTGTCAGAGGGTCAGTACTGAGGGAGTGCTGCACTGTCAGAGGGTCAGTACTGAGGGAGTGCCGCTCTGTCCGAGGGTCAGTACTGAGGGAGTGCCGCACCGTCAGAGGGTCAGTACTGAGGGAGTGCCGCACTGTCAGAGGGTCAGTGCTGAAGGAGTGCTGCACTGTCAGAGGGTCAGTACTGAAGGAGTGCTGCACTGCCAGAGGGTCAGTTCTGAGGGAGTGCTGCACTGTCAGAGGGTCAGTACTGAGGGAGTGCCGCTCTGTCCGAGGGTCAGTACTGAGGGAGTGCCGCACCGTCAGAGGGTCAGTACTGAGGGAGTGCAGCACTGTCAGAGGGTCAGTACTGAGGGAGTGCCGCACTGTCAGAGGGTGAGTGCTGAGGGAGTGCTGCACTGTCAGAGGGTCAGTACTGAGGGAGAGCTGCACTGTCAGAGGGTCAGTACTGAGGGAGTGCCGCACTGTCAGAGGGTCAGTTCTGAGGGAGTGGTGCACTGTCAGAGGGTCAGTACTGAGGGAGTGCTGCACTGTCAGAGGGTTAGTGCTGAGGGAGTGTTGCACTGTCAGAGGGTTAGTGCTGAGGGGGTGCCGCACCGTCAGAGGGTCAGTACTGAGGGAGTGCCGCACTGTCAGAGGGTCAGTACTGAGGGAGTGCAGCACTGTCAGAGGGTCAGTACTGAGGGAGTGCCGCACTGTCAGAGGGTCAGTGCTGAGGAAGTGCCGCACTGTCAGAGAGTCAGTACTGAGGGAGTGCTGCACTGTCAGAGGGTCAGTACTGAGGGAGTGCTGCACTGTCAGAGGGTCAGTACTGAGGGAGTGCTGCACTGCCAGAGGTTCAGTTCTGAGGGAGTGCTGCACTGTCAGAGGGTCAGTACTGAGGGAGTGCTGCACTGTCAGAGGGTCAGTACTGAGGGAGTGCTGCACTGTCAGAGGGTTAGTGCTGAGGGAGTGCTGCACTGTCAGAGGGTCAGTGCTGAGAGAGTGCTGCACTGTCAGAGGGTCAGTGCTGAGGGAGTGCTGCACTGTCAGAGGGTCAGTGCTGAGGGAATGCTGCACTGTCAGAGGGTCAGTACTGAGGGAGTGCTGCACTATCAGAGGGTCAGTACTGAGGGAGTGCTGCACTGTCAGAGGGTCAGTGCTGGGGGAGTGCTGCACTGCCAGAGGGTCAGTACTGAGGGAGTGCTGCACTGCCAGAGGGACAGCACTGAGGGAGTGCTGCACTGTCAGAGGGTCAGTACTGAGGGAGTGCTGCACTGTCAGAGGGTTAGTGCTGAGGGAGTGCTGCACTGTCAGTGGGTCAGTTCTGAGGGAGTGCTGCACTGTCAGAGGGTCAGTACTGAGGGAGTGCTGCACTGTCAGAGGGTCAGTACTGAGGCAGTGCTGCACTGTCAGAGGGTTAGTGCTGAGGGAGTGCTGCACTGTCAGAGGGTCAGTTATGAGGGAGTGCTGCACTGTCAGAGGGTCAGTACTGAGGGAGTGCTGCACTGTCAGAGGGTCAGTGCTGAGGGACTGCTGTCCTGTCAGAAGGTCAGTACTGGGGCAGTGCTGCACTGTCAGAGGGTCAGGACTGAGGGAATGCTGCACTGTCAGAGGGTCAGTACTGAGGGAGTGCTGCACTGTCAGAAGGTCAGTACTGAGGGTGTGCTGCACTGTCAGAGGGTTAGTGCTGAGTGCTGCCCTGTCAGAGGGTCAGTACTGAGGGTGTGCTGCCCTGTCAGAGGGTCAGTACTGAGGGAGTGCTGCACTGTCAGAGGGTCAGTACTGAGGGAGTGCCTGTCAGAGGCTCAGTACTGAGGGAGCGCTGCACTGTCAGAGGGTTAGTACTGAGGGTGTGCTGCACTGTCCGAGGGTCGGTACTGAGGGAGTGCTGCACTGTCAGAGGGTCAGTACTGAGGGTGTGCTGCACTGTCAGAGGGTCAGTACTGAGGGAGTGCTGCACTGTCAGTGGGTCAGTACTGAGGGAGTGCTGCACTGTCAGAGGGTCAGTACTGAGGGAATGCTGCAGTGTCAGAGGGTTAGTGCTGCATTATCAGAGGGTCAGTACTGAGGGAGTGCTGCACTGTCAGAGGGTCAGTACTGAGGGTGTGCTGCACTGTCAGAGGGTCAGTACTGAGGGAGTGCTGCACTGTCAGAGGGTCAGTACTGAGGGAGTGCTGCCCTGTCACAGGGTCAGTACTGAGGGAGTGCTGCACTGTCAGAGGGTCAGTACTGAGGGTGTGCTGCACTGTCAAGAGGGTCAGTACTGAGGGAGTGCTGCACTGTCAGAGGGTCAGTACTGAGGGAGTGCTGCACTGTCAGAGGGTTAGTGCTGAGGGAGTGCCGCGCTGTCAGAGTGTCAGTACTGAGGGAGTGCTGCACTGTCAGAGGGATGGTGCTGAGGGTGTGCTGCACTGTCAGAGGGTTAGTACTGAGGGAGTGCTGCACTGTCAGAGGGTCAGTACTGAGGGAGTGCTGCACTGTCAGAGGGATGGTGCTGAGGGAGTGCCGCACTGTCAGAGGGTCGGTACTGAGGGAGTGCTGCACTGTCAGAGGGTTAGAGTTGAGGGAGTGCCGCACTGTCAGAGGGTCGGTACTGAGGGAGTGCTGCACTGTCAGAGGGTCAGTACTGAGGGAGTGCTGCACTGTCAGAGGGTCAGTACTGAGGGTGTGCTGCACTGTCAGAGGGTTAGTACTGAGGGAGTGCTGCACTGTCAGAGGGTCAGTACTGAGGGTGTGCTGCACTGTCAGAGGGTCAGTACTGAGGGAGTGCTGCACTGTCAGAGGGTCAGTACTGAGGGAGTGCTGCACTGTCAGAGGGTCAGTACTGAGGGTGTGCTGCACTGTCAGAGGGTTAGTACTGAGGGAGTGCTGCACTGTCAGAGGGTCAGTACTGAGAGAGTGCTGCCCTGTCAGAGGGTCAGTACTGAGGGAGTGCTGCACTGTCAGAGGGTCAATACTGAGGGAGTGCCGTACTGTCAGAGGGTCAGTACTGAGGGAGTGCCGCACTGTCAGAGGTTCAGTACTGAGGGAGTGCCGCACTGTCAGAGGGTCAGTACTGAGGGAGTGCTGTTCTGTCAGAGGGTCAGTACTGAGGGAGTGCTGCACTGTCAGAGGGTCAGTACTGAGTGAGTGCCGCACTGTCCGAGGGTCAGTACTGAGGGAGTGCCGCACCGTCAGAGGGTTAGTGCTGAGGGAGTGCCGCACTGTCATAGGGTCTGAACTGAGGGAGTGCTGCCCTGTCAGAGGGTCTGTACTGAGGGAGTGCCGCACCGTCAGAGGGTCAGTACTGAGGGAGTGCAGCACTGTCAGAGGGTCAGTACTGAGGGAGTGCCGCACTGTCAGAGGGTGAGTGCTGAGGGAGTGCTGCACTGTCAGAGGGTCAGTACTGAGGGAGTGCTGCACTGCCAGAGGGTTAGTGCTGAGGGAGTGCCGCACTGTCAGAGGGTCAGTACTGAGGGAGTGCCGCACTGTCAGAGGGTCAGTTCTGAGGGAGTGCTGCACTGTCAGAGGGTCAGTACTGAGGGAGTGCTGCACTGTCAGAGGGTTAGTGCTGAGGGAGTGCTGCACTGTCAGAGGGTTTGTGCTGAGGGAGTGCCGCACTATCAGAGGGTCATTGCTGAGGGAGTGCCGCACTGTCAGAGAGTCAGTACTGAAGGAGTGCTGCACTGTCAGAGGGTCAGTACTGAAGGAGTGCTGCACTGTCAGAGGGTCAGTACTGAGGGAGTGCTGCACTGCCAGAGGGTCAGTTCTGAGGGAGTGCTGCACTGTCAGAGGGTCAGTACTGAGGGAGTGCCGCACTGTCCGAGTGTCAGTACTGAGGGAGTGCCGCACCGTCAGAGGGTCAGTACTGAGGGAGTGCAGCACTGTCAGAGGGTCAAAACTGAGGGAGTGCTGCACTGTCAGAGGGTCAGTACTGAGGGAGTGCCGCACTGTCATAGGGTCAGAACTGAGGGACTGCTGCACTTTCAGAGGGTCAGTAGTGAGGGTGCCGCACTGTCAGAGGGTCAGTGCTGAGGGAGTGCCGCACTGTCAGAGGTTCGGTACTGAGGGAGTGCCGCACCGTCAGAGGGTCAGTACTGAGGGAGTGCAGCACTGTCAGAGGGTCAGTACTGAGGGAGTGCCGCACTGTCAGAGGGTGAGTGCTGAGGGAGTGCTGCACTGTCAGAGGGTCAGTACTGAGGGAGTGCTGCACTGCCAGAGGGTTAGTGCTGAGGGAGTGCCGCACTGTCAGAGGGTCAGTACTGAGGGAGTGCCGCACTGTCAGAGGGTCAGTTCTGAGGGAGTGCTGCACTGTCAGAGGGTCAGTACTGAGGGAGTGCTGCACTTTCAGAGGGTTAGTGCTGAGGGAGTGTTGCACTGTCAGAGGGTTAGTGCTGAGGGAGTGCCGCACCGTCAGAGGGTCAGTACTGAGGGAGTGCCGCACCATCAGAGGGTCAGTACTGAGGGAGTGCAGCACTGTCAGAGGGTCAGTACTGAGGGAGTGCCGCACTGTCAGAGGGTCAGTGCTGAGGAAGTGCCGCACTGTCAGAGAGTCAGTACTGAGGGAGTGCTGCATTGTCAGAGGGTCAGTACTGAGGGAGTGCTGCACTGTCAGAGGGTCAGTACTGAGGGAGTGCTGCACTGCCAGAGGGTCAGTTCTGAGGGAGTGCTGCACTGTCAGAGGGTCAGTACTGAGGGAGTGCTGCACTGTCAGAGGGTCAGTACTGAGGGAGTGCTGCACTGTCTGAGGGTTAGTGCTGAGGGAGTGCTGCACTGTCAGAGGGTCAGTGCTGAGAGAGTGCTGCACTGTCAGAGGGTCAGTGCTGAGGGAGTGCTGCACTGTCAGAGGGTCAGTGCTGAGGGAATGCTGCACTGTCAGAGGGTCAGTACTGAGGGAGTGCTGCACTATCAGAGGGTCAGTACTGAGGGAGTGCTGCACTGTCAGAGGGTCAGTGCTGGGGGAGTGCTGCACTGCCAGAGGGTCAGTACTGAGGGAGTGCTGCACTGCCAGAGGGACAGTACTGAGGGAGTGCTGCACTGTCAGAGGGTCAGTACTGAGGGAGTGCTGCACTGTCAGAGGGTTAGTGCTGAGGGAGTGCTGCACTGTCAGTGGGTCAGTTCTGAGGGAGTGCTGCACTGTCAGAGGGTCAGTACTGAGGGAGTGCTGCACTGTCAGAGGGTCAGTACTGAGGCAGTGCTGCACTGTCAGAGGGTTAGTGCTGAGGGAGTGCTGCACTGTCAGAGGGTCAGTTCTGAGGGAGTGCTGCACTGTCAGAGGGTCAGTACTGAGGGAGTGCTGCACTGTCAGAGGGTCAGTGCTGAGGGACTGCTGTCCTGTCAGAGGGTCAGTACTGAGGGAGTGCTGCACTGTCAGAAGGTCAGTCCTGAGGGTGTGCTGCACTGTCAGAGGGTTAGTGCTGAGGGAGTGCTGCACTGTCAGAAGGTCAGTCCTGAGGGAGTGCTGCACTGTCAGAAGGTCAGTACTGAGGGAGTGCTGCACTGTCAGAGGGTCAGTACTGAGGGAGTGCTGCACTGTCAGAGGGTCAGTACTGAGGGAGTGCTGCACTGTCAGAAGGTCAGTCCTGAGGGTGTGCTGTACTGTCAGAGGGTTAGTGCTGAGTGCTGCCCTGTCAGAGGGTCAGTACTGAGGGTGTGCTGCCCTGTCAGAGGGTCAGTACTGAGGGAGTGCTGCACTGTCAGAGGGTCAGTACTGAGGGAGTGCCTGTCAGAGGCTCAGTACTGAGGGAGCGCTGCACTGTCAGAGGGTCAGTACTGAGGGTGTGCTGCACTGTCCGAGGGTCGGTACTGAGGGAGTGCTGCACTGTCAGAGGGTCAGTACTGAGGGTGTGCTGCACTGTCAGAGGGTCAGTACTGAGGGAGTGCCTGTCAGAGGCTCAGTACTGAGGGAGTGCTGCACTGTCAGAGGGTCAGTACTGAGGGAGTGCTGCACTGTCAGAGGGTCAGTACTGAGGGAGTGCCTGTCAGAGGCTCAGTACTGAGGGAGCGCTGCACTGTCAGAGGGTCAGTACTGAGGGTGTGCTGCACTGTCCGAGGGTCGGTACTGAGGGAGTGCTGCACTGTCAGAGGGTCAGTACTGAGGGAATGCTGCACTGTCAGAGGGTTAGTGCTGCATTATCAGAGGGTCAGTACTGAGGGAGTGCTGCCCTGTCAGAGGGTCAGTACTGAGGGAGTGCTGCACTGTCAGAGGGTCAGTACTGAGGGTGTGCTGCACTGTCAGAGGGTCAGTACTGAGGGAGTGCTGCACTGTCAGAGGGTTAGTGCTGAGGGAGTGCCGCACTGTCAGAGTGTCAGTACTGAGGGAGTGCTGCACTGTCAGAGGGTCAGTACTGAGGGAGTGCTGCACTGTCAGAGGGTTGGTGCTGAGGGAGTGCCGCACTGTCAGAGGGTCGGTACTGAGGGAGTGCTGCACTGTCAGAGGGTTAGTGCTGAGGGAGTGCCGCACTGTCAGAGGGTCGGTACTGAGGGAGTGCTGCACTGTCAGAGGGTCAGTACTGAGGGAGTGCTGCACTGTCAGAGGGTTGGTGCTGAGGGAGTGCCGCACTGTCAGAGGGTCGGTACTGAGGAAGTGCTGCACTGTCAGAGGGTCAGTACTGAGGGAGTGCTGCACTGTCAGAGGGTCAGTACTGAGGGTGTGCTGCACTGTCAGAGGGTTAGTACTGAGGGAGTGCTGCACTGTCAGAGGGTCAGTACTGAGGGTGTGCTGCACTGTCAGAGGGTCAGTACTCAGGGAGTGCTGCACTGTCAGAGGGTCAGTACTGAGGGAGTGCTGCACTGTCAGAGGGTCAGTACTGAGGGTGTGCTGCACTGTCAGAGGGTCAGTACTGAGGGAGCGCTGCACTGTCAGAGGGTTAGTGCTGAGGGAGTGCCGCACTGTCAGAGGGTCAGTACTGAGTGCTGCATTATCAGAGGGTCAGAACTGTCTGAGGGTGCCCAGTTTTCAGCTGCTAGATTTGTTCGAAGTCTATCCCATTTAGCACAGTGATTGTGCCACACAACTCGATGGAGGCTATCCTTAATGTGAAGCTGGGACTTTGTCTCCACAAGGACTGTGCGTTGTGCCATGGACAGAGGCATTTACAGCTGGCAGATAAGGTGAGGATGAGGTCAAGTATGTTGTTGCCTCTTGTTTGTTTCCTCACCTGACCCAGACTAGCAGCCGTGTCCTTTAGGCTCTGTGGTGGTACTACCGAGCCACTCTTTGTGATGGACTCCCAGAGTACAGTCTGTGCCCTTGCCACCCTCAGTGTTACGAAGCAGGGGGCTTCCTTCCCCGTGTTTGACCTTAAGCCATGAGACTTTCTGGGGTCCGGCATCTTTGAGGGCTTCTGGAGAAACTCCTTCCCGACGGTATTCCAATGTCCCGTGCCACGTCTGATGGATCTGTCCAGCGACAATATCTGTTGGGTGTGATTCCGTGAGCGTGACTATCTCGGCTGTCGAGCTGCTCTCTCTGTTTTGGCACAGGTCTGCAGATGTTCGTATGGACTTTGTTGCTTTGACCGGGCTGGTTCTGCTGTTTTCGGTTCCAGTACCGAGGTCAATGCCAGCTGATTCATCCGGTTTCATTCATTTTAGAGTTTGTAGCTGTTTGATACAACGGAGTGTCTCGCTCGGCCATTCCAGAGGGCATTCCAGAATCAACCACATTGCTGTGGGTCTGGAGTCACATGTGGACCACACCAGGTAAGGGCTGCCGATTTCCTTCGCCAAAGGCCATTTCTGAATCAGATGGGTTTTTATGACAATCGATGATTGTAATCAATTCAAAAGGCATTCTGTTTACTAAATTGAGCAATGTTGTGTCTGGATTTCAATGCTTGTGTGATGTCAGGTGCTTAGGTGCATAACAACATAGGCAGGAAGAGTGATGATGTCCTGCAGAAGGAGTGCAGGGAGTTAGGCAATAAGCTAGGGTTGTAATCTCAGGATTACTCTCTGTGGCACGTGTCAGTCAGGCCAGAAATAGGAGGATAGAGCAGCTAAACACGTGGCTAAACTGGTGGTGTAGGAGGGAGGGTTTCAGATTTCTGGACCACCGGGGTCTTCCGGGACAGATGGGACCTGTACAAGAAGGACGGGTTGCATCTAAACTGGAGGGGCACCGATATCTTGGCTGGGAGGTTTGCTAGAATCACTCGGGAAGATTTTAACAAGTTTGGCAGGGGGGCGGGAACCAGAGCATTAACTTAGAAGGTGTAATAACTGAAGGGGAAATAAAGAACAAAAATAAGAGAACAACATCACCCTGTCTGCTCAAACGCAGTGGTTTGAAGTGTATTTGTTTCATTGCCAGAAAAATAGCAGGTAAGGCAGATGGACTTTAGTACTTGGAATTATGATATTGTGGCCATCACAGAGACATGGTTAAAGGAAGGGTAGGATTGGCAGCTGAACGTTGGAGGATATAGATGCTTCGGGAGAGATCAAGGGGGATGTAAAAGGGGTGGGGGAGTAGCATTACTGGTTAAGGAGAATATTATAGCCGGACTGTGGGAGGACACCTCGGAGGGCTCACACAATGAGGCAATCTGGGTAGAGCTCAGGAACAGGAAGGGGGCAATCACAATGTTGGGGGTTTATTACAGGCCCCCAACTGCCAGCGAGAGATAGAGGAGCAGATAGGTAGAGATTTTGGATAGGTGCAAAAGTAACAGGGTTGTTGTGGTCGGGGATTTTAATTTCCCCGATATTGACTGGGACTCACTCAGTGCTGGGGGTTTGGATGGGGCAGAATTTGTAAGGTGCATCCAGGAAGCCTTCTTGATGCAATACGTGGATGGTCCAACGAGGGAAGCGGCAGTACTGGACCTGGCAATGGGGAATGAGCCTGGGCAGGTGGTTGAGGTTTCAGTAGGGGAACATTTTGGGAGTCGTGGCCACAATTCCGTAAGTTTTAGGGTATTTTTGGACAGGGAAGAGGGTAACCCTCGCGTTAAGGTGTCAAACTGGGGAAAGGCAAATTACGATAACATTAGACAGGAATTGAAGAATTCGGATTGGGTGTGGCTGTTGGAGGGTAAATCAACATTGGACATGTGGGAGTCTTTCAAGCGACAGTTGATTAGGATTCAGGAAAGTCACGTTCCTGAGAGAATGAAGGATAAGTATGGGAAGTTTAGGGAGCCTTGGATAACGAGGGATATTGTGAACCTCGTCAAAAAGAAAAAGGAGGCTTTTGTACGGTCTAGAAGGGTGGGGGCCAGTCGAAACCCTTGAGGAGAATAAAGAAAGTAGGAAGGTACTGAAGCGGGAAATTAGGAGGGCAAGGAGGGGTCATGAAAAGTCCTTGGCAAGTAGGATTAAGGTGAATTCCAAAGCTTTTTATTCATATGTGAAAAGCAAGAGGGTGGCCAGGGAAAGGATTGGGCCACTTAAGGACAGAGGGGGGGAATCTATGTGTTGAGTCAGAGGAAATGGGCGAGGTACTAAATGAGTACTTTGCATCAGTGTTCACTAAAGAAAGGGACTTTGTGGACGATGATTCTTGGGTAGGTTGCGCGGACAGTCTAAATCATGTTAACATCGAAAAGGAGGAATTGGGTCTTTTAAAAGATATTAAGGTAGATAAGTCTCCTGGGCCGGGTGGGATTTATCCCAGAATACTGAGGGAAGCAAGGGAGGAAATTGCTGGTACCTTGACTGACATCTTTGTATCCTCATTGGCTACAGGTGAGATCCCAGAGGACTGGAGAATAGCTAACGTGGCACCGCTGTTTTAAAGGTAGCCGGGATAATTCTGGAAACTATAGGCCGGTGAGCCTCATGTCGGTAGCAGGTAAATTATTGGAGAGGATTCTCAGGGACAGGATTTATACCCATTTGGAAACAAATGGACTCGTTAGCGATAGACAGCACGGTTTTGTGAAGGGGAGGTCATGCTTGATTGAGTTTTTTGAGGAGGTGACAAAGATGATTGATATGGAGAGGGTGGGGAATGTTGTTTACATGGACTTCAGTAAAGCCTTTGACAAGGTGCCTCATGGCAGACTGGTACAAAAGGTGAAGTCACACGGGATCAGAGGTGAGGTGTTAAGATGGATACAGAACTGGCTCGGTCACAGTAGGTAAAGAGTAGCAGCAGAAGGGTGTTTTTCTGAATGGAAGGTTAGAACATAGAACAGTACAACACAGTACAGGCCCTTCAGCCCACAATGTTGTGCCGATCATTCATCCTAATCTAAGATCAACCTAACCTACACCCCTTCAATTTACTGCTGTCCATGTGCCTGTCCAAGAGTCGCTTAAATGTCCCTAATGACTCTGACTCCACCACCTCTGCTGGCAGTGCATTCCACACACCCACCACTCTCTGTGTAAAGATCTACCTCTGACATCTCCCCTATACCTTCCTCCAATCACCTTCAAATTATATCCCCTTGTGACAGCCATTTCCACCCTGGGGAAAAGTCTCTGGCTATCCGCTCTATCCATGCCTCTCATCACCTTGTACACCTCTATCAAGTTACCTCTCTGCCTTCTTCGCTCCAGTGAGAAAAGCCCTCGCTCCCTCGACCTTTCTTCATAAGACATACCCTCCAGTCCAGGCAGCATCCTGGTAAATCTCCTCTGCACCCTCTCCAAAGCATCCACATCCTTCCTATAATGAGACGACCAGAACTGGACACAATATTCCAAGTGTGATCTAACCAGGGTTTTATAAAGCTGCAGCAAAACCTCACGGCTCTTAAACTCAATCCCCCTGTTAATGAAAGCGAACACACCATGCGCCTTCTTACAACCCTATCAACCTGCGTGGCAACTTTGAGGGATCTATGTACGTGGACCCCAAGATCCCTCTGTTCCTCCACACTTCCAAGAATCCTGCCTTTAACCCTGTATTCAGCATTCAAATTTGACCTTCCAAAATGAATCACTTCACATTTATCTAGGTTGAACTCCATCTGCCACTTCTCAGCCCAGCTCTGCATCCTGTCAATGTCCTGTTGAAACTTGCAACAACCCTCAACACTATCTACAACTCCACCAACTTTTGTGGCATCGGCAAACTTACGAACCCACCCTTCCACTTCCTCATCCAAGTCATTTATAAAAACCACAAAGAGCAGAGGTCCCAGAACAGATCCTTGCGGGACACCACTGGTCACCAACTTCCAGGCAGAGTAATTTCCATCCACTACCACTCGCTGTCTTCTTTTGGCCTCAATTCTGTATCCAGACAGCCAAATTTTCTAGTACCCCATGCCCCCTAACTTTCTTAATGAGCCTACCACGGGGAACCTTATCAAATGCCCAACTGAAATCCATATACACATCCACTGCCCAACCTTCATCAATGTGTCTCATCACATCCTCAAAGAATTCAATGAGGCTTGTGAGGCATGACCTGCCCCTCACAAAGCCATGTTGACTGTCTTTAATCAAACTATGTTTTTCGAAATCATCGTAAATCCTATCTCTCAGAATCCCTTCCAGTATTTTGCTCACCACAGACGTAAGACTGTCTGGTCTGTAATTCCCAGGGATTTCCCTATTCCCTTTCTTGAATGAGGAACAACATTCGCCTCCCTCCAATCATCCGGTACGACTCCAGTGGAGAGTGAGGACGCAAAGGTCATCGCCAACGGCGCAGCAATCTCCTCCCTCGCTTCCCGTAGTAACCTTGGGTATATCCCGTCAGGCCCAGGGGACTTATCTATCCTGATGCTTTTCAAAATTTCCAGCACATCCTCCTTCTTAATATCAACCCGTTCGAGTCTATTAACCTGGTTCACACTGTTCTCATGGGCAACAAGGTCCCTCTCTCTAGTGAATACTGAAGCAAAATATTCATTTAGGGCCTCTCCCATCTCCTCAGACTCTAGGCACAAATTCCCTCCACTATCCCTGATTGGCCCTACTCTCACTCTGATCATACTCTTATTTCTCACACAAGTGTAGAACGCCTTGGGGTTTTCCCTAATCCTTCCCGCCAGGGCTTTTTCATGCCCCCTTCTAGCTCTCCTCCGTCCATTTTTGAGTTCCTTCCTGGCTACTTGTAACCCTCTAGAGCCGAGTCAGATCCTCGTTTCCTCAACCGTACATAAACTTCCTTCTTCCTCTTGACTAGAAGCTCCACTTCTCTTGTCATCCAAGGCTCCTTCACCTTACCATTCCTTCCTTGTCTCAGTGGGACAAAACTATCCAGCACTCGCAGCAAGTGCTCCTTAAACAATCCCCACATTACTGTTGTGCATTTCCCAAGAATAATTGTTCCCACTTTATGCTCCTCAGCTCCTGTCTAATAACAGTATAATTTTCCCATCCCCAATGAAATACCTTCCCATACTGTGTGTTCCTATCCCTCTCCATGACTATGGTAAAGGTCAAGGAGTTGTGGTCACTATCACCGAAATGCTCTCCCACCGAGACATCTGACACCTGGCCTGGTTCGTTGCCAAGGACCAAGTCCAATATGGCCACCCCCCTAATCGGCTTATCTACCTATTGAGTCAGGAATCCTGCCTGTCCATAGAACATAGAAAAATACTGCACAGAACAGGCCCTTCGGCCCACGATGTTGTGCCGAACGTTTGTCCTAGATTAATCATAGATTATCATTGAATTTACAGTGCAAAAGGAGGCCATTCGGCCCATTGAGTCTGCACAGGCTCTTGGAAAGAGCACCCTACCCAAGGTCAACACCTCCACCCAACACTAAGGGCAATTTTGGACACTAAGGGCAATTTATCATGGGCAATCCACCTAACCTGCACATCTTTGAACTGTGGGAGGAAACTGGAGCACCCGGAGGAAACCCACGCACACACGGGACACCTGACAAAATCTGCTCCATCCAAACCATTTGCACTAAGGAGGTTTCAGTCAATATTAGGGAAGTTGAAGTCACCCATGACAACAACTCTGTTACTTCTTCACCTTTCCAAGATCTGCCGCCCAATCTGTTCCTCCATCGCTCTGGTTGTTCCACAGGGATCGGTGCTGGGGCCTCTGTTGTTTGTAGTGTACATAAATGATTTGGAGGAAAATGTAGCTGGTCTGATTAGTAAGTTCGCAGATGTCACCAAGGTTGGTGGAGTGGCAGATAGTGTTGAGGCTTGTTGGAAGATACAGCAGGACATGCTTAGGTTGGAGACTTGGGCAGAAAAAAGGCAAATAGGAGTTTAATCCGGACAAATGTGAAGTAATGTATTTTGGTAGGTCTAACATAGAGGGGAAATATACCGTAAATGGCAAAACACTAGGAATATAGAAAGTCAGAGAGATCTGGGCGTGCAGGTCCACAGATCTTTGAAGGTGGCAACACAAGTGGACAAGGTAGTCAAGAAAGCATACGGAATGCTTGCCTTCATTGGACGGGGCATCAAGTATAAAAACTGGCAAGTCCTGCGACAGTTGTATAGAACCTTGGTAAGGCCGCACTTGGGAATATTGTGCACAATTCTGGTTGCCACACTACCAGAAGGATGTGGAGGCTTTGGAGAGGGTGCAGAGGAGATTTACCAGGATGTTGCCTGGTCTGGAGGGTGTTAGCCATGCGGCGAGGCTGAATAGACTTGGACAGTTTTCATTAGAAAGACGGAGGTTGAGGGGTGACCTGATAGACGTCTACAAGATTATGAGGGACATGGATAGATTGGATGGGCAGGCACTCTTTCCCAGGGTGGAGGGGTCAGTCACCAGGGGGCAGAGGTTTGATGTCCGTGGGGCAAAGTTTAGAGGAGATGTGCGAGGCAGGTTTTTTACGCAGAGGGTGGTGAGTGCCTGGAACGCGTTGCCAGGGGAGGTTGTGGAAACAGATACATTAACGACGTTCAAAAGGCATCTTGACAAACACATGGATAGGACGGGTATAGAGGGATACGGCACAAGGAAATGCTGAGGGTTTTTGGCAGAGATTGGTATTATGGCCGGTACAGGCCTGGAGGGTCGAAGGGCCTGGCCCTTTGATTTGATTTATTTGATTCATTATTGTCACATGTATTTCTGCTGTTCAGAACAGGCAGAGTACATGCTGCACTCAACCAACCCATGCTTGCAAACCCCCAAAAATCTAATGTTAGGACTTAATCCGTGATTGGGCGGCACTTATTGAACATCCCTGAGTGCACTAATAACTACTTTAAGATAATCTGCTTGGAACGTGGCTCATTTTTACTGGGTAGAATGACATGCCCATTCACATGCAGGTACCCACTGTCTGCAAACAAAAGGAATATGTTCAAGCCTTTGCTTTCTGAATTACCCGGGAGCTTGAGAAGTCTGTATTTCCTTGTTCCTTTCTCCATGGTGTCATGAGAATGTCACTTTAAGAAATGTTATCTTTTAAATTTAGAGTACCCAATTCATTTTTTTCAATTAAGGGACAATTTAGTGTGGCCAATCCACCTACCCTGCACATCTTTGAGTTTGTGGGGGCGAAACCCTCGCAAACACGGGGAGAATGTGCAAACTCCACACAGACAGTGACCCAGAGCCGAGCTCGAACCTGGGACCTCGGCGCCATTAGGCTGCAGGGCTAACTCACTGCGCCACCGTGCTGCCCCACTTTAAGAAATGTTTGTCTGCTCAAGTGGCTGCAGTGATGTCAGAGTGTGGGTGGAGCTGAGCTCTGGCTCTGCCTTTTAAGTTTCGCTTTGAGGAAAAGCTTGGGTGTGTCTGTGTTTTTTAGTTTTGTTTTAGTGTTGGAGCTGCAGCCAGCCAAAGGGGTAATTTTGATCTCTCTGCCATCTAAAGACTATCTCTAGATCATTTGGTGAATTCAGAGTGATAAATACTCTCAGTAGAGAATTTAAACCTGATGTGCTTCTGTAAAAAGGGTTTTTGTCTTATGGATGTTAAAAGGAAAGTTTGAGGATTACTGAAGAGTGTTGTATTCTTTGGGGGTTGTATTTGAATTGGTGGTTGCTAAGATTTTACATATAAAATTATGAAGGGAATAGATAGGATAGATGCGGGCAGGTTGTTTCCACTGGCGGGTGAAAGCAGAACTAGGGGGCATAGCCTCAAAATAAGGGGAAGTACATAGAACATAGAAAATACAGCACAGAACAGGCCCTTCGGCCCACGATGTTGTGCCGAACCTTTGTCCTAGATTAATCATAGATTATCATTGAATTTACAGTGCAGAAGGAGGCCATTAGGCCCCCTGAGTCTGCACCGGCTCTTGGAAAGAGCACCCGACCCAAACTCAACACCTCCACCCAACACCAAGGGCAATTCTGGACACTAAGGGCAATTTATCATGGCCAATCCACCTACCCTGCACATCTTTGGACTGTGGGAGGAAACCGGAGCACCCGGAGGAAACCCACGCAGACACGGGGAGGACGTGCAGACTCCGCACAGACAGTGATCTAAGCCGGAATCGAATCTGGGACCCTGGAGCTGTGAAGCAATTGTGCTATCCACAATGCGACCGTGCTGCCCTTAAAAACAAATAAATCTACACTATATCATTTTACCGTAATCCATGTACCTATCCAATAGCTGCTTGAAGGTCCCTAATGTTTCCGATTCAACTACTTCCACAGGCAGTGCATTCCATGCCCCCACTACTCTCTGGGTAAAGAACCTACCTCTGATATCCCTCCTATATCTTCCACCTTTCACCTTAAATTTATGTCCCCTTGTAATGGTTTGTTCCACGCGGGGAAAATGTCTCTGACTGTCTACTCTATCTATTCCCCTGATCATCTTATAAACCTCTATCAAGTCACCCCTCATCCTTCTCCGTTCTAATGAGGAAAGGCCTAGCACCCTCAACCTTTCCTCGTAAGACCTACTCTCCATTCCAGGCAACATCCTGGTAAATCTTCTTTGCACCTTTTCCAAAGCTTCCACATCCTTCCTAAAATGAGGCGACCAGAACTGTACACAGTACTCCAAATGTGGCCTTACCAAAGTTTTGTACAGCTGCATCATCACCTCACGGCTCTTAAATTCAATCCCTCTGTTAATGAACGCGAGCACACCATAGGCCTTCTTCACAGCTCTATCCACTTGAGTGGCAACTTTCAAAGATGTATGAACATAGACCCCAAGATCTCTCTGCTCCTCCACATTGCCAAGAACTCTACCGTTAACCCTGTATTCCGCATTCATGTTTGTCCTTCCAAAATGGACAACCTCACACTTTTCAGGGTTAAACTCCATCTGCCACTTCTCAGCCCAGCTCTGCATCCTATCTATGTCTCTTTGCAGCCGACAACAGCCCTCCTTACTATCCACAACTCCACCAATCTTCGTATCGTCTGCAAATTTACTGACCCACCCTTCAACTCCCTCATCCAAGTCATTAATGAAAATCACAAACAGCAGAGGACCCAGAACTCAAGTGAGGACGAAAAGATCATTGCCAACGGCTCTGCAATTTCATCTCTTGCTTCCCATAGAATCCTTGGATATATCCAGTCAGGCCCGGGGGACTTGTCTATCCTCAGGTTTTTCAAAATGCCCAACACATCTTCCTTCCTAACAAGTATTTCCTCGAGCTTACCAGTCTGTTTCACACTGTCCTCTCCAACAATATCGCCCCTCTCATTTGTAAATACAGAAGGAAAGGACTCGTTCAAGACCTCTCCTATCTCTTCAGACTCAATACACAATCTCCCGCTACTGTCCTTGATCGGACCTACCCTCGCTCTAGTCATTCTCATATTTCTCACATATGTGTAAAAGGCCTTGGGGTTTTCCTTGATCCTACCCGCCAAAGATTGTTCATGCCCTCTCTTAGCTCTCCAAATCCCTTTCTTCAGTTCCCTCCTGGCTATCTTGTATCCCTCCTATGCCCTGTCTGAACCTTGTTTCCTCAGCCTTACACAAGTCTCCTTTTTCCTCTTAACAAGACACTCAACCTCTCTTGTCAACCATGGTTCCCTCACTCGACCATCTCTTCCCTGCCTGACAGGGACATACATATCAAGGACACGTAGTACCTGTTCCTTGAACAAGTTCCACATTTCACTTGTGTCCTTCCCTGACAGCCTATGTTCCCAAATTATGCACTTCAATTCTTGTCTGACAGCATCGTATTTACCCTTCCCCCAATTGTAAACCTTGCCCTGTTGCACGTACCTATCCCTCTCCATTACTAAAGTGAAAGTCACAGAATTGTGGTCACTATCTCCAAAATGCTCCCCCACTAACAAATCTATCACTTGCCCTGGTTCATTACCAAGTACTAAATCCAATATTGCCCCTCCTCTGGTCGGACAATCTACATACTGTGTTAGAAAAGCTTCCTGGACACACTGCACAAACACCACCCCATCCAAACTATTTGATCTAAAGAGTTTCCACTCAATGTTTGGTAAGTTAAAGTCACCCATGACTACTACCCGGTGACTTCTGCACCTTTCCAAAATCTGTTTCCCAATCTGTTCCTCCACATCTCTGCTACTATTGGGGGGCCTATAGAAAACTCCTAACAAGGTGACTGCTCCTTTCCTATTTCTGACTTCAACCCATACTACCTCAGTAGGCTGATACTCAAACTGCCTTTCTGCAGCTGTTATACTATCTGTAATTAACAATGCCACCCCCCCCCACCTCTTTTACCACCCTCCCTAATCTTATTGAATGCTTCTTGCGTTGAAGTATGCACACTTCAACCCATCTCCGTGCCTGCAAGTACTCTCCTTTGTCAGTGTTCCCTTCCCCACTGCCTCATTACGCGCTTTGGCGTCCTGAATATCGGCTACCTTAGTTGCTGGACTACAAATCCGGTTCCCATTCCCCTGCCAAATTAGTTTAAACTCTCCCGAAGAGTACTAGAAAATCTCCCTCCCAGGATATTGGTGCCCCTCTAGTTCAGATGCAACCCGTCCTGCTTGTACAGGTCCCACCTTCCCCAGATTGCGCTCCAATTATCCAAATACCTGAAGCCCTCCCTCTTACACCATTCCTGCAGCCACGTGTTCAGCTGCACTCTCTCCCTATTCCTAGCCTCGCTATCACGTGGCACCGGCAACAAACCAGAGATGACAACTCTGTCTGTCCTGGCTTTTAACTTCCAGCCTAACTCCCTAAACTCATTTATTACCTCCACACCCCTTTTCCTACCTACGTCGTTGGTACCAATGTGCACCACGACTTCTGGCTGCTCCCCCTCCCCCTTAAGGATCCTGAAGACACGATCCGAGACATCCCTGGCCCTGGCACCCGGGAGGCAACATACCTTCCGGGAGTCTCGCTCGCGACCACAGAATCTCCTATCTATACCCCTAACCATTGAATCTCCTACAACTATTGCTTTTCTATTCACCCCCCTTCCCTTCTGAGCCCCAGAGCCATACTCAGTGCCAGAGACCTGGCCGCTAGGGCCTTCCTCCGGTAGGTCATCCCCCCCCCAACAGCATCCAAACCGGTATACTTGTTTTGAAGGGGAACGGCCACGAGGAATCCCTGCACTGTCTGCCTGTTGTTTTTTTTTTCCCCTGACTGCAACCCAGCTATTCTTGTCCTGTACCTTGGGTGTGGTTACCTCCCTGTAACTCTTCTCTATCACCCCCTCTGCCTCCCGGGTGATCCGAAGTTCATCCAGCTTCAGCTCCAGTTCCCTAACACGGTCTTTTGAGGAGCTCGAGTTGGGTGCACTTCCCGCAGGTATAGTCAGCGGGGACACCGGTGGTATCCCTCACCACCCACATCCTACAGGAGGAGCATGCAACTGGCCTAGCCTCCATCCCATCTTACCTTACAGAATATAGCTGCCCTGTGGACCAACAGGATCTCCGCCCTCTGACTCTGCTCCCAGTCAGCTGCACTCTCTGTAAACTCCTGGCTCTCTTCTCACTCTTTGCGGAAATGTAGGAAACAAAATGAAAGGAGCACCTTACTCCCTCCTCACCTAACTCCCTCAGTCACCAAACTCTCACTATAGCACTCAAATGCACCAAATTCAGCACTCAGTGCAAAGTTCTATTCATCTTCTATTTTTCCCCATTCTCCACCCCCTCTCCAATTACATAATACATCACATTTCTACCCCTCTTCGTTCTGAAGAGTCATAGAAAATACAGTGCAGAAGGAGGCCATTCGGCCCATCGTGTCTGCACCGACCCACATTAGCCCTCACTTCCACCCTATCCCCGCAACCCAATAACTCCTAACCTTTTTGGTCACAAAGGACAATTTATCATGGCCAATCCACCTAACCTGCACGTCTTTTGACTGTGGAAGCACCCGGAGGAAACCCACGCAGACACAGGGAGAACGTGCAGACTCCGCACAGGCAGTGACCCAGCGGGGAATCGAACCTGGGACCCTGGCGCTGTGAAGCCACAGTGCTAACCACTTGTGCTTCCGTGTTGCCCTATGCCCTAGTCATGCGGACATCAAACGTTAACTCCGTTTCCCTCTGCATAGATGCTGCCAACTGCTGAGTTTAAGCAGCATTTTGCCTCCCTTAGTATTGCATCGCCCTCGCTCCAGGACAGTCCGAAGCACTGAGCGCCCCCCCATGTCATGCCCGAGGCCCTCGGGTCCTTCGCCACAGGGCAGGCCCAAGTCCCCTCTCACCAGGACAGGCCCGAGGCCCCTCACCCCGAGACAGGCCACAGGCCCCTCTCACCAGGACAGGCCCGAGGCCCCTCACCCCTCTCCCCGAGACAGGCCACAGGCCCCTCTCACCAGGACAGGCCCGAGGCCCCTCACCCCTCTCCCCGAGACAGGCCCGAGGCTCCTCACCCCTCTCCCCGAGACAGGCCACAGGCCCCTCTCACCAGGACAGGCCCGAGGCCCTTCACCCCTCTCCCCGAGACAGGCCACAGGCCCCTCTCACCAGGACAGGCCCGAGGCCCTTCTCCCCGACACCCGTCTCTCCAGGACAGGCCTGGACCCCAGGCCCCTCTCCCCGGGACAGGCCTGGACCCCAGGCCCCTCTCCCCGGGACAGGCCCGAGGCCCCTCTCCCCGACACCCCTCTCCCTGGGACAGGCCTGGACCCCAGGCCCCTCTCACCAGGACAGGCCCGAGGCCCTTCTCCCCGACACCCGTCTCTCCAGGACAGGCCTGGACCCCAGGCCCCTCTCACCAGGACAGGCCCGAGGCCCTTCTCCCCGACACCCGTCTCTCCAGGACAGGCCTGGACCCCAGGCCCCTCTCCCCGGGACAGGCCTGGACCCCAGGCCCCTCTCCCCGGGACAGGCCTGGACCCCAGGCCCCTCTCCCCGGGACAGGCCTGGACCCCAGGCCCCTCTCCCCAGGACAGGCCCGAGGCCCCTCACCCCGAGACAGGCCACAGGCCCCTCTCACCAGGACAGGCCCGAGGCCCCTCTCCCCGGGACAGGCCACAGGCCCCTCTCCCCGGGACAGGCCCGAGGCCCCTCACCCCTCTCCCCGAGACAGGCCCGAGGCTCCTCACCCCTCTCCCCGAGACAGGCCACAGGCCCCTCTCACCAGGACAGGCCCGAGGCCCCTCACCCCGAGACAGGCCACAGGCCCCTCTCACCAGGACAGGCCCGAGGCCCCTCACCCCTCTCCCCGAGACAGGCCCGAGGCCCCTCACCCCGAGACAGGCCCGAGGCTCCTCACCCCTCTCCCCGAGACAGGCCACAGGCCCCTCTCACCAGGACAGGCCCGAGGCCCCTCACCCCTCTCCCCGAGACAGGCCCGAGGCCCCTCACCCCTCTCCCCGGGACAGGCCACAGGCTCCTCACCCCTCTCCCCGAGACAGGCCACAGGCCCCTCTCACCAGGACAGGCCCGAGGCCCCTCACCCCTCTCCCCGAGACAGGCCACAGGCCCCTCTCACCAGGACAGGCCCGAGGCCCCTCACCCCTCTCCCCGAGACAGGCCACAGGCCCCTCTCACCAGGACAGGCCCGAGGCCCCTCACCCCGAGACAGGCCACAGGCCCCTCTCACCAGGACAGGCCCGAGGCCCCTCACCCCTCTCCCCGAGACAGGCCACAGGCCCCTCTCACCAGGACAGGCCCGAGGCCCCTCACCCCTCTCCCCGGGACAGGCCACAGGCCCCTCTCACCAGGACAAGCCCGAGGCCCCTCTCCCCGACACCCCTCTCCCCGGGACAGGCCTGGACCCCAGGCCCCTCTTCCCGGAACCTCCCCCCTGGACAGGCCCGAACGGCAGGCCCCTCCTCCGGGCCCCGCTCCGCGGGCCAGGCCCAGGCCCCGGGCTCCGGCTGGGCCGCTCCGCCTCCCGGTGGCCCCGCCCCGGCCCCGCCCCCCGCTTCCTGCGCCGCCGGAGCCGCCGCGAGAGCCGCTCAGTGTCCGCCCGGAGCTGCCCGACCCCCGGCCCAGCGCAGGCCCCGAGCCTCGGCCTCTCCCAGCCAGGCCGCCCGGGACACACACCGGCTGAGGTAAGTGAAGCGGCCGCTGGGGGGAAACCGAATCCGAGTGAGAGAGAGCGACTTACATTCAGGTAGCGCCTGCAGCATCCAGGAGGGTCCACTTCTCGGAGATAAATGTGAGAAACACAGAAAGATCCCTCTGACAGTGCAGCACTCCCTCAGTACTGAACCTCTGACAGTGCGGCACTCCCTCAGTACTGACCCTCTGACAGTGCAGCACTCCCTCAGTACTGACCCTCTGACAGTGCAGCACTCCCTCAGTACTGACCCTCTGACAGTGCGGCACTCCCTCAATACTGACCCTCTGACAGTGCGGCACTCCCTCAATACTGACCCTCTGACAGTGCGGCACTCCCTCAGTACTGACCCTCTGACAGTGCAGCACTCCCTCAATACTGACCCTCTGACAGTGCGGCACTCCCTCAGTACTGACCCTCTGACAGTGCAGCACTCCCTCAGTACTGACCCTCTGACAGTGCGGCACTCCCTCAGTACTGACCCTCTGACAGTGCGGCACTCCCTCAGTACTGACCCTCTGACAGTGCAGCACTCCCTCAATACTGACCCTCTGACAGTGCGGCACTCCCTCAGTACTGACCCTCTGACAGTGCAGCACTCCCTCAATACTGACCCTCTGACAGTGCGGCACTCCCTCAGTACTGACCCTCTGACAGTGCGGCACTCCCTCAGTACTGACCCTCTGACAGTGCGGCACTCCCTCAGTACTGACCCTCTGACAGTGCGGCACTCCCTCAGTACTGACCCTCTGACAGTGCGGCACTCCCTCAGTACTGACCCTCTGACAGTGCAGCACTCCCTCAGTACTGACCCTCTGACAGTGCGGCACTCCCTCAGTACTGACCCTCTGACAGTGCGGCACTCCCTCAGTACTGACCCTCTGACAGTGCGGCACTCCCTCAGCACTGACCCTCTGTCAGTGCGGCACTCCCTCAGCACTGACCCTCTGACAGTGCGGCACTCCCTCAGTACTGACCCTCTGACAGTGCGGCACTCCCTCAGTACTGACCCTCTGACAGTGCGGCACTCCCTCAGTACTGACCCTCTGACAGTGCGGCACTCCCTCAGTACTGACCCTCTGACAGTGCGGCACTCCCTCAATACTGACCCTCTGACAGTGCGGCACTCCCTCAGTACTGACCCTCTGACAGTGCGGCACTCCCTCAGTACTGACCCTCTGACAGTGCGGCACTCCCTCAGTACTGACCCTCTGACAGTGCGGCACTCCCTCAGTACTGACCCTCTGACAGTGCAGCACTCCCTCAGTACTGACCCTCTGACAGTGCGGCACTCCCTCAGTACTGACCCTCTGACAGTGCAGCACTCCCTCAGTACTGACCCTCTGACAGTGCGGCACTCCCTCAGTACTGACCCTCTGACAGTGCTACACTCCCTCAGTACTGACCCTCTGACAGTGCAGCACTCCCTCAGTACTGACCCTCTGACAGTGCGGCACTCCCCCAGTACTGACCCTCTGACAGTGCAGCACTCCCTCAGTACTGACCCTCTGACAGTGCGGCACTCCCTCAGTACTGACCCTCTGACAGTGCAGTACTCCCTCAGTACTGACCCTCTGACAGTGCGGCACTCCCCCAGTACTGACCCTCTGACAGTGCGGCACTCCCTCAGTACTGACCCTCTGAAAGTGCAGCACTCCCTCAGTACTGACCCTCTGACAGTGCAGCACTCCCTCAGTACTGACCCTCTGACAGTGCGGCACTCTCTCAGTACTGACCCTCTGACAGTGCGGCACTCCCTCAGTACTGACCCTCTGACAGTGCAGCACTCCCTCAGTACTGACCCTCTGACAGTGCAGCACTCCCTCAGTACTGACCCTCTGACAGTGCAGCACTCCCTCAGTACTGACCCTCTGACAGTGCAGCACTCCCTCAATACTGACCCTCTGACAGTGCGGCACTCCCTCAGTACTGACCCTCTGACAGTGCAGCACTCCCTCAGTACTGACCCTCTGACAGTGCGGCACTCCCTCAGTACTGACCCTCTGACAGTGCAGCACTCCCTCAGTACTGACCCTCTGACAGTGCGGCACTCCCTCAGTACTGACCCTCTGACAGTGCAGCACTCCCTCAATACTGACCCTCTGACAGTGCGGCACTCCCTCAGTACTGACCCTCTGACAGTGCAGCACTCCCTCAATACTGACCCTCTGACAGTGCGGCACTCCCTCAGTACTGACCCTCTGACAGTGCAGCACTCCCTCAGTACTGACCCTCTGACAGTGCGGCACTCCCTCAGTACTGACCCTCTGACAGTGCAGCACTCCCTCAATACTGACCCTCTGACAGTGCGGCACTCCCTCAGTACTGACCCTCTGACAGTGCGGCACTCCCTCAGTACTGACCCTCTGACAGTGCGGCACTCCCTCAGTACTGACCCTCTGACAGTGCGGCACTCCCTCAGTACTGACCCTCTGACAGTGCGGCACTCCCTCAGTACTGACCCTCTGACAGTGCGGCACTCCCTCAGTACTGACCCTCTGACAGTGCAGCACTCCCTCAGTACTGACCCTCTGACAGTGCGGCACTCCCTCAGTACTGACCCTCTGACAGTGCGGCACTCCCTCAGTACTGACCCTCTGACAGTGCGGCACTCCCTCAGCACTGACCCTCTGTCAGTGCGGCACTCCCTCAGCACTGACCCTCTGACAGTGCGGCACTCCCTCAGTACTGACCCTCTGACAGTGCGGCACTCCCTCAGTACTGACCCTCTGACAGTGCGGCACTCCCTCAGTACTGACCCTCTGACAGTGCGGCACTCCCTCAGTACTGACCCTCTGACAGTGCGGCACTCCCTCAATACTGACCCTCTGACAGTGCGGCACTCCCTCAGTACTGACCCTCTGACAGTGCGGCACTCCCTCAGTACTGACCCTCTGACAGTGCGGCACTCCCTCAGTACTGACCCTCTGACAGTGCGGCACTCCCTCAGTACTGACCCTCTGACAGTGCAGCACTCCCTCAGTACTGACCCTCTGACAGTGCGGCACTCCCTCAGTACTGACCCTCTGACAGTGCAGCACTCCCTCAGTACTGACCCTCTGACAGTGCGGCACTCCCTCAGTACTGACCCTCTGACAGTGCTACACTCCCTCAGTACTGACCCTCTGACAGTGCAGCACTCCCTCAGTACTGACCCTCTGACAGTGCGGCACTCCCCCAGTACTGACCCTCTGACAGTGCAGCACTCCCTCAGTACTGACCCTCTGACAGTGCGGCACTCCCTCAGTACTGACCCTCTGACAGTGCAGTACTCCCTCAGTACTGACCCTCTGACAGTGCGGCACTCCCCCAGTACTGACCCTCTGACAGTGCGGCACTCCCTCAGTACTGACCCTCTGAAAGTGCAGCACTCCCTCAGTACTGACCCTCTGACAGTGCAGCACTCCCTCAGTACTGACCCTCTGACAGTGCGGCACTCTCTCAGTACTGACCCTCTGACAGTGCGGCACTCCCTCAGTACTGACCCTCTGACAGTGCAGCACTCCCTCAGTACTGACCCTCTGACAGTGCGACACTCCCTCAGTACTGACCCTCTGACAGTGCAGTACTCCCTCAGTACTGACCCTCTGACAGTGCGGCACTCCCCCAGTACTGACCCTCTGACAGTGCAGCACTCCCTCAGTACTGACCCTCTGACAGTGCAGCACTCCCTCAGTACTGACCCTCTGATAGTGCGACACTCCCCCAGTACTGACCCTCTGACAGTGCAGCACTCCCTCAGTACTGACCCTCTGACAGTGCGGCACTCCCTCAGTACTGACCCTCTGACAGTGCGACACTCCCTCAGTACTGACCCTCTGACAGTGCAGTACTCCCTCAGTACTGACCCTCTGACAGTGCGGCACTCCCCCAGTACTGACCCTCTGACAGTGCAGCACTCCCTCAGTACTGACCCTCTGACAGTGCAGCACTCCCTCAGTGCTGACCCTCTGACAGTGCAACACTCCCTCAGTACTGACCCTCTGACAGTGCAGCACTCCCTCAGTACTGACCCTCTGACAGTGCGACACTCCCTCAGTACTGACCCTCTGACAGTGCAGTACTCCCTCAGTACTGACCCTCTGACAGTGCGGCACTCCCCCAGTACTGACCCTCTGACAGTGCAGCACTCCCCCAGTACTGACCCTCTGACAGTGCGGCACTCCCTCAAGACTGACCCTCTGACAGTGCGGCACTCCCTCAGTACTGACCCTCTGACAGTGCAGCACTCCCTCAATACTGACCCTCTGACAGTGCAGCACTCCCTCAGTACTGACCCTCTGACAGTGCAGCACTCCCTCAGTACTGACCCTCTGACAGTGCAGCACTCCCTCAATACTGACCCTCTGACAGTGCAGCACTCCCTCAATACTGACCCTCTGACAGTGCGGCACTCCCTCAGTACTGACCCTCTGACAGTGCAGCACTCCCTCAATACTGACCCTCTGACAGTGCGGCAGTCCCTCAGTACTGACCCTCTGACAGTGCAGCACTCCCTCAATACTGACCCTCTGACAGTGCGGCACTCCCTCAGTACTGACCCTCTGACAGTGCAGCACTCCCTCAGTACTGACCCTCTGACAGTGCGGCACTCTCTCAGTACTGACCCTCTGACAGTGCAGCACTCCCTCAATACTGACCCTCTGACAGTGCGGCACTCCCTCAGTACTGACCCTCTGACAGTGCAGCACTCCCTCAGTACTGACCCTCTGACAGTGCGGCACTCCCTCAGTACTGACCCTCTGACAGTGCGGCACTCCCTCAGTACTGACCCTCTGACAGTGCAGCACTCCCTCAGTACTGACCCTCTGACAGTGCGGCACTCCCTCAGTACTGACCCTCTGACAGTGCAGCACTCCCTCAGTACTGACCCTCTGACAGTGCGGCACTCCCTCAGCACTGACCCTCTGACAGTGCGGCACTCCCTCAGTACTGACCCTCTGACAGTGCGGCACTCCCTCAGTACTGACCCTCTGACAGTGCGGCACTCCCTCAGTACTGACCCTCTGACAGTGCGGCACTCCCTCAGTACTGACCCTCTGACAGTGCGGCACTCCCTCAGTACTGACCCTCTGACAGTGCGGCACTCCCTCAGTACTGACCCTCTGACAGTGCGGCACTCCCTCAGTACTGACCCTCTGACAGTGCGGCACTCCCTCAGTACTGACCCTCTGACAGTGCGGCACTCCCTCAGTACTGACCCTCTGACAGTGCGGCACTCTCTCAGTACTGACCCTCTGACAGTGCGGCACTCCCTCAGTACTGACCCTCTGACAGTGCGGCACTCCCTCAGTACTGACCCTCTGACAGTGCGGCACTCCCTCAGTACTGACCCTCTGACAGTGCAGCACTCCCTCAGTACTGACCCTCTGACAGTGCGGCACTCCCTCAGTACTGACCCTCTGACAGTGCAGCACTCCCTCAGTACTGACCCTCTGACAGTGAGGCACTCCCTCAGTACTGACCCTCTGACAGTGCGGCACTCCCCCAGTACTGACCCTCTGACAGTGCAGTACTCCCTCAGTACTGACCCTCTGACAGTGCGGCACTCCCTCAGTACTGACCCTCTGACAGTGCAGTACTCCCTCAGTACTGACCCTCTGACAGTGCGGCACTCCCCCAGTACTGACCCTCTGACAGTGCGGCACTCCCTCAGTACTGACCCTCTGACAGTGCGGCACTCCCTCAGTACTGACCCTCTGACAGTGCAGCACTCCCTCAGTACTGACCCTCTGACAGTGCGGCACTCTCTCAGTACTGACCCTCTGACAGTGCGGCACTCCCTCAGTACTGACCCTCTGACAGTGCAGCACTCCCTCAGTACTGACCCTCTGACAGTGCGACACTCCCTCAGTACTGACCCTCTGACAGTGCAGTACTCCCTCAGTACTGACCCTCTGACAGTGCGGCACTCCCCCAGTACTGACCCTCTGACAGTGCAGCACTCCCTCAGTACTGACCCTCTGACAGTGCAGCACTCCCTCAGTACTGACCCTCTGATAGTGCGACACTCCCCCAGTACTGACCCTCTGACAGTGCAGCACTCCCTCAGTACTGACCCTCTGACAGTGCGGCACTCCCTCAGTACTGACCCTCTGACAGTGCGACACTCCCTCAGTACTGACCCTCTGACAGTGCAGTACTCCCTCAGTACTGACCCTCTGACAGTGCGGCACTCCCCCAGTACTGACCCTCTGACAGTGCAGCACTCCCTCAGTACTGACCCTCTGACAGTGCAGCACTCCCTCAGTGCTGACCCTCTGACAGTGCAACACTCCCTCAGTACTGACCCTCTGACAGTGCAGCACTCCCTCAGTACTGACCCTCTGACAGTGCGACACTCCCTCAGTACTGACCCTCTGACAGTGCAGTACTCCCTCAGTACTGACCCTCTGACAGTGCGGCACTCCCCCAGTACTGACCCTCTGACAGTGCAGCACTCCCCCAGTACTGACCCTCTGACAGTGCGGCACTCCCTCAAGACTGACCCTCTGACAGTGCGGCACTCCCTCAGTACTGACCCTCTGACAGTGCGGCACTCCCTCAGTACTGACCCTCTGACAGAGCAGCACTCCCTCAGTACTGACCCTCTGACAGTGCAGCGCTCCCTCAAGACTGACCCTCTGACAGGGCAGCACTCCCTCAGTACTGACCCTCTGACAGTGCGGCACTCCCTCAGTACTGACCCTCTGACAGTGCGGCACTCCCTCAGTACTGACCCTCTGACAGTGCGGCACTCCCTCAGTACTGACCCTCTGACAGTACGGCACTCCCTCAGTACTGACCCTCAGACAGTACAGCATTCCCTCAGTACTGACCCTCTGACAGTGCGGCATTCCCTCAGTACTGACCCTCTGACAGTGCAGCACTCCCTCAGTACTGACCCTCTGACAGTGCGGCATTCCCTCAGTACTGACCCTCTGACAGTGCAGCACTTCCTCAGTACTGACCCTCTGACAGTGCGGCACTCCCTCAGTACTGACCCTCTGACAGTGCGGCACTCCCTCAGTACTGACCCTCTGACAGTACAGCACTCCCTCAGTACTGACCCTCAGACAGTACAGCACTCCCTCAGTACTGACCCTCAGACAGTGCAGCACTCCCTCAGTACTGACCCTCTGACACTGCGGCACTCCCTCAGTACTGACCCTCTGACAGTGCGGCACTCCCTCAGTCCTGACCCTCTGACAGGGCAGCACTCCCTCTGTACTGACCCTCTGACAGTGCGGCACTCCCTCAGTACTGACCCTCTGACAGTGCGGCACTCCCTCAGTACTGACCCTCTGACAGTGCGGCACTCCCTCAGTACTGACCCTCTGACAGTGCGGCACTCCCTCAGTACTGACCCTCTGACAGTACAGCACTCCCTCAGTACTGACCCTCAGACAGTACAGCACTCCCTCAGTACTGATCCTCTGACAGTGCGGCATTCCCTCAGTACTGACCCTCTGACAGTGCAGCACACCCTCAGAACTGACCCTCTGACAGTGCGGCACACCATCAGTCCTGACCCTCTGACAGTGCGGCCCACCCTCAGTACTGACCCTCTGACAGTGCGGCACTCCCTCAGTCCTGACCCTCTGACAGTGCGGCACTCCCTCAGTACTGACCCTCTGACAGTGCAGCACTCCCTCAGTACTGACCCTCTGACAGAGCAGCACTCCCTCAGTACTGACCCTCTGACAGTGCAGCACTCCCTCAGTACTGACCCTGTGACAGTGCAGCACTCCCTCAGTACTGACCCTCTGACAGTGCAGCACTCCCTCAGTACTGACCTTCAGACAGTGCAGCACTCCCTCAGTACTGACCCTCTGACAGTGCAGCACTCCCTCAGTACTGACCCTCTGACAGTGCAGCACTCTCTCAGTACTGACCCTCTGACAGTGCAGCACTCCCTCAGTACTGACCCTCTGACAGTGCAGCGCTCCCTCAAGACTGACCCTCTGACAGTGCGGCACTCCCTCAGTACTGACCCTCTGACAGTGCGGCACTCCCTCAGGACTGACCCTCTGACAGTGCAGCGCTCCCTCAGTACTGACCCTCTGACAGTGCAGCGCTCCCTCAAGACTGACCCTCTGACAGGGCAGCACTCCCTCAGTACTGACCCTCTGACAGTGCGGCACTCCCTCAGTACTGACCCTCCGACAGTGCGGCACTCCCTCAGTACTGACCCTCTGACAGTACAGCACTCCCTCAGTACTGACCCTCAGACAGTACAGCATTCCCTCAGTACTGACCCTCTGACAGTGCGGCATTCCCTCAGTACTGACCCTCTGACATTGCAGCACTCCCTCAGTACTGACCCTCTGACACTGCGGCACTCCCTCAGTACTGACCCTCTGACAGTGCAGCACTCCCTCGGTACTGACCCTCTGACAGTGCAGCACTCCCTCAGTACTGACCCTCTGACAGTGCAGCGCTCCCTCAGTACTGACCCTCTGACAGTGCGGTGCTCCCTCAGTACTGACCCTCTGACAGTGCGGCACTCCCTCAGCACTGACCCTCTGACAGTGCGGCACTCCCTCAGTACCGACCCTCTGACAGTGCGGCACTCCCTCAGTTCTGACCCTCTGACAGTGCGGTACTCCCTCAGTGCTGACCCTCTGACAGTGCGGCACTCCCTCAGTACTGACCCCCCGACAGTGCAGCGCTCCGTCAGTACTGACCCTCTGACAGTGCAACGCTCCCTCAGTACTGACCCTCTGACAGTGCAGCACTCGCTCATTGGTATCTATGAGATCCCCCCTCATTATTATGAACTTTGGCGAATACAATCCTAACTAACTCAAGCTCTCCTCGTACGTCAGTCCTGCCTTCGCTGGAATCAGTCTGGTAAACCGTCACTGGTAATCCCTCTGGAGCAAGGTGACTCGTGGTGTTCCACAGGGATCCGTGCTCGGATCACTGTTGTTTGTGATATACATAAATGATCTGGACGAAGTTATAGGTGGTCTGATTAACAAGTTTGCAGATGATACTAAGATTGGTGGAGTTGCAGATGGCGGGGAGGACTGTCAGAGAATACCGCAAAGTATAGATAGATTGGAGAGTTGGGCAGAGAAATGGCAGATGGCGTTCAATCCAGGCAAATGTGAGGTGGTGCATTTTGGAAGATCTAATTCAAGAGCGGACTATACGGTCAGTGGAAGAGTCCTGGGGAAAATTGATGTACAGAGAGATCTGGGAGTTCAGGTCCATTGTACCCTGAAGGTGGCAACGCAGGTCGATGGAGTGGTCAAGAAGGTATACGGCATGCTTGCCTTCATCGGACAGGGTATTGAGTACAAGAGTCGGCAGGTCATGTTACAGTTGTACAGGACTTTGGTTAGGCCACATTTGGAATACTGCGTGCAGTTCTGGTCGCCACATTACCAGAAGGATGTGGATGCTTCAGAGAAGGTGCAGAGGAGGTTCACCAGGATGTTGCCTGGTATGGAGGGTGCTAGCTATGAAGAAAGGTTGAGTAGATTCGGATTGTTTTCGTTGGAAAGACGGAGGCTGAGGGGGGACCTGATTGAGGTCGACAGAATTATGAGAGGTATGGACAGGGTGGATAGCAACAAGCTTTTTCCAAGAGTGGGGGTGTCAATTACAAGGGGTCACGATTTCAAGGTGAGAGGGGGAAAGTTTAAGGGAGATGTGTGGAAAGTTTTTTACGCAGAGGGTGGTGGGTGCCTGGAACGCTTTGCCAGCAGAGGTGGTAGAGGCGGGCACAATAGCATCATTTAAGATGCATCTAGACAGATATATGAATGGGCGGGGAACAGAGGGAAGTAGATCTTTGGAAAATAGGCGACAGGTTTAGATAAAGGATCTGGATCGGCGCAGGCTGGGAGGGCCGAAGGGCCTGTTCCTGTGCTGTAATTTTCTTTGATGTGGAGATGCCGGCGTTGGATTGGGGTGAGCACAGTACGAAGTCTTACAACACCAGGTTAAAGTACTACAGGTTTGTTTCGATGTCACTAGCTTTCGGAGCGCTGCTCCTTCCTCAGGTGAATTTTCTTTGTTCCTCAGATAAGGAAACCAAAACTGCCCACAATACTCCAGGTGTGGGCTCACCCAGGCTCTATTATTGCAGCAAGACACCCCTGCTCCTGTACTCAAATCCTCTCGCAATGAAGGCCAACACACCATTTGCCTCCTTTACCGCCTGCTGTACCTGCATACTTACCTTCAGCACAAGGACACCCAGGTCCCGCTGCACACTCCCCTCTCCTAATTTAGGGCCATTCAGATAATAATCTGCCTTGCTGTTTTTGATATAGGCATAACCTCGTATTTATCCCAATTAGACTGCATCTGCCATTCATCTGCCCACTCACTCAGCCTGTCCAAATCACACTGAAGCATCTCTGTATCCTCCTCACAGCTCACCCCCTCCCACCTCCCCGCAAAACTTTGTGTCATTTGTAAATTTGGGGAAATCACATTTTGTTCCCTTATCTAAATCATTAATATATATTGTGAATAGCTGGGGTCCCAGCACCGATCCCTGCGGTACCCCACTGGTCACTGCTGCCAATTTGAAAAGATCCGTTAATTCCTACTCTTTGTTTCCTGTCTGCCAACCAGTTTTCTGTCCATCTCAATACACTGCCCCCAATCCGATGCGCTTTAATTTTACACAATAATCTCTGATGCGGGACTTTGTCAAAAACCTTCTGAAAGTCAAAACAAACCACATCCGCTGGCTCCCCCTCGTCAACTCTACTCATTACATCCTCGAAGAATTCCAGTAGATTTGTCAAGCATGGTTTCCCCTTCATCAATCCATGCTGACCCTGTCCGATCCTGCCACTGCTTTCTCAGTGCTCCGCTATAAAATCTTTGATAATGGGATTCTAGAATTTTCCCCATCACTGACGTCACTCTTTACTGGTCTATAATTCCCTGCTTTCCTTCTACCTCTCATTTGAAATCGTGGAGTTACTTTGAAATGAAATGAAATGAAAATCACTTATTGTCACAAGTAGGCTTCAAGTGAAGTTACTGTGAAAAGCCCCTAGTCGCCACATTCCGGCGCCTGTTCGGGGAGGCAGGTACGGGAACTGAACCCACGCTGCTGGCCTGCCTTGGTCTGCTTTCAAAGCCAGCGTTTTAGCCCAGTGCTAAACCAGCCCCACCCTCCAGTCTGCAGGGACTGTTCCAGAGTCTATAGATGATCACTGACGTATTTGCTCCCTTGGTGTTTCTCAGCTTTACCCATACACATTCCACATTGTCAGAGCAAATACCTTTTGTTGCTATTGCCTTCATTTCCTCTTTAACCAGCACCTGATGAAGGTGCAGTGCTCCAAAAGCTCATGATTCCAAATAAACCTGTTGGACTTTAACCTGGTATATTTAAGACGGTATATCAGTTTTGCAGGGGAATGGCCACAGGAGATTCCTGCACTGCTGCCTCGCTCTCTTGCTCTGCCTGGTAGTCACCCATTCCCTTTCTGCCTGTGGAGTGTGAGCCTGTGGTGTGACCACCTCTCTATACGTTCTATCCACAACATTCTCTGCCTCACGGATGCTCCCCAGTGTCCAGCCACCGCTCCAGCTCCGAAACCCGGGCTTCCAGGAGCTGCAGCTGGAGACACTTCCTGCACACATTCTGGTCTCGGGCACTGGAAAGGTTCCCGGCCTCGCACATGGAGCAAGAGGAAGAAACCAAGGCTTTGAGATCTCCTGCCATGATTTGCCCCTTTAAATTAAACCTTTGGAAGATGCTTGGTATTAGATTCAATCCAATTATCTATGGCCCTTCTTTCCTTGTCCTTGCCACTACCAATTGTAGCCCTTAAAGTTTATAAACCACACAACATATTTTCAAGTATAAGTGATAAGAGTTGTAAAGACTTCCCGACTTGACCCACTGCTTACCAATCAGTGGTAATGTCAGCTGCAGCAGGGCAAGACCCCCATCTGAAGATTTACAAGTTACAGAGCAAGGAGAAAAAGCAAAGAGCATCTCTCCCCGCTCTGCACCGAATTCCTGCTCTGCTTCAAATTCCCAAGTTTAAAACTCACTCTGGCTGCCTCACTGATGCACGATCAATAACCTCAGAAACAAGATTGGAGACAATTGAAGGCTTTAATACGCTGGATGTTTCTATGTGGTCTATGTGGTCAATCGCCGAAACCTGCGGGCAGCTGCAGTTTCTCCCCAACACCAGGAGCGCACGGTAGAATTCTTCCAGCGATTCCCCAGAGATTTGTTGCCTCGCCGCTAGCAGATGTCGGGCGAATATAATGTCCTTTCAGCAGCTCCATTGCTGCATCAAAATCGTCCGCGTCCTCGATGAGGGTGTAGATTTCTGGGCTCACCCTCGTGTGCAGAACTTGTAGTTTCTGTTCTCCGGTGGGTGTGTTTCCGGCCGTTCCGAGATATCCGTTGAAACACGCCGGCCAATGCTTGAAGGTTGCCGCTGAGTTTGCCGCATGGGGGCTGAGTTGCCGCGTGGGGGCTGAGTTGCCGCGTGGGGGCTGAGTTGCCGCGTGGGGGCTGAGTTGCCGCGTGGGGGCTGAGTTGCCGCGTGGGGGCTGAGTTGCCGCGTGGGGGCTGAGTTGCCGCGTGGGGGCTGAGTTGCCGCGTGGGGGCTGAGTTGCCGCGTGGGGGCTGAGTTGCCGCGTGGGGGCTGAGTTGCCGCGTGGGGGCTGAGTTGCCGCGTGGGGGCTGAGTTGCCGCGTGGGGGCTGAGTTGCCGCGTGGGGGCTGAGTTGCCGCGTGGGGGCTGAGTTGCCGCGTGGGGGCTGAGTTGCCGCGTGGGGGCTGAGTTGCCGCGTGGGGGCTGAGTTGCCGCGTGGGGGCTGAGTTGCCGCGTGGGGGCTGAGTTGCCGCGTGGGGGCTGAGTTGCCGCGTGGGGGCTGTGTTGCCGCGTGGGGGCTGAGTTGCCGCGTGGGGGCTGAGTTGCCGCGTGGGGGCTGAGTTGCCGCGTGGGGGCTGAGTAGCCGCGTGGGGGCTGAGTTCGCCGCGTGGGGGCTGAGTTCGCCGCGTGGGGGCTGAGTTCGCCGCGTGGGGGCTGTGTCGCCGCGTGGGGGCTGGGTCGCCGCGTGGGGGCTGAGTCGCCGCGTGGGGGCTGAGTCGCCGCGTGGGGGCTGAGTCGCCGCGTGGGGGCTGAGTCGCCGCGTGGGGGCTGAGTCGCCGCGTGGGGGCTGAGTCGCCGCGTGGGGGCTGAGTCGCCGCGTGGGGGCTGAGTCGCCGCGTGGGGGCTGAGTCGCCGCGTGGGGGCTGAGTCGCCGCGTGGGGGCTGAGTCGCCGCGTGGGGGCTGAGTCGCCGCGTGGGGGCTGAGTCGCCGCGTGGGGGCTGAGTCGCCGCGTGGGGGCTGAGTCGCCGCGTGGGGTCTGAGTCGCCGCGTGGGGGCTGAGTCGCCGCGTGGGGGCTGAGTCGCCGCGTGGGGGCTGAGTCGCCGCGTGGGGGCTGAGTCGCCGCGTGGGGGCTGAGTCGCCGCGTGGGGGCTGAGTCGCCGCGTGGGGGCTGAGTCGCCGCGTGGGGGCTGAGTCGCCGCGTGGGGGCTGAGTCGCCGCGTGGGGGCTGAGTCGCCGCGTGGGGGCTGAGTCGCCGCGTGGGGGCTGAGTCGCCGCGTTGGGGCTGAGTCGCCGCGTGGGGGCTGAGTCGCCGCGTGGGGGCTGAGTTGCAGACACTCCGGCTTGATTCGGAGCTCCATCCTTTTAAATCTAGTGTATTAAATTGATGCACGATCAATAGCCTCAGAAGCGAGATTGGAGACAATTGAAGGCTTTAATACGCTGGATGTTTCCCCCAGCAGCACAGGTACAGAAGGAAGCTGCTGGGGCGGCACGGGCTCTTATACCCTGCCTTGCAGGGCGGAGCTAACATACAGGCTTATCCAATGGGAACCAGTACATTCTCCACCAATGGTATTCCGGCATTACCAGGTACCGTAATCCTAACACAGACTACCACATTCACCCCCTGTTAAAAAAGAGTCAGGCGGAGGGGGTGGCTTCGTATTACAACGCGGTAAAAGTGGTAGAAGTTACAGTTATGAAGGTACCGTAATGCCTCCGTACAGCGTTTTGCCTCATTATAACTTAACTATTTACGCCAGTAATGTACATTTCAAAAGGAAGCAATTAGTCGATCGGGGGCCCTGGTCGTCCTCTGCGATCGTCGTAGCTTTGGTGGTGATGTCGGTGGAGGTTCGGGCGTCTGTGACTCCGGGAGCGTGGTTTCGGCTTCTGTGGCAGCTTCATCACCCCTAGATGTGGCTGGTGGAAGGGCCGACTGACCTGGGAAGGGGGCAGCTGTGGGGTGCGCCGGTGGGCAGGGCCTAGACGGGGCCGGTGGAAGAACCGATCCACCTGGGAAGGGGGCGGCTGTGGGGTGCGCCGGTGGGAGGGAGGGTGGGGCTGGTGGCGGGTGTGTGTGGGGATCCAGCGGGCGCCAGGTCCCGTAGGGAGACCGTATCCTGTCGGCCGTCGGGGTACGCCACGTAGGCGTACTGAGGGTTAGCGTAGAGGAGATGGACCCTCTCGACCAATGGGTCCAATTTGTGCGCCCGCATGTGTTTTCGGAGCAGGACAGCTGGGTCCGGGAGCTGTCAGCCAGGTCGGGAGCGAGGTCCTAGAGGAGGACTTCCTGGAGGCGTTCGTGAGGTGTTTGGTTGGTCGTGGTACACAGCAGTGATCAGATAGAGTGGAGGGCATCCGGGAGGACTTCCTGCCAGCGGGAGACTGGGCGATTCCTGACCGCAGGGCCAGTAGGACGGTCTTCCAGACCATTCCGTTCTCCCTCTCTACCTGTCCATTTCCCCGGGGGTTGTAACTGGTCGTCCTGCTCGAGGCAATGCCCTTGCTGAGCAGGAATTGACGCAGTTCGTCGCTCATAAAGGAGGACCCCCTGTCGCTATGTATGTAGGCGGGGAAACCGAACAACGTAAAGATACTATGGAGGGTATTTATGACGGTGGTTGCGGTCATGTGGGGGCAGGGGATGGCGAATGGGAACCGGGAGTACTCGTCAATCACATTCAGGAAGTACGTATTGCGGTCAGTGGAGGGGGGGGGGGGGGCCTTTGAAATCCATGCTGAGGCGTTCAAAGGGACGGGAAGCCTTTATCAGGTGCGCTTTCTCTGGCCTGTAGAAGTGCGGTTTGCACTCCGCGCAGATTTGGCAGTCCCTGGTGACTGTCCTGACCTCCTCGATGGAGTAGGGCAGGTTGCGGGTCTTGATGAAGTTGAAAAATTGAGTGACCCCCCCGGGTGGCAGAGGTCCTCGTGGAGGGCTCGGAGGCGGTCCACTTGTGCGTTGGCACACGTGCCGCGGGACAGGGCATCAGGAGGCTCGTTTAGCTTCCCGGGACGATACAAGATCTCGTAGTTGTAGGTGGAGAGTTCGATCTTGTCGTTTTTTATCTTGCCCCGCTGTGCATTATCGAACATGAAAGCAACCGACCGTTGGTCAGTGAGGAGAGTGAATCTGCTGCCGGCCAGGTAATGCCTCCAATGTCTCACAGCTTCTCCTTTTCGACTGAGGAGTGGCGGATTTCGGAAGCATGGAGGGTACGGGAGAAGAAGGCCACGGGTCTGCCCGCTTGGTTGAGGGTGGCCGCCAGAGCTACGTCGGACGCATCGCTCTCGATTCGGAAGGGGAGGGACTTGTCGATGGCGTGCATGGTGGCCTTTGCAATGTCTGCTTTGATGCAGCTGAAGGCCTGGCGGGCCTCTATCGACAGGGGGAAAACTGTGGATTGGATCAGTGGACGGGCCTTGTCCGCATAGTTGGGGACCCACTGGGCATAGTAGTAAAAAAACCTCGGCAGCGCTTCAGGGCCTTGGAGCAGTGCGGGAGGGGGAGCTCCATAAGGGGCCGCATGCGTTCAGAGTCGGGGCCTATCATTCCCATTACGCACTACGTAGCCGAGGATGGCTAGGCGGTCGGTGCTGAACACGCATTTATCCTTGTTATATGTTAAGTTAAGGATTTTTGCGGTCTGGAGGAATTTACGGAGGTTGGTGTCGTGGTCCTGCTGGTCGTGGCCGCAGATGGTGACATTATCGAGGTACGGGAATGTGGCCCATAAACCGTACCGGTCAACCATTCGGTCCATCTCGCGCTGGAAGACCGAGACCCCGTTAGTGACACCGAAGGAAATCCTTAAGAAGTGGTCAAGCTGTCCATCTGCCTCGAAGGCAGTGTATTTGCGGTCACTAGTGCGGAGGGGGAGCTGGTGGTAGGCGGACTTAAGATCCACCGTGGAGAAGACCTTGTAATGCCCGATCATGTTTACTAGGTCGGACATGCGGGGGAGAGGGTACGCGTCCAGCTGCGTAAACCTGTTGATGGTCTGACTGTAGTCTATGACCATCCTATGCTTCTCCCCGGTCTTCACAACCACTACTTGAGCTCTCCAGGGGCTGTTGCTAGCCTCAATGACACCTTCCTTCAGTAACCGTTGGGCCTCTGACCTAATAAAGATCCGGTCCTGGGCACTGTACCGTCTGCTCGTAGTGGCGACTGGTTTGCAATCCGGGCTGAGGTTCGCAAACAAGGAAAGCGGATCGACCTTGAGGGTCGCGAGGCTGCAGACAGTGAGGGGGGGTATAGGGCCGCCGAATTTGAAAGTTAGAGTTTGGAGGTTGCACTGAAAATCCAACCCCAGGAATGTGGCCGCGCAGAGGTGGGGAAGGACGTAGAGTCGATAGTTTTTGAACTCCCTTCCTGGGACTGTGAGGTTAGCTACACAAAACCCCTTGATCTGTACTGAGTGAGATCCGGAGGCCAGGGAGATTTTTTGATTAACGGGGTGAACGGGGAGAGAACAGCGCCTTACCGTGTTGGGGTGTATGAAGCTCTCCGTGCTCCCAGAGTCGATTAGGCAGGCCGTTTCATGCCCATTGATAAGCACCGTCTTCGTAGCAGTCGAGAGTGTTCGGGGCCGAGACTGGTCCAGGGTCACCGAGGCTACTCGTGGCAACAGTTGAATGTTTTCTTCGGGCGGTGTGTGGTCAGCCGAGCTGGGGTCCTGGGAGTCCATCCAAGATGGCGGCGCCCATTGGTCGCACATGGCTGGGGGTGCACAAAATGGCGGCGCCCATCCATCGCATGTGGCGTCCGCGGGACAAGATGGCGGTGCCTGGAGGCCGCACGTGGCCCTGGAGGAGGAAGATGGCGGCGCCCGCCGGCCGCACTGGGACCGTGGAGAGGATTGTGGTGGCGGTCCGTATTCGCCGCCGGAGAACGCAGCGACCGCCCGGGCCTGGCATACCGCCACAAAATGGCCCTTTTTACCGCGTCCCTTGCAGGTGGATGCACGGGCCGGACAGCGCTGTCGGGGGTGCTTGGCTTGCCCGCAAAAATAGAAGCGGGGCCCCCCGGGGTTGCCAGGCCATCTTGCAGCACAAGCTTGTGGGGGGATGGGAGATGCCTCGGGGTCGGCCGCGGGGGGGTTCCACGCTGCCCAGGGGGCTGCCGCACGGTCGGGGATGTAAACGCGGGCGTTTCGGGCGGCCACCCCCAGGGAGTCGGCCAGGGCCCGTGACTCCTTGAGGCCTAGGGTGTCTTTCTCCAGCAATCGCTGGCGGATTTGGGAGGACAGCATACCTGCAACGAAAGTGTCCCAGATCAAAAGTTCTGTGTGGTCGCTCGCCGAAACCTGCGGGCAGCTGCAGTTTCTCCCCAACACCAGGAGCGCACGGTAGAATTCTTCCAGCGATTCCCCAGAGATTTGTTGCCTCGCCGCTAGCAGATGTCGGGCGAATATAATGTCCTTTCAGCAGCTCCATTGCTGCATCAAAATCGTCCGCGTCCTCGATGAGGGTGTAGATTTCTGGGCTCACCCTCGAGTGCAGAACTTGTAGTTTCTGTTCTCCGGTGGGTGTGTTTCCGGCCGTTCCGAGATATCCGTTGAAACACGCCAGCCAATGCTTGAAGGTTGCCGCTGAGTTTGCCGCATGGGGGCTGAGTTGCCGCGTGGGGGCTGAGTTGCTGCGTGTGGGCTGAGTTGCTGCGTGGGGGCTGAGTTGCCGCGTGGGGGCTGAGTTGCCGCGTGGGGGCTGAGTTGCCGCGTGGGGGCTGAGTTCCCGTGTGGGGGCTGAGTTCCGGCGTGGGGGCTGAGTTGCCGCGTGGGGGCTGAGTTGCCGCGTGGGGGCTGAGTTGCCGCGTGGGGGCTGAGTTGCCGCGTGGGGGCTGTTGCCGCGTGGGGGCTGAGTTGCCGCGTGGGGGCTGAGTTGCCGCGTGGGGGCTGAGTTGCCGCGTGGGGGCTGAGTTGCCGCGTGGGGGCTGAGTTGCCGCGTGGGGGCTGAGTTGCCGCGTGGGGGCTGAGTTGCCGCGTGGGGGCTGAGTTCGCCGCGTGGGGGCTGAGTTGCCGCGTGGGGGCTGAGTTGCCGCGTGGGGGCTGAGTTGCCGCGTGGGGGCTGAGTTGCCGCGTGGGGGCTGAGTTCGCCGCGTGGGGGCTGAGTTCGCCGCTTCGGGGCTGAGTTGCCGCGTGGGGGCTGAGTTGCCGCGTGGGGGCTGAGTTGCCGCGTGGGGGCTGAGTTGCCGCGTGGGGGCTGAGTTTGCCGCGTGGGGGCTGAGTTGCCGCGTGGGGGCTGAGTTGCCGCGTGGGGGCTGAGTTGCCGCGTGGGGGCTGAGTTCGCCGCGTGGGGGCTGAGTTCGCCGCGTGGGGGCTGAGTTCGCCGCTTCGGGGCTGAGTTGCCGCGTGGGGGCTGAGTTGCCGCGTGGGGGCTGAGTTGCCGCGTGGGGGCTGAGTTGCCGCGTGGGGGCTGAGTTTGCCGCGTGGGGGCTGAGTTGCCGCGTGGGGGCTGAGTTGCCGCGTGGGGGCTGAGTTGCCGCGTGGGGGCTGAGTTGCCGCGTGGGGGCTGAGTTTGCCGCGTGGGGGCTGAGTTGCCGCGTGGGGGCTGAGTTGCCGCGTGGGGACTGAGTTGCCGCGTGGGGGCTGAGTTGCCGCGTGGGAGCTGAGTCGCCGCGTGGGAGCTGAATCGCCGCGTGGGGGATGAGTCGCCGCGTGGGGGCTGAGTCGCCGCGTGGGGGCTGAGTCGCCGCGTGGGGGCTGAGTCGCCGCGTGGGGGCTGAGTCGCCGCGTGGGGGCTGAGTCGCCGCGTGGGGGCTGAGTCGCCGCGTGGGGGCTGAGTCGCCGCGTGGGGGCTGAGTTGCCGCGTGGGGGCTGAGTTGCAGACACTCCGGCTTGATTCGGAGCTCCATCCTTTTAAATCTAGTGTATTAAATTGATGCACGATCAATAACCTCAGAAGCGAGATTGGAGACAATTGAAGGCTTTAATACGCTGGATGTTTCCCCAGCAGCACAGGTACAGAAGGAAGCTGCTGGGGCGGCACGGGCTCTTATACCCTGCCTTGCAGGGCGGAGCTAACATACAGGCTTAACCAATGGGAACCAGTACATTCTCCACCAATGGTATTCCGGCATTACTAGGTACCGTAATCCTAACACAGACTACCACACTCACTCCGGATGCCTCTCTCACTGTTGGGACGCAAAGCTCACTGGGATGTACACATTGGGATTTTTACACTTCCACACACTATCAGATTGGCCTTGGCAGCAACCTCGTAAACGGGGCCCGAGCCCTATGCTCTCCATGCCAGCTTGATGCTGAAATAGGCACATCAAAGTCATCCTGTGGGAAAGTGGACACCCCGATCAAATCATGGCAGGCTGCATATTGTGCAGACTCGTGAACAGGCCAAAGGCCGACTCTCCCAGCCCTGAAAAGGGCCCGGTTACCTCAGATTATCCTGGGAGAGGTATGTGAGAAACCTGAGCAACAGGTGAAAGTAACTGTTTCACGCTGTTCCGATGCAGCAGCAACATGAGTGGTATTTCCACTGTTAGGATGCTGCCACCAGGCCAAAAGGTTGTTCTGCCTGACACAGAGATGGGTAATGTGCTCTCTCAGATTCATCGCCTGGTATGCCCCGATGACTGGCAGATCAATTCAAACAGGCAAAATACTGAGCATGCCCAACCAACCTGCTGCTTGCAGAATTCAGGGCGCAATTTAACTAAATAGGAACAAAGTCCCACAGCGAGTGGGTTTGGTCATGTGTTCCCCAGGACTCGCAGTGCCGAGAAACACAAGGCTATAAAACGTGACTAGTGTTTGGGGGCCTCCACGGGGACCATGCGGCCGAGGCCGCGCACAGCCCCGTATTGTGCCCTGAGGAGCTCCGCCCGGCAGCACTCCTCGGTGTCGCGAGAGATCGGGCACCGTTTTTAAATGGCAGCCCGATATCCGAGGCCCTCAAAACGGCCTCTGATCCCCCTCCCCATCGAGCCTCAACGCTCTATGGCAGGATCCCTGCACCCTCCCAACATCCGCACAGGGCTTCCCCGGCCCAATCATACCTGCACAAAAAGTCCCAACTTGGCACATTGGCAGTGGCCTGCCAACTGGCGGTGCCACCTTGACAATGCCAGTCTGGCACCCAGGTGGCACTGCCAGAGTGCCAAGTTGGCAGTTGCAGGAGCTCGGGTTGCACCAGCGGTGCCAGAGTACCACCCTGCCCAAAAGGCATCCACCTGGGGGCCGCCGATCCTCTGGGAGTGCTGTTCCGCCTGGTCCCAGTTTGTGGAGGCCAGTACTGAACAGTGCTCGCCGCGATCCCCTGCCTCAGGTAACTCAGCAATCTGCACAGTAAAGTGAAACTAGCTGTCTCGCTTCAATATGCAGATTTGCTGGAAAGTGATCCTGCCCACAATGGGTGGGATTCACATCGCAACGTCTCGCGGGATCGCGTTCGATCTCGTGAGGTGTTGTGAGCTGGATCATCCCAGGAACGGGGGGCGCAATTCTCCCATCGGGAGACTAAGTGCCGACGCCGGAGTGAAAACCGGAGTGTTTCACTCCGGCGTCGGAGGCCGCTCCCAGCCCCCTATTCTCCCGCCCCCGGGGGGCTTGGAGCGGAGTTGCGTCATTTACGCGCGCCGGGCCTTGGCACCGCGTAAAAGCGCGCCGCGTAAATGACGTCACCCGCCAGTGCCAACCCGCAAATGCACGGTTGCCGTCCTCCCCGAGGCCACCCTGCAAGAAGATGTCGGATGGATCTTGCGGGGCAGCGAAGGAAAGGAGGTCCTTCTTCAGAGAGGCCGGCCCACCGATCAGTGGGCACCGATCATGGGCCAGACCCCCAGGAACCCCCCCGGTGCAGGAACCCCCCCCCCCCCCCCCACAGGCCGCCCCCCCCCCCCCCTCCCCCCAGAGTTCCTGCGCTATTCCCGCCGGCAGCGACCTGGTGTGGACGGCACGGCCGGAACCCGTCGTGTTGGGCAGCCCGGTCGGCCCATCCGGGCCGGAGAATCGCCGCTCGCCCGTTGCAAACGCCGAGCGGCGATTCTTCCAGCGGCCAGCCGGGATTCTCGCCGCGCCGGTTTGGGGGGTTGGGAGAATCGCGTGTGGGCGTTACGGCGGCGTGGCGGGACGCAGCGACCCGGCGATTCTCCCACCCGAGCAGGGGGGGGAATCCCACCCGGGGTCTTCTGGATTTTATCAGCCATGCTGTGCCACGGCGAGCTGCTTTTCGGGTGCAGCGTGGCTATTAAATCAAGCCCTCAGAAAACGTCCAACATTAGATGGGATTTTGCGATTGGACAATCCCTGATTGTGCTACAAATCACACAGACAATTTCAGACTGTTTGTCGATCTCATGGAGCGAAATATATTCACGCACAGGTCCCTATCTTTTGCAGACAGAAGGAGCATGTCCACACATTGCACCTTTTTCAACTGTAGCCATTCCCTGAATGGTTGCCCATGGCTATACGTTGAGTCGGCCTGCTAGATTTGAATTGAAACAAAAGCCTTGCAGTTCACAGTTCCCTGGCGCATTCTTCATGGCAGCTCCTCTAACAATCAGAGTCCACTTGCCAACCAATAAGCACTCTTCTCGCATAGTATAAATTTTTGTCCCCTTTAATTGGTGTTCTTGTCCTGATGAGTGCAAGATGAAAAGCTTTGACAGCAAGTCTCTTTTTCCAGCAATATGGTTTTCACTGAGTCTCAGCTTTGGGCGTTGCTGGCAAGTTCAGCATTTATCGGCTGCCTTGATTTGCTCTTGGGACTTGCTGGGTTTCCTTCCACAGTTTTCCACTGGTGAATTTTCACAGGAGGTGCAGCATGAGTGCAGTCGGTAGTTACCTGAATTTAAAAGTTTGACAGGTTTCCCCTTAGTTATGCATTTGGGGAACGGAGATCAAAGTTTTTGCAAGATCAGACTCACCAAGCCGATTGGCGACAGAGGAATGTTTTGAAGGAGAATGGAGATTTAGTTGGGGAGTGAGTGAGCGGGTGTGAACTGTGATAGTGGTCTCTGGATACTGCTCTATCTCTGATTAGCTATACCTGTTTTTGAGGATGAGCAGAGTGCTTGGATTCTGCTTCGGTTAAGGCACCATTTGATGTGAGCTCTTATTTGTATTAGTCAGTCAGACTCGAACACGTTTGCGTGTGCAGGCACATCAGGCAGGCATTGGACGTGCCTGAGAAGTTTTATATGATTCATTCTTTTATCTTCTGGGCTCAGATGTTTTGGTCCAATTGGACCAATTTGGTCCAATTGCAAGACACTCACTGATTGGGGGAGAGACTGATATCTACATGTTGGAGTCATTTCTCATTCTGCTCTGTGCTTTCTGAAGCACTCAGCCCTCATTGAGTGCAGTGAGCGCTGTGCAGTGGGCGCTGTGCAGTGGGGGCTGTGCAGTGGGGGCTGTGCAGTGGGGGCTGTGCAGTGGGCGCTGTGCAGTGGGCGCTGTGCAGTGGGCGCTGTGCAGTGGGGGCTGTGCAGTGGGGGCTGTGCAGTGAGCGCTGTGCAGTGAGCGCTGTGCAGTGGGCGCTGCGCAGTGGGGGCTGCGCAGTGGGCGCTGTGCAGTGGGGGCTGCGCAGTGAGCGCTGTGCAGTGGGCGTTGTGCAGTGGGGGCTGTGCAGTGGGGGCTGTGCAGTGGGGGCTGTGCAGTGGGGGCTGTGCAGTGGGGGCTGTGCAGTGGGCGCTGTGCAGTGGGCGCTGTGCAGTGGGGGCTGTGCAGTGGGGGCTGTGCAGTGGGGGCTGTGCAGTGGGCGCTGTGCAGTGAGCGCTGTGCAGTGGGCGCTGTGCAGTGGGGGCTGTGCAGTGGGGGCTGTGCAGTGGGGGCTGTGCAGTGGGCGCTGTGCAGTGGGGGCTGTGCAGTGAGCGCTGTGCAGTGGGCGCTGTGCAGTGGGCGCTGTGCAGTGGGCGCTGTGCAGTGAGCGCTGTGCAGTGGGCGCTGTGCAGTGGGCGCTGTGCAGTGGGGGCTGTGCAGTGGGCGCTGTGCAGTGGGGGCTGTGCAGTGGGGGCTGTGCAGTGGGGGCTGTGCAGTGGGGGCTGTGCAGTGGGCGCTGCGCAGTGGGGGCTGTGCAGTGGGCGCTGTGCAGTGGGGGCTGTGCAGTGAGCGCTGTGCAGTGGGCGTTGTGCAGTGGGGGCTGTGCAGTGGGGGCTGTGCAGTGGGCGCTGTGCAGTGGGGGCTGTGCAGTGGGGGCTGTGCAGTGGGGGCTGTGCAGTGGGGGCTGTGCAGTGGGGGCTGTGCAGTGGGGGCTGTGCAGTGGGCGCAGTGCAGTGGGCGCTGTGCAGTGGGCGCTGTGCAGTGGGGGCTGTGCAGTGGGCGCTGTGCAGTGGGCGCTGTGCAGTGGGGGCTGTGCAGTGGGCGCTGTGCAGTGGATCTGGGCAGTGGGCGCTGTGCAGTGCGCGCTGTGCAGTGGGCGCTGTGCAGTGCGCGCTGTGCAGTGGGCGCTGTGCAGTGGGGGCTGTGCAGTGGGGTCTGGGCAGTGGGCGCTGTGCAGTGGGGGCTGTGCAGTGAGCGCTGTGCAGTGGGGTCTGGGCAGTGGGCGCTGTGCAGTGGGGGCTGTGCAGTGGGCGCTGTGCAGTGGGCGCTGTGCAGTGGGGTCTGGGCAGTGGGCGCTGTGCAGTGGGGGCTGTGCAGTGAGCGCTGTGCAGTGGGCGCTGTGCAGTGGGTCTGGGCAGTGGGGGCTGTGCAGTGGGCGTTGTGCAGTGAGCGCTGTGCAGTGGGCGCTGTGCAGTGGGCGCTGTGCAGTGGGGTCTGGGCAGTGGGCGCTGTGCAGTGGGGGCTGTGCAGTGAGCGCTGTGCAGTGGGCGCTGTGCAGTGGGTCTGGGCAGTGGGGGCTGTGCAGTGGGCGCTGTGCAGTGGGCAATGTGCAGTGGGGGCTGTGCAGTGGGTCTGGGCAGTGGGGGCTGTGCAGTGAGCGCTGTGCAGTGGGGGCTGTGCAGTGGGGGCTGTGCAGTGGGGGCTGTGCAGTGGGCGCTGTGCAGTGGGGGCTGTGCAGTGGGCGCTGTGCAGTGGGTGCTGTGCAGTGTGCGCTGTGCAGTGGGCGCTGTGCAGTGGGCGCTGTGCAGTGGGGGCTGTGCAGTGGGGTCTGGGCAGTGGGTGCTGTGCAGTGGGGGCTGTGCAGTGAGCGCTGTGCAGTGGGCGCTGTGCAGTGGGGGCTGTGCAGTGGGGGCTGTGCAGTGGGGGCTGTGCAGTGGGGGCTGTGCAGTGATCGCCGTGCAGTGGGCGCTGTGCAGTGGGCGCTGTGCAGTGAGCGCTGTGCAGTGGGGGCTCTGCAGTGGGGGCTGTGCAGTGGGGGCTGTGCAGTGGGGGCTGTGCAGTGGGGGCTGTGCAGTGGGGGCTGTGCAGTGAGCGCTGTGCAGTGGGGTAGTGCAGTGGGTGCGGTGCAGTGGGGGCTGTGCAGTGGGGGCTGTGCAGTGAGCGCTGTGCAGTGGGTCTGGGCAGTGGGGGCTGTGCAGTGAGCGCTGTGCAGTGGGTGCGGTGCAGTGGGGGCTGTGCAGTGGGGGCTGTGCAGTGAGCGCTGTGCAGTGGGTCTGGGCAGTGGGGGCTGTGCAGTGGGCGCTGTGCAGTGGGCGCTGTGCAGTGGGCGCTGTGCAGTGGGCGCTGTGCAGTGGGCGCTGTGCAGTGGGCGCTGTGCAGTGGGGGCTGTGCAGTGGGCGCTGTGCAGTGGGCGCTGTGCAGTGGGGGCTGTGCAGTGGGGGCTGTGCAGTGGGCGCAGTGCAGTGGGCGCTGTGCAGTGGGCGCTGTGCAATGGGGGCTGTGCAGTGGGCGCTGTGCAGTGGGCGCTGTGCAGTGGGGGCTGTGCAGTGGGCGCTGTGCAGTGGGGGCTGTGCAGTGGGGTCTGGGCAGTGGGCGCTGTGCAGTGGGGGCTGTGCAGTGAGCGCTGTGCAGTGGGCGCTGTGCAGTGGGCGCTGTGCAGTGGGCGCTGTGCAGTGGGCGCTGTGCAATGGGGGCTGTGCAGTGGGCGCTGTGCAGTGGGCGCTGTGCAGTGCGCGCTGTGCAGTGGGCGCTGTGCAGTGGGGGCTGTGCAGTGGGGTCTGGGCAGTGGGCGCTGTGCAGTGGGGGCTGTGCAGTGAGCGCTGTGCAGTGGGCGCTGTGCAGTGGGCGCTGTGCAGTGGGGTCTGGGCAGTGGGGGCTGTGCAGTGGGCGCTGTGCAGTGGGCGCTGTGCAGTGGGGTCTGGGCAGTGGGCGCTGTGCAGTGGGGGCTGTGCAGTGAGCGCTGTGCAGTGGGCGCTGTGCAGTGGGCGCTGTGCAGTGGGGTCTGGGCAGTGGGGGCTGTGCAGTGGGCGCTGTGCAGTGGGCGCTGTGCAGTGGGGTCTGGGCAGTGGGCGCTGTGCAGTGGGGGCTGTGCAGTGGGCGCTGTGCAGTGGGTCTGGGCAGTGGGGGCTGTGCAGTGGGTCTGGGCAGTGGGGGCTGTGCAGTGTGTCTGGGCAGTGGGGGCTGTGCAGTGGGTCTGGGCAGTGGGCCTGGGCAGTGGGGGCTGTGCAGTGGGTCTGGGCAGTGGGCGCTGTGCAGTGGGTCTGGGCAGTGGGGGCTGTGCAGTGGGTCTGGGCAGTGGGCCTGGGCAGTGGGGGCTGTGCAGTGGGTCTGTGCAGTGAGCGCTGTGCAGTGGGCGCTGTGCAGTGGGCGCTGTGCAGTGGTGTCTGGGCAGTGGGCGCTGTGCAGTGGGGGCTGTGCAGTGAGCGCTGTGCAGTGGGCGCTGTGCAGTGGGTCTGGGCAGTGGGGGCTGTGCAGTGGGCGCTGTGCAGTGGGCACTGTGCAGTGGGGGCTGTGCAGTGGGTCTGGGCAGTGGGGGCTGTGCAGTGAGCGCTGTGCAGTGGGTGCTGTGCAGTGAGCGCTGTGCAGTGGGGGCTGTGCAGTGAGCGCTGTGCAGTGGGCGCTGTGCAGTGGGGGCTGTGCAGTGGGGGCTGTGCAGTGGGGGCTGTGCAGTGGGGGCTGTGCAGTGGGGGCTGTGCAGTGGGTCTGGGCAGTGGGGCTGTGCAGTGAGCGCTGTGCAGTGGGCGCTGTGCAGTGGGGGCTGTGCAGTGGGCGCTGTGCAGTGGGCGCTGTGCAGTGGGGGCTGTGCAGTGGGTCTGGGCAGTGGGGGCTGTGCAGTGGGCGCTGTGCAGTGGGCGCTGTGCAGTGAGCGCTGTGCAGTGGGCGCTGTGCAGTGGGGGCTGTGCAGTGGGGGCTGTGCAGTGGGGGCTGTGCAGTGAGCGCTGTGCAGTGGGGGCAGTGCAGTGGGGGCTGTGCAGTGGGCGCTGTGCAGTGGGGGCTGTGCAGTGGGTCTGGGCAGTGGGGGCTGTGCAGTGGGTCGGGGCAGTGGGGCTGTGCAGTGAGCGCTGTGCAGTGGGCGCTGTGCAGTGGGGGCTGTGCAGTGGGCGCTGTGCAGTGGGCGCTGTGCAGTGGGGGCTGTGCAGTGGGTCTGGGCAGTGGGGGCTGTGCAGTGGGCGCTGTGCAGTGGGTGCTGTGCAGTGAGCGCTGTGCAGTGGGCGCTGTGCAGTGGGGGCTGTGCAGTGGGGGCTGTGCAGTGGGGGCTGTGCAGTGAGCGCTGTGCAGTGGGGGCAGTGCAGTGGGGGCTGTGCAGTGGGGGCTGTGCAGTGAGTGCTGTGCAGTGGGTCTGGGCAGTGGGGCTGTGCAGTGAGCGCTGTGCAGTGGGCGCTGTGCAGTGGGCGCTGTGCAGTGGGCGCTGTGCAGTGGGTGCGGTGCAGTGGGGGCTGTGCAGTGGGTGCGGTGCAGTGGGGGCTGTGCAGTGGGGGCTGTGCAGTGAGCGCTGTGCAGTGGGTCTGGGCAGTGGGGGCTGTGCAGTGGGCGCTGTGCAGTGGGCGCTGTGCAGTGGGCGCTGTGCAGTGGGCGCTGTGCAGTGGGCGCTGTGCAGTCGACACTGCAGTGGGTGCTGTGCAGTGGGTGCTGTGCAGTGGGTGCTGTGCAGTGAGCGCTGTGCAGTGGGGGCTGTGCAGTGGGGGCTGTGCAGTGGGGGCTGTGCAGTGGGGGCTGTGCAGTGGGGGCTGTGCAGTGGGGGCTGTGCAGTGGGCGCTGTGCAGTGGGCGCTGTGCAGTGGGGGCTGTGCAGTGGGGGCTGTGCAGTGGGCGCTGTGCAGTGGGCGCTGTGCAGTGGGCGCTGTGCAGTGGGCGCTGTGCAGTGGGGGCTGTGCAGTGGGGGCTGTGCAGTGGGGGCTGTGCAGTGGGGGCTGTGCAGTGGGCGCTGTGCAGTGGGCGCTGTGCAGTGGGCGCTGCGCAGTGGGGGCTGTGCAGTGGGTGCTGTGCAGTGGGTGCTGTGCAGTGGGCGCTGTGCAGTGGGTGCTGTGCAGTGGGCGCTGTGCAGTGAGCGCTGTGCAGTGAGCGCTGTGCAGTGGGGGCTGTGCAGTGGGGGCTGTGCAGTGGGGGCTGTGCAGTGGGGGCTGTGCAGTGGGGGCTGTGCAGTGGGGGCTGTGCAGTGGGGGCTGTGCAGTGAACACTGTGTAGTGGGTCTGGGCAGTGGGCGCTGTGCAGTGGGTCTGGGCAGTGGGGGCTGTGCAGTGAACACTGTGCAGTGGGTCTGGGCAGTGGGGGCTGTGCAGTGGGGGCTGTGCAGTGGGGGCTGTGCAGTGGGGGCTGTGCAGTGGGGGCTGTGCAGTGGGCGCTGTGCAGTGGGGGCTGTGCAGTGGGCGCTGTGCAGTGGGGGCTGTGCAGTGGATCTGGGCAGTGGGTGCTGTGCAGTGGGTCTGGGCAGTGGATCTGGGCAGTGGGGGCTGTGCAGTGAACACTGTGCAGTGGGTCTGGGCAGTGGGCGCTGTGCAGTGGGTCTGGGCAGTGGATCTGGGCAGTGGGGGCTGTGCAGTGAACACTGTGCAGTGGGTCTGGGCAGTGGGCGCTGTGCAGTGGGTCTGGGCAGTGGGCGCTGTGCAGTGGGTCTGGGCAGTGGGGGCTGTGCAGTGTGTCTGGGCAGTGGGGGCTGTGCAGTGGGTCTGGGCAGTGGGCCTGGGCAGTGGGGGCTGTGCAGTGGGTCTGGGCAGTGGGCGCTGTGCAGTGGGTCTGGGCAGTGGGGGCTGTGCAGTGGGTCTGGGCAGTGGGCCTGGGCAGTGGGGGCTGTGCAGTGGGTCTGGGCAGTGGGGGCTGGGCAGTGGGTCTGGGCAGTGGGGACTGTGCAGTGGGTCTGGGCAGTGGGGGCTGTGCAGTGGGTCTGGGCAGTGGGTCTGGGCAGTGGGGGCTGTGCAGTGAACACTGTGCAGTGGGTCTGGGCAGTGGGGGCTGTGCAGTGGGTCTGGACAGTGGGGGCTGTGCAGTGGGTCTGGGCAGTGAGGGCTGTGCAGTGGGTCTGGGCAGTGGGGGCTGTGCAGTGGGTCTGGGCAGTGGGGGCTGTGCAGTGGGGGCTGTGCAGTGGGTCTGGGCAGTGGGGGCTGTGCAGTGGGTCTGGGCAGTGGGGGCTGTGCAGTGAACACTGTGCAGTGGGTCTGGGCAGTGGGGGCTGTGCAGTGGGGGCTGTGCAGTGGGGGCTGTGCAGTGGGGGCTGTGCAGTGGGTCTGTGCAGTGGGGGCTCTGCAGTGGGTCTGTGCAGTGAGCGCTGTGCAGTGGGTCTGGGCAGTGGGGGCTGTGCAGTGGGGGCTGTGCAGTGGGGCTGTGCAGTGGGCGCTGTGCAGTGGGTCCGGGCAGTAGGGGCTGTGCAGTGGGTCTGTGCAGTGGGTCTGTGCAGTGGGTCTGTGCAGTGGGGGCTGTGCAGTGGGGGCTGTGCAGTGGGTCTGTGCAGTGGGTCTGGGCAGTGGGGGCTGTGCAGTGGGTCTGTGCAGTGGGTCTGTGCAGTGGGCGCTGTGCAGTGGGGTCTGTGCAGTGGGTCTGGGCAGTGGGGGCTGTGCAGTGGGTCTGGGCAGTGGGCCTGGGCAGTGGGGGCTGTGCAGTGGGTCTGGGCAGTGGGCGCTGTGCAGTGCGTCTGGGCAGTGGGGGCTGTGCAGTGGGTCTGGGCAGTGGGGGCTGGGCAGTGGGTCTGGGCAGTGGGGACTGTGCAGTGGGTCTGGGCAGTGGGTGCTGTGCAGTGGGTCTGGGCAGTGGGTCTGGGCAGTGGGGGCTGTGCAGTGAACACTGTGCAGTGGGTCTGGGCAGTGGGGGCTGTGCAGTGGGGGCTGTGCAGTGGGGGCTGTGCAGTGGGGGCTGTGCAGTGGGTCTGGCAGTGGGGGCTATGCAGTGGGTCTGGACAGTGGGGGCTGTGCAGTGGGTCTGGGCAGTGAGGGCTGTGCAGTGGGTCTGGGCAGTGGGGGCTGTGCAGTGGGTCTGAGCAGTGGGGGCTGTGCAGTGGGGGCTGGGCAGTGGGGGCTGTGCAGTGGGTCTGGGCAGTGGGGGCTGTGCAGTGAACACTGTGCAGTGGGTCTGGGCAGTGGGGGCTGTGCAGTGGGGGCTGTGCAGTGGGGGCTGTGCAGTGGGGGCTGTGCAGTGGGTCTGTGCAGTGGGGGCTGTGCAGTGGGGGCTGTGCAGTGGGGGCTGTGCAGTGGGTCTGTGCAGTGGGGGCTGTGCAGTGGGCGCTGTGCAGTGGGGGCTGTGCAGTGGGGGCTGTGCAGTGGGCGCTGTGCAGTGGGTCCGGGCAGTAGGGGCTGTGCAGTGGGTCTGTGCAGTGGGTCTGTGCAGTGGGTCTGTGCAGTGGGGGCTGTGCAGTGGGGGCTGTGCAGTGGGGGCTGTGCAGTGGGTCTGTGCAGTGGGTCTGTGCAGTGGGCGCTGTGCAGTGAGCGCTGTGCAATGGGGTCTGGGCAGTGGGTCTGGGCAGTGGGGGCTGTGCAGTGGGTCTGGGCAGTGGGCGCTGTGCAGTGAACACTGTGCAGTGGGTCTGGGCAGTGAGCGCTGTGCAGTGGGTCTGGGCAGTGGGCGCTGTGCAGTGAACACTGTGCAGTGGGTCTGGGCAGTGGGGGCTGTGCAGTGGGTCTGGGCAGGGGTCTGGGCAGTGGGGGCTGTGCAGTGGGCGCTGTGCAGTGGGTCTGGGCAGTGAGCGCTGTGCAGTGGGTCTGGGCAGTGGGGGCTGGGCAGTGGGCGCTGTGCAGTGGGTCTGGGCAGTGAGCGCTGTGCAGTGGGTCTGGGCAGTGGGCGCTGTGCATTCGGTCTGGGCAGTGGGGGCTGTGCAGTGGGTCTGGGCAGTAGGGGCTGTGCAGTGGGTCTGGGCAGTGGGGGCTGTGCAGTGGGTCTGGGCAGTAGGGGCTGTGCAGTGGGGGCTGTGCAGTGGGTCTGTGCAGTGGGTCTGGGCAGTGGGTCTGGGCAGTGGGTCTGGGCAGTGGGTCTGGGCAGTGGGTCTGGGCAGTGGACGCTGTGCAGTGAACACTGTGCAGTGGTCTGGACAATGGGGGCTGTGCAGTGGGTCTGGGCAGTGGGGGCTGTGCAGTGGGTCTGGGCAGTGGGGGCTGTGCAGTGGGTCTGGGCAGTGGGTCTGGGCAGTGGGGGCTGTGCAGTGAACACTGTGCAGTGGGTCTGGGCAGTGGGGGCTGTGCTGTGGGTCTGGGCAGTGGGGGCTGTGCAGTGGGTCTGGGCAGTGGGCGCTGTGCAGTGGGTCTGGGCAGTGGGCGCTGTGCAGTGAACACTGTGCAGTGGGTCTGGGCAGTGGGGGCTGTGCTGTGGGTCTGGGCAGTGGGGGTTGTGCTGTGGGTCTGGGCAGTGGGCGCTGTGCAGTGGGTCTGGGCAGTGGGCGCTGTGCAGTGAACACTGTGCAGTGAACACTGTGCAGTGGGTCTGGGCAGTGGGCGCTGTGCAGTGGGTGCTGTGCAGTGGGTCTGGGCAGTGGGTCTGGGCAGTGGGTCTGGGCAGTGGGTCTGGGCAGTGGGCGCTGTGCAGTGGGCGCTGTGCAGTGGGTCTGGGCAGTGGGGTCTGTGCAGTGGGTCTGTGCAGTGGGTGCTGTGCAGTGGGTCTGGGCAGTGGGCGCTGTGCAGTGGGCGCTGTGCAGTGGGTCTGGGCAGTGGGGTCTGGGCAGTGGGGTCTGTGCAGTGGGTCTGTGCAGTGGGCGCTGTGCAGTGGGCGCTGTGCAGTGGGTCTGAGCAGTGGGAGCTGTGCAGTGGGCGCTGTGCAGTGGGCGCTGTGCAGTGGGTCTGTGCAGTGGGGTCTGGGCAGTGGGGTCTGTGCAGTGGGGCTGGGCAGTGGGGTCTGGGCAGTGGGGGCTGTGCAGTAGGTCTGGGCAGTGGGGGCTGTGCAGTGGGTCTGGGCAGTGGGGGCTGTGCAGTGGGTCTGGGCAGTGGGCGCTGTGCAGTGGGGGCTGTGCAGTGGGTCTGGGCAGTGGGTCTGGGCAGTGGGGGCTGTGCAGTGGGGGCTGTGCAGTGGGTCTGGGCAGTGGGTCTGGGCAGTGGGGGCTGTGCAGTGGGGGCTGTGCAGTGGGTCTGGGCAGTGGGTCTGGGCAGTGGGGGCTGTGCAGTGGGGGCTGTGCAGTGGGGGCTGTGCAGTGGGGGCTGTGCAGTGGGGGCTGTGCAGTGGGGGCTGTGCAGTGGGTCTGGGCAGTGGGTCTGGGCAGTGGGTCTGGGCAGGGGTCTGGGCAGTAGGGGCTGTGCAGTGGGGGCTGTGCAGTGGGTCTGGGCAGTGGGTCTGGGCAGTGGGCCTGGGCAGTGGGGGCTGTGCAGTGGGTCTGTGCAGTGGGGGCTGTGCAGTGGGTCTGGGCAGTGGGGTCTGTGCAGTGGATCTGGGCAGTGGGGGCTGTGCAGTGGGCGCTGTGCAGTGGGTCTGGGCAGTGGATCTGGGCAGTGGGGGCTGTGCAGTGGGGGCTGTGCAGTGGGTCTGGGCAGTGGGGGCTGTGCAGTGGGTCTGGGCAGTGGGGGTTGTGTAGTGGGTCTGGGCAGTGGGGGCTGTGCAGTGGGTCTGGGCAGTGGGCGCTGTGCAGTGGGGGCTGTGCAGTGGGGGCTGTGCACTGGGGGCTGTGCAGTGGGCGCTGTGCAGTGGGGGCTGTGCAGTGGGCGCTGTGCAGTGAACACTGTGCACTGGGGGCTGTGCAGTGGGCGCTGTGCAGTGGGCGCTGTGCAGTGAGGGCTGTGCAGTGGGCGCTGTGCAGTGGGCGCTGTGCAGTGGGGGCTGTGCAGTGGGGTCTGTGCAGTGGGGGCTGTGCAGTGAGGGCTGTGCAGTGGGCGCTGTGCAGTGGGCGCTGTGCAGTGGGCGCTGTGCAGTGGGCGCTGTGCAGTGAGGGCTGTGCAGTGGGCGCTGTGCAGTGGGCGCTGTGCAGTGGGGGCTGTGCAGTGGGGGCTGTGCAGTGGTGGCTGTGCAGTGGGTCTGGGCAGTGGGGTCTGGGCAGTGGGTCTGGGCAGTGAGTCTGGGCAGTGGGGGCTGTGCAGTGAACACTGTGCAGTGGGTCTGGGCAGTGGGCGCTGTGCAGTGGGGGCTGTGCAGTGGGGGTTGTGCAGTGGGGGCTGTGCAGTGGTGGCTGGGCAGTGGGGTCTGGGCAGTGGGTCTGTGCAGTGGGTCTGGGCAGTGGGGTCTGGGCAGTGGGGTCTGGGCAGTGGGTCTGGGCAGTGGGGTCTGGGCAGTGGGTCTGGGCAGTGGGTCTGGGCAGTGGGGTCTGGGCAGTGGGGTCTGGGCAGTGGGTCTGGGCAGTGGGGGCTGGGCAGTGGGTCTGGGCAGTGAGTCTGGGCAGTGGGGGCTGTGCAGTGAACACTGTGCAGTGGGTCTGGGCAGTGGGCGCTGTGCAGTGGGGGCTGTGCAGTGGGGGTTGTGCAGTGGGGGCTGTGCAGTGGTGGCTGGGCAGTGGGGTCTGGGCAGTGGGTCTGTGCAGTGGGTCTGGGCAGTGGGGTCTGGGCAGTGGGGTCTGGGCAGTGGGTCTGGGCAGTGGGGTCTGGGCAGTGGGTCTGGGCAGTGGGGTCTGGGCAGTGGGGTCTGTGCAGTGGGTCTGGGCAGTGGGGTCTGGGCAGTGGGGGCTGTGCAGTGGGTCTGGGCAGTGGGGGCTGTGCAGTGGGCGCTGTGCAGTGGTGGCTGTGCAGTGGGGTCTGGGCAGTGGGTCTGTGCAGTGGGTCTGGGCAGTGGGGTCTGGGCAGTGGGGTCTGGGCAGTGGGGTCTGGGCAGTGGGGTCTGGGCAGTGGGTCTGGGCAGTGGGGTCTGGGCAGTGGGTCTGGGCAGTGGGTCTGGGCAGTGGGTCTGGGCAGTGGGGTCTGGGCAGTGGGTCTGGGCAGTGGGTCTGGGCAGTGGGGGCTGGGCAGTGGGTCTGGGCAGTGAGTCTGGGCAGTGGGGGCTGTGCAGTGAACACTGTGCAGTGGGTCTGGGCAGTGGGCGCTGTGCAGTGGGGGCTGTGCAGTGGGGGTTGTGCAGTGGGGGCTGTGCAGTGGTGGCTGGGCAGTGGGGTCTGGGCAGTGGGTCTGTGCAGTGGGTCTGGGCAGTGGGGTCTGGGCAGTGGGGTCTGGGCAGTGGGTCTGGGCAGTGGGGTCTGGGCAGTGGGTCTGGGCAGTGGGGTCTGGGCAGTGGGGTCTGTGCAGTGGGTCTGGGCAGTGGGGTCTGGGCAGTGGGGGCTGTGCAGTGGGTCTGGGCAGTGGGGGCTGTGCAGTGGGTCTGGGCAGTGGGGTCTGGGCAGTGGGGTCTGGGCAGTGGGGTCTGTGCAGTGGGTCTGGGCAGTGGGGTCTGGGCAGTGGGGGCTGTGCAGTGGGTCTGGGCAGTGGGGTCTGGGCAGTGGGTCTGGGCAGTGGGTCTGGGCAGTGGGTCTGGGCAGTGGGGTCTGGGCAGTGGGTCTGGGCAGTGGGGTCTGGGCAGTGGGGTCTGGGCAGTGGGGTCCGGGCAGTGGGTCTGGGCAGTGGGGTCTGGGCAGTGGGTCTGGGCAGTGGGGTCTGGGCAGTGGGTCTGGGCAGTGGGTCTGGGCAGTGGGGTCTGGGCAGTGGGGTCTGGGCAGTGGGGTCTGGGCAGTGGGGTCTGGGCAGTGGGTCTGGGCAGTGGGTCTGGGCAGTGGGTCTGGGCAGTGGGGTCTGGGCAGTGGGGTCTGGGCAGTGGGGTCTGGGCAGTGGGTCTGGGCAGTGGGTCTGGGCAGTGGGTCTGGGCAGTGGGTCTGGGCAGTGGGGTCTGGGCAGTGGGGTCTGGGCAGTGGGGTCTGGGCAGTGGGTCTGGGCAGTGGGGTCTGGGCAGTGGGTCTGGGCAGTGGGGTCTGGGCAGTGGGTCTGGGCAGTGGGTCTGGGCAGTGGGTCTGGGCAGTGGGGTCTGGGCAGTGGGGTCTGGGCAGTGGGGTCTGGGCAGTGGGTCTGGGCAGTGGGTCTGGGCAGTGGGTCTGGGCAGTGGGGTCTGGGCAGTGGGGTCTGGGCAGTGGGGTCTGGGCAGTGGGTCTGGGCAGTGGGTCTGGGCAGTGGGTCTGGGCAGTGGGGTCTGGGCAGTGGGGTCTGGGCAGTGGGTCTGGGCAGTGGGGTCTGGGCAGTGGGGTCTGGGCAGTGGGTCTGGGCAGTGGGGTCTGGGCAGTGGGTCTGGGCAGTGGGTCTGGGCAGTGGGTCTGGGCAGTGGGTCTGGGCAGTGGGGTCTGGGCAGTGGGGTCTGGGTAGTGGGTCTGGGCAGTGGGTCTGGGCAGTGGGGTCTGGGCAGTGGGTCTGGGCAGTGGGGTCTGGGCAGTGGGTCTGGGCAGTGGGTCTGGGCAGTGGGTCTGGGCAGTGGGGTCTGGGCAGTGGGGTCTGGGCAGTGGGTCTGGGCAGTGGGTCTGGGCAGTGGGGTCTGGGCAGTGGGTCTGGGCAGTGGGTCTGGGCAGTGGGTCTGGGCAGTGGGGTCTGGGCAGTGGGTCTGGGCAGTGGGGTCTGGGCAGTGGGTCTGGGCAGTGGGTCTGGGCAGTGGGTCTGGGCAGTGGGTCTGGGCAGTGGGTCTGGGCAGTGGGTCTGGGCAGTGGGTCTGGGCAGTGGGTCTGGGCAGTGGGGTCTGGGCAGTGGGTCTGGGCAGTGGGGTCTGGGCAGTGGGTCTGGGCAGTGGGTCTGGGCAGTGGGTCTGGGCAGTGGGGTCTGGGCAGTGGGGTCTGGGCAGTGGGTCTGGGCAGTGGGGTCTGGGCAGTGGGTCTGGGCAGTGAGTCTGGGCAGTGGGGGCTGTGCAGTGAACACTGTGCAGTGGGTCTGGGCAGTGGGCGCTGTGCAGTGGGGGCTGTGCAGTGGGGGTTGTGCAGTGGGGGCTGTGCAGTGGTGGCTGGGCAGTGGGGTCTGGGCAGTGGGTCTGTGCAGTGGGTCTGGGCAGTGGGGTCTGGGCAGTGGGGTCTGGGCAGTGGGTCTGGGCAGTGGGGTCTGGGCAGTGGGTCTGGGCAGTGGGTCTGGGCAGTGGGTCTGGGCAGTGGGTCTGGGCAGTGGGTCTGGGCAGTGGGTCTGGGCAGTGGGGTCTGGGCAGTGGGGTCTGGGCAGTGGGTCTGGGCAGTGGGGTCTGGGCAGTGGGTCTGGGCAGTGGGTCTGGGCAGTGGGTCTGGGCAGTGGGTCTGGGCAGTGGGTCTGGGCAGTGGGTCTGGGCAGTGGGGTCTGGGCAGTGGGGTCTGGGCAGTGGGTCTGGGCAGTGGGGTCTGGGCAGTGGGGTCTGGGCAGTGGGGTCTGGGCAGTGGGGTCTGGGCAGTGGGGTCTGGGCAGTGGGTCTGGGCAGTGGGTCTGGGCAGTGTGGGCTGTTCTGTTGTGTGGCACTGAATTGAATGCGTTCTGAAAATCCATGTACACCACATCAACAGCATTACCCTCATCGACCCTCTCTGTTACCTCCTCAAACACTTCACGTTAGTTAAACATGATTTTCCCTTTTAAAAATCCACGCTTGCTGTTCCTAATTAACTGACATTTTTCCATGTGGCAACTAATTCTATCCTGAATAACTGTTTCTTGAAGCTTGCTCACCACTGATGTTAAACAGACTGGTCTGTAATTGGTGATCCTATCCTTACAACCTTCTTTCAACAAGGGTGTCATATTTGCAATTCGCCAGTCCTCTGGCATCTCCGCTTAGTCGAGAGAAGACGGGTAGATTATGGCCAGCGGCCTGCAGTTTCCTTGGAGGCGGCTCATTCGGTCCTGGTGCCTTCTCACCTTTAAGGACCGACAGTCTATTCAACACTTCCTCCTTGTCAATTTTGAACCCTTCTTACGGCAGTGTTTCCTCGTCTGTCACCAGGTCCTGTGTAGTGTCTATCCCCGAGGTGAAGACAGATGCAATATATTAATTTAATGCCTCAGCTATGCTCCCTGCCTCATTGTGTAAATTACCTTTTAGGTCCCTCATCGACCCTACTCCTTTTACCGCCCTTTTATTATTTATATGCCCATACAAGACGTTTGGATTCCCCTTCATGTCTTTTCACATAGTCCATCATCGCTTCTCTAATGAGCTTCTTCATCTCACCTCTAAACATTCTGTATTCCTCTGAGTTCTCAACTGTATTTCTACCTGACACCTGTCATAAGCACATGTTTACGTCCTTACCCAAATTTTTATTTCCGTTTTCCATCCAGGGAGTTCTGGATTTGCACAATGTTGCCAGTAAAACCAATCTTCTTTGTAGACAGAAAGAACATGTATACACATTGCACCTGTTTCAGCTAAGCAAAATAGGTGATAGCCATTCGGTGATTCATTCCAGAGGGAAATGCCTTGAACAATCAGAATTAAGCTGCCAGGATAACTTCAAACTATGCTTGGAAATTAACTGCCAGTCACTATCAACTGGTGCATTCTCCACGGCAACACATCTACCAGTCAAAGTCCACGTGACAACCAGTCTTCTCATACAACATATAATTGTTGTTTCCCAGGACATTGGTATTCTTATGATTGTCCTGATAAGAGCAAGACAACAAGATTTGACAAAAACTCATTCTGTGTGGGACCCGTACCCCAGTGAGCTTCAGCGTGTGTGGAACCCGTACCCCAGTGAGAGTCAGTGTGTGTGGGACCCGTACCCCAGTGAGAGTCAGTGTGTGTGGGACCCGTACCCCAGTGAGATTCAGTGTGTGTGGGACCCCTACCCCAGTGAGAGTCAGTGTGTGTGGGACCCGTACCCCAGTGAGAGTCAGTGTGTGTGGGACCCGTACCCCAGTGAGAGTCAGTGTGTGTGTAACCCGTACCCCAGTGACAGTCAGTGTGTGTGGGACCCGTACCCCAGTGAGAGTCAGTGTGTGTGGAGCCTGTACCCCAGTGAGAGTCAGTGTGTGTGGAACCCGTACCCCAGTGAGAGTCAGTGTGTGTGGAACCCGTACCCCAGTGAGAGTCAGTGTGTGCGGGACCCGTACCCCAGTGAGAGTCAGTGTGTGTGGAACCCGTACACCAGTGAGAGTCAGTGTGTGGGACCCGTACCCCAGTGAGAGTCAGTGTGTGTGGAACCCGTACCCCAATTGCCACAGTTGTGAGGGAGTGCCGCACTGTCAGAGGATCAGTACTGAGGGAGTGCCGCACTGTCAGAGGGTCAGTACTGAGGGAGTGCTGCACTGTCAGAGAGTCAGTACTGAGGGAGTGCTGCACTGTCAGAGGGTCAGTACTGAGGGAGTGCCGCACTGTCAGTGGGTCAGTACTGAGGGAGTGCCGCACTGTCAGAGGGTCAGTACTGAGGGAGTGCTGCACTGTCAGAGGGTCAGTACTGAGGGAGTGCCGCACTGTCAGAGGGTCAGTACTGAGGGAGTGCCGCCATGTCAGAGGGTCAGTACTGAGGGAGTGCTGCACTGTCAGAGGGTCAGTACTGAGGGAGTGCCGCACTGTCAGAGGGTCAGTACTGAGGGAGTGCCGCCATGTCAGAGGGTCAGTACTGAGGGAGTGCTGCACTGTCAGAGGGTCAGTACTGAGGGAGTGCCGCACTGTCAGAGGGTCAGTACTGAGGGAGTGCTGCACTGTCAAAGGGTCAGTACTGAGGGAGTGCTGCACTGTCAGAGGGTCAGTACTGAGGGAGTGCTGCACTGTCAGAGGGTCAGTACTGAGGGAGTGCCGCACTGTCAGTGGGTCAGTACTGAGGGAGTGCCGCACTGTCAGAGGGTCAGTACTGAGGGAGTGCCGCACTGTCAGAGGGGCAGTACTGTGGGAGTGCCGCACTGTCAGAGGGTCGGTACTGAGGGAGTGCTGCACTGTCAGAGGGTCAGCACTGAGGGAGTGCTGCACTGTCAGAGGGTCAGTACTGAGGGAGTGTCGCACTGTCAGAGGGTCAGTACTGAGGGAGCGCCGCACTGTCAGAGGGTCAGTACTGAGGGAATGCTGCACTGTCAGAGGGTCAGTACTGAGGGAGTGCCGCACTGTCAGAGGGTCGGTACTGAGGGAGTGCTGCACTGTCAGAGGGTCAGCACTGAGGGAGTGCTGCACTGTCAGAGGGTCAGTACTGAGGGAGCGCCGCACTGTCAGAGGGTCAGTATTGAGGGAGCGCCGCACTGTCAGAGGGTCAGTACTGAGGGAGTGCCGCACTGTCAGAGGGTCCGTACTGAGTGAGTGCCGCACTCTCAGAGGGTCAGTACTGAGGGAGTGCTGCACTGTCAGAGGGTCAGTACTGAGGGAGTGCTGCACTGTCAGAGGGTCAGTACTGAGGGAGTGCCGCACTGTCAGTGGGTCAGTACTGAGGGAGTGCCGCACTGTCAGAGGGTCAGTACTGAGGGAGTGCTGCACTGTCAGAGGGTCAGTACTGAGGGAGTGCTGCACTGTCAGAGGGTCAGTACTGAGGGTGTGCTGCACTGTCAGAGGGTCAGTACTGAGGGAGTGCCGCACTGTCAGTGGGTCAGTACTGAGGGAGTGCCGCACTGTCAGAGGGTCAGTACTGAGGGAGTGCCGCACTGTCAGAGGGTCAGTACTGAGTGAGTGCCGCACTGTCAGAGGGTCAGTGCTGAGGGTGTGCCGCACTGTCAGAGGGTCAGTACTGAGGGAGTGCTGCACTGTCAGAGGGTCAGTACTGAGGGAGTGTCGCACTGTCAGAGGGTCAGTACTGAGGGAGCGCCGCACTGTCAGAGGGTCAGTACTGAGGGAGCGCCGCACTGTCAGAGGGTCAGTATTGAGGGAGCGCCGCACTGTCAGAGGGTCAGTACTGAGGGAGTGCTGCACTGTCAGAGGGTCAGTACTGAGGGAGTGCAGCAAGAGGGTCAGTACTGAGGGAGTGCTGCACTGTCAGAGGGTCAGGACTGAGTGAGTGCCGCACTGTTAGACGGTCAGTGCTGAGGGAGTGCTGCACTGTCAGAGGGTCAGTACTGAGGGAGTGCCGCACTGTCAGAGGGTCAGTACTGAGGGAGTGCCGCACTGTCAGAGGGTCAGTACTGAGGGAGTGCTGCACTGTCAGAGGGTCAGTACTGAGGGAGTGCCGCACTGTCAGAGGGTCAGTACTGAGGGAGTGCCGCACTGTCAGAGGGTCAGTACTGAGGGAGTGCTGCACTGTCAGAGGGTCAGTACTGAGGGAATGCCGCACTGTCAGAGGGTCAGTACTGAGGGAGTGCTGCACTGTCAGAGGGTCAGTACTGAGGGAGTGCTGCACTGTCAGAGGGTCAGTACTGAGGGAGTGCTGCACTGTCAGAGGGTCAGTACTGAGGGAGTGCTGCACTGTCAGAGGGTCAGTACTGAGGGAGTGCTGCACTGTCAGAGGGTCAGGACCGTGGATAGTTTTGCAGGAACAGCAGAAGTGATCCTGGTCAATATTTGTCCCTCAGTCAATGTTTAGCAATCTGATGTTCCCGTCCTTATCACAATTGTCCGTGGGATCTTGCTGTGCACAATTTGCTGCATTTCCGACATTCCAACAGTGATGGCAGCACATAGTTCGTCATTGGCTGTGATATGCATTGGGAATCCCGAGATTGTGAAGATGTTATCCAAATGTAAGTTTCTCCATGTGACTTGTGTCCTCTCTCTGTTTCTCTTCAGGTTCCCACATGCCATGACATGCAAGCCCTTCAACTGCAAAGCAGCCAAGCTGAGGGAATTACAGCTGTGAGCACCCGGTACAGGCACAGCCACACCTGTTCCGGAGTCCAGGATGAATGAAGTGCAGCAGTGGGAGTGTGGAAAGGATTGAGAAATGACTCAGAGCCTGCTTCAGGGGAAGCGATTCTACTGCCGGGAATGGGCTTTGCGAAAGTTGCAGCATTGCCTGGACTGTTGTCCCAGTATCCGGAGCAGCGGCATCCTGATCACGGGGGGTCCGGGTAGTGGAAAGACCGCTCTGTGCAGTGAGGTGCTGTGGCCAGTTTCCGAGCATGGCCAGAGGGCGGACCTGTCCTTCCGCACTGTGGGACACCACTTCTGTCAGGCTCAGGATGTGCAGACACTGTCGGTCAGTGCCTTTGTCCTCAGCCTGGTGGAACAGATTAAGAGGTGCCTGTTGGTGCATGGTTACAGTGAGAAACTGCACGAGGTGTCCCTGCAAACCATACTGGAACCCAGCCAGTGTCAGAAGAACCCAGATGAAACTTTCAAAAGGTAACACAGATCAGAAACCCAATTAACATTTTGGACTTTTGTTCGAAGCAGGCCGTCCAGGGGGAAATTCAGGAAACACTTCCTTACAAAAAGGAGAGTGGAAATCTGCACTGTCAGAGGGTCAGTACTGAGGGAGTGCGGCACTGTCAGAGGGTCAGTACTGAGGGAGTGCTGCACTGTCAGAGGGTCAGTACTGAGGGAGTGCTGCACTGTCAGAGAGTCAGTATTGAGGGAGTGCTGCACTGTCAGAGGGTCAGTACTGAGGGAGTGCCGCACTGTCAGAGGATCAGTACTGAGGGAGTGCTGCACTGTCAGAGGGTCAGTACTGAGGGAGTGCCGCACTGTCAGAGGGTCAGTACTGAGGGAGTGCTGCACTGTCAGAGAGTCAGTACTGAGGGAGTGCTGCACTGTCAGAGAGTCAGTACTGAGGGAGTGCCGCACTGTCAGAGGGTCAGTACTGAGGGAGTGCTGCACTGTCACAGGGTCAGTACTGAGGGAGTGCCGCACTGTCAGAGGGTCAGTACTGAGGGAGTGCTGCACTGTCAGAGGGTCAGTACTGAGGGAGTGCTGCACTGTCAGAGGGTCAGTACTGAGGGAGTGCCGCACTGTCAGAGAGTCAGTACTGAGGGAGTGCCGCACTGTCAGAGAGTCAGTACTGAGGGAGTGCCGCACTGTCAGAGGGTCAGTACTGAGGGAGTGCTGCACTGTCAGAGGGTCAGTACTGAGGGAGTGCTGCACTGTCAGAGGGTCAGTACTGAGGGAGTGCCGCACTGTCAGAGGGTCAGTACTGAGGGAGTGCCGCACTGTCAGAGGGTCAGTACTGAGGGAGCGCCGCACTGTCAGAGGGTCAGTACTGAGGGAGTGCCGCACTGTCAGAGGGTCAGTACTGAGGGAGTGCTGCACTGTCAGAAGGTCAGTACTGAGGGAGTGCCGCACTGTCAGAGGGTCAGTACTGAGGGAGTGCCGCACTGTCAGAGGATCAGTACTGAGGGAGTGCCGCAATGTCAGAGGGTCAGTACTGACGGAGTGCCGCACTGTCACAGGGTCAGTACTGAGGGAGTGCTGCACTGTCAGAGGGTCAGTACTGAGGGAGTGCTGCACTGTCAGAGGGTCAGTACTGAGGGAGTGCCGCACTGTCAGAGGGTCAGCACTGAGGGAGTGCTGCACTGTCAGAGGGTCAGTGCTGAGGGAGTGCCGCACTGTCAGAGGGTCAGTACTGAGGGAGCGCTGCACTGTCAGAGGGTCAGTACTGAGGGAGTGCCGCACTGTCAGAGGGTCAGTACTGAGGGAGTGCCGCACTGTCAGAGGGTCAGTACTGAGGGAGTGCTGCACTGTCAGAGGGTCAGTACTGAGGGACTGCTGCACTGTCAGAGGGTCAGTACTGAGGGAGTGCTGCACTGTCAGAGGGTCAGTACTGAGGGACTGCTGCACTGTCAGAGAGTCAGTACTGAGGGAGTGCCGCACTGTCAGAGGGTCAGTACTGAGGGAGTGCCGCACTGTCAGAGGGTCAGTACTGAGGGAGTGCCGCACTGTCAGAGGGTCAGTACTGAGTGAGTGCCGCACTGTCAGAGGTTCAGTACTGAGGGAGTGCTGCACTGTCACAGGGTCAGTACTGAGGGAGTGCCGCACTGTCAGAGGGTCAGTACTGAGGGAGTGCTGCACTGTCAGAGGGTCAGTACTGAGGGAGTGCCGCACTGTCAGAGGGTCAGTACTGAGGGACTGCTGCACTGTCAGAGGGTCAGTACTGAGGGAGAGCTGCACTGTCAGAGGGTCAGTACTGAGGGAGTGACGCACTGTCAGAGGGTCAGTACTGAGGGAGTGCCGCACTGTCAGAGGGTCAGTACTGAGGGAGTACTGCACTGTCAGAGGGTCAGTACTGAGGGAGTGCTGCACTGTCAGAGGGTCAGTACTGAGGGAGTGCCGCACTGTCAGAGGGTCAGTACTGAGGGAGTGCTGCACTGTCAGAGGGTCAGTACTGAGGGAGTGCCGCACTGTCAGAGGGTCAGTACTGAGGGAGTGCCGCACTGTCAGAGGGCCAGTACTGAGGGAGTGCTGCACTGTCAGAGGGTCAGTACTGAGGGAGTGCTGCACTGTCCGAGGGTCAGTACTGAGGGATTGCTGACTTGTCAGAGGGTCAGTACTGAGGGACTGCTGCACTGTCAGAGAGTCAGTACTGAGGGAGTGCCGCACTGTCACAGGGTCAGTACTGAGGGAGTGCCGCACTGTCAGAGGGTCAGTACTGAGGGAGTGCCGCACTGTCAGAGGGTCAGTACAGAGGGAGTGCCGCACTGTCAGAGGGTCAGTACTGAGGGAGTGCTGCACTGTCACAGGGTCAGTACTGAGGGAGTGCCGCACTGTCACAGGGTCAGTACTGAGGGAGTGCTGCACTGTCAGAGGGTCAGTACTGAGGGCGTGCCGCACTGTCACAGGGTCAGTACTGAGGGAGTGCTGCACTGTCAGAGGGTCAGTACTGAGGGAGAGCTGCACTGTCAGAGGGTCAGTACTGAGGGAGTGCCGCACTGTCAGAGGGGCAATACTGAGGGAGTGCCGCACTGTCACAGGGTCAGTACTGAGGGAGTGCTGCACTGTCAGAGGGTCGGTACTGAGGGAGTGCTGCACTGTCAGAGGGTCAGTACTGAGGGAGTGCCACACTGTCAGAGAGTCAGTACTGAGGGAGTGGTACACTGTCAGAGGGTCAGTACTGAAGGAGTGCTGCACTGTCAGAGGGTCAGTACTGAGGAAGTGCCGCACTGTCAGAGGGCCAGTACTGAGGGAGTGCTGCACTGTCAGAGGGTCAGTACTGAGGGAGTGCTGCACTGTCAGAGGGTCAGTACTGAGGGAGTGCTGCACTGTCAGAGGGTCAGTTCTGAGGGAGTGCTGCACTGTCAGAGGGTCAGTACTGAGGGAGTGCCATACTGTCAGAGGGTCAGCTCTGAGGGAGTGCTGCACTGTCAGAGGGTCTGTACTGAGGGAGTGCCGCACTGCCAGAGGGTCAGTAATGAGGGAGTGCCGCACTGTCAGAGGGTCAGTACTCAGGGAGTGCTGCACTGTCAGAGGGTCAGTACTGAGGGAATACTGCACTGTCAGAGGGTCAGTACTGAGGGAGTGCTGCACTGTCAGAGGGTCAGTACTGCGGGAGTGCTGCACTGTCAGAGGGTCAGTACTAAGGGAGCGCTGCACTGTCAGAGGGTCAGTACTGAGTGAGTGCTGCACTGTCCGAGGGTCAGTGCTGAGGGAGTGCTGCACCGTCAGAGGGTCAGTACTGAGGGAGTGCCGCACTGTCAGAGGGTCAGTGCTGAGGGAGTGCTGCACTGTCAGGGGGTCAGTACTGAGGGAGTGCTGCACTGTCAGAGGGTCAGTACTGAGGGAGTGCTGCACTGTCAGAGGGTCAGTACTGAGGGAGTGCTGCACTGTCAGAGGGTCAGTACTGAGGGAGTGCTGCACTGTCAGAGGGTCAGTGCTGAGGGAGTGCTGCACTGTCAGAGGGTCAGTACTGAGGGAGTGCTGCACTGTCAGTGGGTCAGTACTGAGGGAGTGCTGCACTGTCAGAGGGTCAGTACTGAGGGAGTGCTGCACTGTCAGAGGGTCAGTACTGAGGGAGTGCCGCACTGTCAGAGGGTCAGTACTGAGGGAGCGCCGCACTGTCAGAGGGTCAGTACTGAGGGAGTGCCGCACTGTCAGAGGGTCAGTACTGAGGGAGTGCCGCACTGTCAGAGGGTCAGTACTGAGGGAGTGCTGCACTGTCAGAGCGTCAGTACTGAGGGAGTGTTGCACTGTCAGAGGGTCAGTACTGAGGGAGTGCCGCACTGTCAGAGGGTCAGTGCTGAGGGAGCGCTGCACTGTCAGAGGGTCAGTACCGAGGGAGTGCTGCACTGTCAGAGGGTCAGTACTGAGGGAGTGCCACACTGTCAGAGGGTCAGTATTGAGGGAGTGCCGCACTGTCAGAGGGTCAGTACTGAGGGAATGCTGCACTGTCAGAGGGTCAGTGCTGAGGGAGTGCTGCACTGTCAGAGGGTCAGTACTGAGGGAGTGCCGCACTGTCAGAGGGTCAGTACTGAGGGAGTGCCGCACTGTCAGAGGGTCAGTACTGAGGGAGTGCCGCACTGTCAGAGGGTCAGTACTGAGGGAGTGCTGCGCTGTCAGAGGGTCAGTGCTGAGGGAGTGCTGCACTGTCAGAGGGTCAGTGCTGAGGGAGCGCCGCACTGTCAGAGGGTCAGTGCTGAGGGTGTGCTACACTGTCAGAGGGTCAGTACTGAGGGAGTGCCGCACTATCAGAGGGTCAGTACTGAGGGGGTGCCGCACTGTCAGAGGGTCAGTGCTGAGGGAGTGCTGCACTGTCAGAGGGTCAGTGCTGAGGGAGCGCCGCACTGTCAGAGGGTCAGTGCTGAGGGTGTGCTACACTGTCAGAGGGTCAGTACTGAGGGAGTGCCGCACTATCAGAGGGTCAGTACTGAGGGGGTGCCGCACTGTCAGAGGGTCAGTGCTGAGGGAGTGCTGCACTGTCAGAGGGTCAGTGCTGAGGGAGCGCCGCACTGTCAGAGGGTCAGTGCTGAGGGTGTGCTGCACTGTCAGAGGGTCAGTACTGAGGGAGTGCCGCACTGTCAGAGGGTCAGTACTGAGGGAGTGCTGCATTGTCAGAGGGTCAGTACTGAGGGAGTGCTGCATTGTCAGAGGGTCAGTACTGAGGGAGTGCTGCACTGTCAGAGGGTCAGTGCTGAGGGAGTGCTGCACTGTCAGAGGGTCCGTACTGAGGGAGTGCTGCACTGTCAGAGGGTCAGTACTGAGGGAGTGCTGCACTGTCAGAGGGTCAGTACTGAGGGAGTGCCGCTCTGTCAGAGGGTCAGTACTGAGGGAGTGCTGCGCTGTCAGAGGGTCAGTGCTGAGGGAGTGCTGCACTGTCAGAGGGTCAGTGCTGAGGGAGCGCCGCACTTTCAGAGGGTCAGTGCTGAGGGTGTGCTACACTGTCAGAGGGTCAGTACTGAGGGAGTGCCGCACTATCAGAGGGTCAGTACTGAGGGGGTGCCGCACTGTCAGAGGGTCAGTGCTGAGGGAGTGCTGCACTGTCAGAGGGTCAGTGCTGAGGGAGCGCCGCACTGTCAGAGGGTCAGTACTGAGGGGGTGCCGCACTGTCAGAGGGTCAGTGCTGAGGGAGTGCTGCACTGTCAGAGGGTCAGTGCTGAGGGAGCGCCGCACTGTCAGAGGGTCAGTGCTGAGGGTGTGCTACACTGTCAGAGGGTCAGTACTGAGGGAGTGCTGCACTGTCAGAGGGTCAGTACTGAGGGAGTGCCGCACTGTCAGAGGGTCAGTACTGAGTGAGTGCCGCACTGTCAGAGGATCAGTACTGAGGGAGTGCCGCAATGTCAGAGGTTCAGTACTGACGGAGTGCCGCACTGTCACAGGGTCAGTACTGAGGGAGTGCTGCACTGTCAGAGGGTCAGTACTGAGGGAGTGCTGCACTGTCAGAGGGTCAGTACTGAGGGAGTGCCGCACTGTCAGAGGGTCAGCACTGAGGGAGTGCTGCACTGTCAGAGGGTCAGTGCTGAGGGAGTGCCGCACTGTCAGAGGGTCAGTACTGAGGGAGCGCTGCACTGTCAGAGGGTCAGTACTGAGGGAGTGCCGCACTGTCAGAGGGTCAGTACTGAGGGAGTGCCGCACTGTCAGAGGGTCAGTACTGAGGGAGTGCCGCACTGTCAGAGGGTCAGTACTGAGGGAGTGCTGCACTGTCAGAGGGTCAGTACTGAGGGACTGCTGCACTGTCAGAGGGTCAGTACTGAGGGAGTGCTGCACTGTCAGAGGGTCAGTACTAAGGGACTGCTGCACTGTCAGAGAGTCAGTACTGAGGGAGTGCCGCACTGTCAGAGGGTCAGTACTGAGGGAGTGCCGCACTGTCAGAGGGTCAGTACTGAGGGAGTGCCGCACTGTCAGAGGGTCAGTACTGAGTGAGTGCCGCACTGTCAGAGGGTCAGTACTGAGGGAGTGCTGCACTGTCACAGGGTCAGTACTGAGGGAGTGTCGCACTGTCAGAGGGTCAGTACTGAGGGAGTGCTGCACTGTCAGAGGGTCAGTACTGAGGGAGTGCCGCACTGTCACAGGGTCAGTACTGAGGGACTGCTGCACTGTCAGAGGGTCAGTACTGAGGGAGAGCTGCACTGTCAGAGGGTCAGTACTGAGGGAGTGACGCACTGTCAGAGGGTCAGTACTGAGGGAGTGCCGCACTGTCAGAGGGTCAGTACTGAGGGAGTACTGCACTGTCAGAGGGTCAGTACTGAGGGAGTGCTGCACTGTCAGAGGGTCAGTACTGAGGGAGCGCCGCACTGTCAGAGGGTCAGTACTGAGGGAGTGCCGCACTGTCAGAGGGTCAGTACTGAGGGAGTGCCGCACTGTCAGAGGGTCAGTACTGAGGGAGTGCTGCACTGTCAGAGCGTCAGTACTGAGGGAGTGTTGCACTGTCAGAGGGTCAGTACTGAGGGAGTGCCGCACTGTCAGAGGGTCAGTGCTGAGGGAATGCTGCACTGTCAGAGGGTCAGTGCTGAGGGAGTGCTGCACTGTCAGAGGGTCAGTACTGAGGGAGTGCCGCACTGTCAGAGGGTCAGTACTGAGGGAGTGCCGCACTGTCAGAGGGTCAGTACTGAGGGAGTGCCGCACTGTCAGAGGGTCAGTACTGAGGGAGTGCTGCGCTGTCAGAGGGTCAGTGCTGAGGGAGTGCTGCACTGTCAGAGGGTCAGTGCTGAGGGAGCGCCGCACTGTCAGAGGGTCAGTGCTGAGGGTGTGCTACACTGTCAGAGGGTCAGTACTGAGGGAGTGCCGCACTATCAGAGGGTCAGTACTGAGGGGGTGCCGCACTGTCAGAGGGTCAGTGCTGAGGGAGTGCTGCACTGTCAGAGGGTCAGTACTGAGGGAGTGCCGCACTGTCAGAGGGTCAGTACTGAGTGAGTGCCGCACTGTCAGAGGGTCAGTACTGAGGGAGTGCTGCACTGTCACAGGGTCAGTACTGAGGGAGTGTCGCACTGTCAGAGGGTCAGTACTGAGGGAGTGCTGCACTGTCAGAGGGTCAGTACTGAGGGAGTGCCGCACTGTCACAGGGTCAGTACTGAGGGACTGCTGCACTGTCAGAGGGTCAGTACTGAGGGAGAGCTGCACTGTCAGAGGGTCAGTACTGAGGGAGTGACGCACTGTCAGAGGGTCAGTACTGAGGGAGTGCCGCACTGTCAGAGGGTCAGTACTGAGGGAGTACTGCACTGTCAGAGGGTCAGTACTGAGGGAGTGCTGCACTGTCAGAGGGTCAGTACTGAGGGAGCGCCGCACTGTCAGAGGGTCAGTACTGAGGGAGTGCCGCACTGTCAGAGGGTCAGTACTGAGGGAGTGCCGCACTGTCAGAGGGTCAGTACTGAGGGAGTGCTGCACTGTCAGAGCGTCAGTACTGAGGGAGTGTTGCACTGTCAGAGGGTCAGTACTGAGGTAGTGCCGCACTGTCAGAGGGTCAGTGCTGAGGGAATGCTGCACTGTCAGAGGGTCAGTGCTGAGGGAGTGCTGCACTGTCAGAGGGTCAGTACTGAGGGAGTGCCGCACTGTCAGAGGGTCAGTACTGAGGGAGTGCCGCACTGTCAGAGGGTCAGTACTGAGGGAGTGCTGCACTGTCACAGGGTCAGTACTGAGGGAGTGTCGCACTGTCAGAGGGTCAGTACTGAGGGAGTGCTGCACTGTCAGAAGGTCAGTACTGAGGGAGTGCCGCACTGTCAGAGGGTCAGTACTGAGGGAGTGCCGCACTGTCAGAGGATCAGTACTGAGGGAGTGCCGCAATGTCAGAGGGTCAGTACTGACGGAGTGCCGCACTGTCACAGGGTCAGTACTGAGGGAGTGCTGCACTGTCAGAGGGTCAGTACTGAGGGAGTGCTGCACTGTCAGAGGGTCAGTACTGAGGGAGTGCCGCACTGTCAGAGGGTCAGCACTGAGGGAGTGCTGCACTGTCAGAGGGTCAGTGCTGAGGGAGTGCCGCACTGTCAGAGGGTCAGTACTGAGGGAGCGCTGCACTGTCAGAGGGTCAGTACTGAGGGAGTGCCGCACTGTCAGAGGGTCAGTACTGAGGGAGTGCCGCACTGTCAGAGGGTCAGTACTGAGGGAGTGCTGCACTGTCAGAGGGTCAGTACTGAGGGACTGCTGCACTGTCAGAGGGTCAGTACTGAGGGAGTGCTGCACTGTCAGAGGGTCAGTACTGAGGGACTGCTGCACTGTCAGAGAGTCAGTACTGAGGGAGTGCCGCACTGTCAGAGGGTCAGTACTGAGGGAGTGCCGCACTGTCAGAGGGTCAGTACTGAGGGAGTGCCGCACTGTCAGAGGGTCAGTACTGAGTGAGTGCCGCACTGTCAGAGGTTCAGTACTGAGGGAGTGCTGCACTGTCACAGGGTCAGTACTGAGGGAGTGCCGCACTGTCAGAGGGTCAGTACTGAGGGAGTGCTGCACAGTCAGAGGGTCAGTACTGAGGGAGTGCCGCACTGTCAGAGGGTCAGTACTGAGGGACTGCTGCACTGTCAGAGGGTCAGTACTGAGGGAGAGCTGCACTGTCAGAGGGTCAGTACTGAGGGAGTGACGCACTGTCAGAGGGTCAGTACTGAGGGAGTGCCGCACTGTCAGAGGGTCAGTACTGAGGGAGTACTGCACTGTCAGAGGGTCAGTACTGAGGGAGTGCTGCACTGTCAGAGGGTCAGTACTGAGGGAGTGCCGCACTGTCAGAGGGTCAGTACTGAGGGAGTGCTGCACTGTCAGAGGGTCAGTACTGAGGGAGTGCCGCACTGTCAGAGGGTCAGTACTGAGGGAGTGCCGCACTGTCAGAGGGCCAGTACTGAGGGAGTGCTGCACTGTCAGAGGGTCAGTACTGAGGGAGTGCTGCACTGTCCGAGGGTCAGTACTGAGGGATTGCTGACTTGTCAGAGGGTCAGTACTGAGGGACTGCTGCACTGTCAGAGAGTCAGTACTGAGGGAGTGCCGCACTGTCACAGGGTCAGTACTGAGGGAGTGCCGCACTGTCAGAGGGTCAGTACTGAGGGAGTGCCGCACTGTCAGAGGGTCAGTACAGAGGGAGTGCCGCACTGTCAGAGGGTCAGTACTGAGGGAGTGCTGCACTGTCACAGGGTCAGTACTGAGGGAGTGCCGCACTGTCACAGGGTCAGTACTGAGGGAGTGCTGCACTGTCAGAGGGTCAGTACTGAGGGCGTGCCGCACTGTCACAGGGTCAGTACTGAGGGAGTGCTGCACTGTCAGAGGGTCAGTACTGAGGGAGAGCTGCACTGTCAGAGGGTCAGTACTGAGGGAGTGCCGCACTGTCAGAGGGGCAATACTGAGGGAGTGCCGCACTGTCACAGGGTCAGTACTGAGGGAGTGCTGCACTGTCAGAGGGTCGGTACTGAGGGAGTGCTGCACTGTCAGAGGGTCAGTACTGAGGGAGTGCCACACTGTCAGAGAGTCAGTACTGAGGGAGTGGTACACTGTCAGAGGGTCAGTACTGAGGGAGTGCTGCACTGTCAGAGGGTCAGTACTGAGGGAGTGCTGCACTGTCAGAGGGTCAGTACTGAGGGAGTGCCGCACTGTCAGAGGGTCAGCACTGAGGGAGTGCTGCACTGTCAGAGGGTCAGTGCTGAGGGAGTGCCGCACTGTCAGAGGGTCAGTACTGAGGGAGCGCTGCACTGTCAGAGGGTCAGTACTGAGGGAGTGCCGCACTGTCAGAGGGTCAGTACTGAGGGAGTGCCGCACTGTCAGAGGGTCAGTACTGAGGGAGTGCTGCACTGTCAGAGGGTCAGTACTGAGGGACTGCTGCACTGTCAGAGGGTCAGTACTGAGGGAGTGCTGCACTGTCAGAGGGTCAGTACTGAGGGACTGCTGCACTGTCAGAGAGTCAGTACTGAGGGAGTGCCGCACTGTCAGAGGGTCAGTACTGAGGGAGTGCCGCACTGTCAGAGGGTCAGTACTGAGGGAGTGCCGCACTGTCAGAGGGTCAGTACTGAGTGAGTGCCGCACTGTCAGAGGTTCAGTACTGAGGGAGTGCTGCACTGTCACAGGGTCAGTACTGAGGGAGTGCCGCACTGTCAGAGGGTCAGTACTGAGGGAGTGCTGCACTGTCAGAGGGTCAGTACTGAGGGAGTGCCGCACTGTCAGAGGGTCAGTACTGAGGGACTGCTGCACTGTCAGAGGGTCAGTACTGAGGGAGAGCTGCACTGTCAGAGGGTCAGTACTGAGGGAGTGACGCACTGTCAGAGGGTCAGTACTGAGGGAGTGCCGCACTGTCAGAGGGTCAGTACTGAGGGAGTACTGCACTGTCAGAGGGTCAGTACTGAGGGAGTGCTGCACTGTCAGAGGGTCAGTACTGAGGGAGTGCCGCACTGTCAGAGGGTCAGTACTGAGGGAGTGCTGCACTGTCAGAGGGTCAGTACTGAGGGAGTGCCGCACTGTCAGAGGGTCAGTACTGAGGGAGTGCCGCACTGTCAGAGGGCCAGTACTGAGGGAGTGCTGCACTGTCAGAGGGTCAGTACTGAGGGAGTGCTGCACTGTCCGAGGGTCAGTACTGAGGGATTGCTGACTTGTCAGAGGGTCAGTACTGAGGGACTGCTGCACTGTCAGAGAGTCAGTACTGAGGGAGTGCCGCACTGTCACAGGGTCAGTACTGAGGGAGTGCCGCACTGTCAGAGGGTCAGTACTGAGGGAGTGCCGCACTGTCAGAGGGTCAGTACAGAGGGAGTGCCGCACTGTCAGAGGGTCAGTACTGAGGGAGTGCTGCACTGTCACAGGGTCAGTACTGAGGGAGTGCCGCACTGTCACAGGGTCAGTACTGAGGGAGTGCTGCACTGTCAGAGGGTCAGTACTGAGGGCGTGCCGCACTGTCACAGGGTCAGTACTGAGGGAGTGCTGCACTGTCAGAGGGTCAGTACTGAGGGAGAGCTGCACTGTCAGAGGGTCAGTACTGAGGGAGTGCCGCACTGTCAGAGGGGCAATACTGAGGGAGTGCCGCACTGTCACAGGGTCAGTACTGAGGGAGTGCTGCACTGTCAGAGGGTCGGTACTGAGGGAGTGCTGCACTGTCAGAGGGTCAGTACTGAGGGAGTGCCACACTGTCAGAGAGTCAGTACTGAGGGAGTGGTACACTGTCAGAGGGTCAGTACTGAAGGAGTGCTGCACTGTCAGAGGGTCAGTACTGAGGAAGTGCCGCACTGTCAGAGGGCCAGTACTGAGGGAGTGCTGCACTGTCAGAGGGTCAGTACTGAGGGAGTGCTGCACTGTCAGAGGGTCAGTACTGAGGGAGTGCTGCACTGTCAGAGGGTCAGTTCTGAGGGAGTGCTGCACTGTCAGAGGGTCAGTACTGAGGGAGTGCCATACTGTCAGAGGGTCAGCTCTGAGGGAGTGCTGCACTGTCAGAGGGTCTGTACTGAGGGAGTGCCGCACTGCCAGAGGGTCAGTAATGAGGGAGTGCCGCACTGTCAGAGGGTCAGTACTCAGGGAGTGCTGCACTGTCAGAGGGTCAGTACTGAGGGAATACTGCACTGTCAGAGGGTCAGTACTGAGGGAGTGCTGCACTGTCAGAGGGTCAGTACTGCGGGAGTGCTGCACTGTCAGAGGGTCAGTACTAAGGGAGCGCTGCACTGTCAGAGGGTCAGTACTGAGTGAGTGCTGCACTGTCCGAGGGTCAGTGCTGAGGGAGTGCTGCACCGTCAGAGGGTCAGTACTGAGGGAGTGCCGCACTGTCAGAGGGTCAGTGCTGAGGGAGTGCTGCACTGTCAGGGGGTCAGTACTGAGGGAGTGCTGCACTGTCAGAGGGTCAGTACTGAGGGAGTGCTGCACTGTCAGAGGGTCAGTACTGAGGGAGTGCTGCACTGTCAGAGGGTCAGTACTGAGGGAGTGCTGCACTGTCAGAGGGTCAGTGCTGAGGGAGTGCTGCACTGTCAGAGGGTCAGTACTGAGGGAGTGCTGCACTGTCAGTGGGTCAGTACTGAGGGAGTGCTGCACTGTCAGAGGGTCAGTACTGAGGGAGTGCTGCACTGTCAGAGGGTCAGTACTGAGGGAGTGCCGCACTGTCAGAGGGTCAGTACTGAGGGAGCGCCGCACTGTCAGAGGGTCAGTACTGAGGGAGTGCCGCACTGTCAGAGGGTCAGTACTGAGGGAGTGCCGCACTGTCAGAGGGTCAGTACTGAGGGAGTGCTGCACTGTCAGAGCGTCAGTACTGAGGGAGTGTTGCACTGTCAGAGGGTCAGTACTGAGGGAGTGCCGCACTGTCAGAGGGTCAGTGCTGAGGGAGCGCTGCACTGTCAGAGGGTCAGTACCGAGGGAGTGCTGCACTGTCAGAGGGTCAGTACTGAGGGAGTGCCACACTGTCAGAGGGTCAGTATTGAGGGAGTGCCGCACTGTCAGAGGGTCAGTACTGAGGGAATGCTGCACTGTCAGAGGGTCAGTGCTGAGGGAGTGCTGCACTGTCAGAGGGTCAGTACTGAGGGAGTGCCGCACTGTCAGAGGGTCAGTACTGAGGGAGTGCCGCACTGTCAGAGGGTCAGTACTGAGGGAGTGCCGCACTGTCAGAGGGTCAGTACTGAGGGAGTGCTGCGCTGTCAGAGGGTCAGTGCTGAGGGAGTGCTGCACTGTCAGAGGGTCAGTGCTGAGGGAGCGCCGCACTGTCAGAGGGTCAGTGCTGAGGGTGTGCTGCACTGTCAGAGGGTCAGTACTGAGGGAGTGCCGCACTGTCAGAGGGTCAGTACTGAGGGAGTGCTGCATTGTCAGAGGGTCAGTACTGAGGGAGTGCTGCATTGTCAGAGGGTCAGTACTGAGGGAGTGCTGCACTGTCAGAGGGTCAGTACTGAGGGAGTGCTGCACTGTCACAGGGTCAGTACTGAGGGAGTGCCGCACTGTCACAGGGTCAGTACTGAGGGAGTGCTGCACTGTCAGAGGGTCAGTACTGAGGGCGTGCCGCACTGTCACAGGGTCAGTACTGAGGGAGTGCTGCACTGTCAGAGGGTCAGTACTGAGGGAGAGCTGCACTGTCAGAGGGTCAGTACTGAGGGAGTGCCGCACTGTCAGAGGGGCAATACTGAGGGAGTGCCGCACTGTCACAGGGTCAGTACTGAGGGAGTGCTGCACTGTCAGAGGGTCGGTACTGAGGGAGTGCTGCACTGTCAGAGGGTCAGTACTGAGGGAGTGCCACACTGTCAGAGGGTCAGTATTGAGGGAGTGCCGCACTGTCAGAGGGTCAGTACTGAGGGAATGCTGCACTGTCAGAGGGTCAGTGCTGAGGGAGTGCTGCACTGTCAGAGGGTCAGTACTGAGGGAGTGCCGCACTGTCAGAGGGTCAGTACTGAGGGAGTGCCGCACTGTCAGAGGGTCAGTACTGAGGGAGTGCCGCACTGTCAGAGGGTCAGTACTGAGGGAGTGCTGCGCTGTCAGAGGGTCAGTGCTGAGGGAGTGCTGCACTGTCAGAGGGTCAGTGCTGAGGGAGCGCCGCACTGTCAGAGGGTCAGTGCTGAGGGTGTGCTGCACTGTCAGAGGGTCAGTACTGAGGGAGTGCCGCACTGTCAGAGGGTCAGTACTGAGGGAGTGCTGCATTGTCAGAGGGTCAGTACTGAGGGAGTGCTGCATTGTCAGAGGGTCAGTACTGAGGGAGTGCTGCACTGTCAGAGGGTCAGTACTGAGGGAGTGCTGCACTGTCACAGGGTCAGTACTGAGGGAGTGCCGCACTGTCACAGGGTCAGTACTGAGGGAGTGCTGCACTGTCAGAGGGTCAGTACTGAGGGCGTGCCGCACTGTCACAGGGTCAGTACTGAGGGAGTGCTGCACTGTCAGAGGGTCAGTACTGAGGGAGAGCTGCACTGTCAGAGGGTCAGTACTGAGGGAGTGCCGCACTGTCAGAGGGGCAATACTGAGGGAGTGCCGCACTGTCACAGGGTCAGTACTGAGGGAGTGCTGCACTGTCAGAGGGTCGGTACTGAGGGAGTGCTGCACTGTCAGAGGGTCAGTACTGAGGGAGTGCCACACTGTCAGAGAGTCAGTACTGAGGGAGTGGTACACTGTCAGAGGGTCAGTACTGAAGGAGTGCTGCACTGTCAGAGGGTCAGTACTGAGGAAGTGCCGCACTGTCAGAGGGCCAGTACTGAGGGAGTGCTGCACTGTCAGAGGGTCAGTACTGAGGGAGTGCTGCACTGTCAGAGGGTCAGTACTGAGGGAGTGCTGCACTGTCAGAGGGTCAGTTCTGAGGGAGTGCTGCACTGTCAGAGGGTCAGTACTGAGGGAGTGCCATACTGTCAGAGGGTCAGCTCTGAGGGAGTGCTGCACTGTCAGAGGGTCTGTACTGAGGGAGTGCCGCACTGCCAGAGGGTCAGTAATGAGGGAGTGCCGCACTGTCAGAGGGTCAGTACTCAGGGAGTGCTGCACTGTCAGAGGGTCAGTACTGAGGGAATACTGCACTGTCAGAGGGTCAGTACTGAGGGAGTGCTGCACTGTCAGAGGGTCAGTACTGCGGGAGTGCTGCACTGTCAGAGGGTCAGTACTAAGGGAGCGCTGCACTGTCAGAGGGTCAGTACTGAGTGAGTGCTGCACTGTCCGAGGGTCAGTGCTGAGGGAGTGCTGCACCGTCAGAGGGTCAGTACTGAGGGAGTGCCGCACTGTCAGAGGGTCAGTGCTGAGGGAGTGCTGCACTGTCAGGGGGTCAGTACTGAGGGAGTGCTGCACTGTCAGAGGGTCAGTACTGAGGGAGTGCTGCACTGTCAGAGGGTCAGTACTGAGGGAGTGCTGCACTGTCAGAGGGTCAGTACTGAGGGAGTGCTGCACTGTCAGAGGGTCAGTGCTGAGGGAGTGCTGCACTGTCAGAGGGTCAGTACTGAGGGAGTGCTGCACTGTCAGTGGGTCAGTACTGAGGGAGTGCTGCACTGTCAGAGGGTCAGTACTGAGGGAGTGCCGCACTGTCAGAGGGTCAGTACTGAGGGAGTGCCGCACTGTCAGAGGGTCAGTACTGAGGGAGCGCCGCACTGTCAGAGGGTCAGTACTGAGGGAGTGCCGCACTGTCAGAGGGTCAGTACTGAGGGAGTGCCGCACTGTCAGAGGGTCAGTACTGAGGGAGTGCTGCACTGTCAGAGCGTCAGTACTGAGGGAGTGTTGCACTGTCAGAGGGTCAGTACTGAGGGAGTGCCGCACTGTCAGAGGGTCAGTGCTGAGGGAGCGCTGCACTGTCAGAGGGTCAGTACCGAGGGAGTGCTGCACTGTCAGAGGGTCAGTACTGAGGGAGTGCCACACTGTCAGAGGGTCAGTATTGAGGGAGTGCCGCACTGTCAGAGGGTCAGTACTGAGGGAATGCTGCACTGTCAGAGGGTCAGTGCTGAGGGAGTGCTGCACTGTCAGAGGGTCAGTACTGAGGGAGTGCCGCACTGTCAGAGGGTCAGTACTGAGGGAGTGCCGCACTGTCAGAGGGTCAGTACTGAGGGAGTGCCGCACTGTCAGAGGGTCAGTACTGAGGGAGTGCTGCGCTGTCAGAGGGTCAGTGCTGAGGGAGTGCTGCACTGTCAGAGGGTCAGTGCTGAGGGAGCGCCGCACTGTCAGAGGGTCAGTGCTGAGGGTGTGCTACACTGTCAGAGGGTCAGTACTGAGGGAGTGCCGCACTATCAGAGGGTCAGTACTGAGGGGGTGCCGCACTGTCAGAGGGTCAGTGCTGAGGGAGTGCTGCACTGTCAGAGGGTCAGTGCTGAGGGAGCGCCGCACTGTCAGAGGGTCAGTGCTGAGGGTGTGCTACACTGTCAGAGGGTCAGTACTGAGGGAGTGCCGCACTATCAGAGGGTCAGTACTGAGGGTGTGCCGCACTGTCAGAGGGTCAGTGCTGAGGGAGTGCTGCACTGTCAGAGGGTCAGTGCTGAGGGAGCGCCGCACTGTCAGAGGGTCAGTGCTGAGGGTGTGCTGCACTGTCAGAGGGTCAGTACTGAGGGAGTGCCGCACTGTCAGAGGGTCAGTACTGAGGGAGTGCTGCATTGTCAGAGGGTCAGTACTGAGGGAGTGCTGCATTGTCAGAGGGTCAGTACTGAGGGAGTGCTGCACTGTCAGAGGGTCAGTGCTGAGGGAGTGCTGCACTGTCAGAGGGTCCGTACTGAGGGAGTGCTGCACTGTCAGAGGGTCAGTACTGAGGGAGTGCTGCACTGTCAGAGGGTCAGTACTGAGGGAGTGCCGCTCTGTCAGAGGGTCAGTACTGAGGGAGTGCTGCGCTGTCAGAGGGTCAGTGCTGAGGGAGTGCTGCACTGTCAGAGGGTCAGTGCTGAGGGAGCGCCGCACTTTCAGAGGGTCAGTGCTGAGGGTGTGCTACACTGTCAGAGGGTCAGTACTGAGGGAGTGCCGCACTATCAGAGGGTCAGTACTGAGGGGGTGCCGCACTGTCAGAGGGTCAGTGCTGAGGGAGTGCTGCACTGTCAGAGGGTCAGTGCTGAGGGAGCGCCGCACTGTCAGAGGGTCAGTACTGAGGGGGTGCCGCACTGTCAGAGGGTCAGTGCTGAGGGAGTGCTGCACTGTCAGAGGGTCAGTGCTGAGGGAGCGCCGCACTGTCAGAGGGTCAGTGCTGAGGGTGTGCTACACTGTCAGAGGGTCAGTACTGAGGGAGTGCTGCACTGTCAGAGGGTCAGTACTGAGGGAGTGCCGCACTGTCAGAGGGTCAGTACTGAGTGAGTGCCGCACTGTCAGAGGATCAGTACTGAGGGAGTGCCGCAATGTCAGAGGTTCAGTACTGACGGAGTGCCGCACTGTCACAGGGTCAGTACTGAGGGAGTGCTGCACTGTCAGAGGGTCAGTACTGAGGGAGTGCTGCACTGTCAGAGGGTCAGTACTGAGGGAGTGCCGCACTGTCAGAGGGTCAGCACTGAGGGAGTGCTGCACTGTCAGAGGGTCAGTGCTGAGGGAGTGCCGCACTGTCAGGGGGTCAGTACTGAGGGAGCGCTGCACTGTCAGAGGGTCAGTACTGAGGGAGTGCCGCACTGTCAGAGGGTCAGTACTGAGGGAGTGCCGCACTGTCAGAGGGTCAGTACTGAGGGAGTGCCGCACTGTCAGAGGGTCAGTACTGAGGGAGTGCTGCACTGTCAGAGGGTCAGTACTGAGGGACTGCTGCACTGTCAGAGGGTCAGTACTGAGGGAGTGCTGCACTGTCAGAGGGTCAGTACTAAGGGACTGCTGCACTGTCAGAGAGTCAGTACTGAGGGAGTGCCGCACTGTCAGAGGGTCAGTACTGAGGGAGTGCCGCACTGTCAGAGGGTCAGTACTGAGGGAGTGCCGCACTGTCAGAGGGTCAGTACTGAGTGAGTGCCGCACTGTCAGAGGGTCAGTACTGAGGGAGTGCTGCACTGTCACAGGGTCAGTACTGAGGGAGTGTCGCACTGTCAGAGGGTCAGTACTGAGGGAGTGCTGCACTGTCAGAGGGTCAGTACTGAGGGAGTGCCGCACTGTCACAGGGTCAGTACTGAGGGACTGCTGCACTGTCAGAGGGTCAGTACTGAGGGATAGCTGCACTGTCAGAGGGTCAGTACTGAGGGAGTGACGCACTGTCAGAGGGTCAGTACTGAGGGAGTGCCGCACTGTCAGAGGGTCAGTACTGAGGGAGTACTGCACTGTCAGAGGGTCAGTACTGAGGGAGTGCTGCACTGTCAGAGGGTCAGTACTGAGGGAGCGCCGCACTGTCAGAGGGTCAGTACTGAGGGAGTGCCGCACTGTCAGAGGGTCAGTACTGAGGGAGTGCCGCACTGTCAGAGGGTCAGTACTGAGGGAGTGCTGCACTGTCAGAGCGTCAGTACTGAGGGAGTGTTGCACTGTCAGAGGGTCAGTACTGAGGGAGTGCCGCACTGTCAGAGGGTCAGTGCTGAGGGAATGCTGCACTGTCAGAGGGTCAGTGCTGAGGGAGTGCTGCACTGTCAGAGGGTCAGTACTGAGGGAGTGCCGCACTGTCAGAGGGTCAGTACTGAGGGAGTGCCGCACTGTCAGAGGGTCAGTACTGAGGGAGTGCCGCACTGTCAGAGGGTCAGTACTGAGGGAGTGCTGCGCTGTCAGAGGGTCAGTGCTGAGGGAGTGCTGCACTGTCAGAGGGTCAGTGCTGAGGGAGCGCCGCACTGTCAGAGGGTCAGTGCTGAGGGTGTGCTACACTGTCAGAGGGTCAGTACTGAGGGAGTGCCGCACTATCAGAGGGTCAGTACTGAGGGGGTGCCGCACTGTCAGAGGGTCAGTGCTGAGGGAGTGCTGCACTGTCAGAGGGTCAGTACTGAGGGAGTGCCGCACTGTCAGAGGGTCAGTACTGAGTGAGTGCCGCACTGTCAGAGGGTCAGTACTGAGGGAGTGCTGCACTGTCACAGGGTCAGTACTGAGGGAGTGTCGCACTGTCAGAGGGTCAGTACTGAGGGAGTGCTGCACTGTCAGAGGGTCAGTACTGAGGGAGTGCCGCACTGTCACAGGGTCAGTACTGAGGGACTGCTGCACTGTCAGAGGGTCAGTACTGAGGGAGAGCTGCACTGTCAGAGGGTCAGTACTGAGGGAGTGACGCACTGTCAGAGGGTCAGTACTGAGGGAGTGCCGCACTGTCAGAGGGTCAGTACTGAGGGAGTACTGCACTGTCAGAGGGTCAGTACTGAGGGAGTGCTGCACTGTCAGAGGGTCAGTACTGAGGGAGCGCCGCACTGTCAGAGGGTCAGTACTGAGGGAGTGCCGCACTGTCAGAGGGTCAGTACTGAGGGAGTGCCGCACTGTCAGAGGGTCAGTACTGAGGGAGTGCTGCACTGTCAGAGCGTCAGTACTGAGGGAGTGTTGCACTGTCAGAGGGTCAGTACTGAGGGAGTGCCGCACTGTCAGAGGGTCAGTGCTGAGGGAATGCTGCACTGTCAGAGGGTCAGTGCTGAGGGAGTGCTGCACTGTCAGAGGGTCAGTACTGAGGGAGTGCCGCACTGTCAGAGGGTCAGTACTGAGGGAGTGCCGCACTGTCAGAGGGTCAGTACTGAGGGAGTGCTGCACTGTCACAGGGTCAGTACTGAGGGAGTGTCGCACTGTCAGAGGGTCAGTACTGAGGGAGTGCTGCACTGTCAGAAGGTCAGTACTGAGGGAGTGCCGCACTGTCAGAGGGTCAGTACTGAGGGAGTGCCGCACTGTCAGAGGATCAGTACTGAGGGAGTGCCGCAATGTCAGAGGGTCAGTACTGACGGAGTGCCGCACTGTCACAGGGTCAGTACTGAGGGAGTGCTGCACTGTCAGAGGGTCAGTACTGAGGGAGTGCTGCACTGTCAGAGGGTCAGTACTGAGGGAGTGCCGCACTGTCAGAGGGTCAGCACTGAGGGAGTGCTGAACTGTCAGAGGGTCAGTGCTGAGGGAGTGCCGCACTGTCAGAGGGTCAGTACTGAGGGAGCGCTGCACTGTCAGAGGGTCAGTACTGAGGGAGTGCCGCACTGTCAGAGGGTCAGTACTGAGGGAGTGCCGCACTGTCAGAGGGTCAGTACTGAGGGAGTGCTGCACTGTCAGAGGGTCAGTACTGAGGGACTGCTGCACTGTCAGAGGGTCAGTACTGAGGGAGTGCTGCACTGTCAGAGGGTCAGTACTGAGGGACTGCTGCACTGTCAGAGAGTCAGTACTGAGGGAGTGCCGCACTGTCAGAGGGTCAGTACTGAGGGAGTGCCGCACTGTCAGAGGGTCAGTACTGAGGGAGTGCCGCACTGTCAGAGGGTCAGTACTGAGTGAGTGCCGCACTGTCAGAGGTTCAGTACTGAGGGAGTGCTGCACTGTCACAGGGTCAGTACTGAGGGAGTGCCGCACTGTCAGAGGGTCAGTACTGAGGGAGTGCTGCACAGTCAGAGGGTCAGTACTGAGGGAGTGCCGCACTGTCAGAGGGTCAGTACTGAGGGACTGCTGCACTGTCAGAGGGTCAGTACTGAGGGAGAGCTGCACTGTCAGAGGGTCAGTACTGAGGGAGTGACGCACTGTCAGAGGGTCAGTACTGAGGGAGTGCCGCACTGTCAGAGGGTCAGTACTGAGGGAGTACTGCACTGTCAGAGGGTCAGTACTGAGGGAGTGCTGCACTGTCAGAGGGTCAGTACTGAGGGAGTGCCGCACTGTCAGAGGGTCAGTACTGAGGGAGTGCTGCACTGTCAGAGGGTCAGTACTGAGGGAGTGCCGCACTGTCAGAGGGTCAGTACTGAGGGAGTGCCGCACTGTCAGAGGGCCAGTACTGAGGGAGTGCTGCACTGTCAGAGGGTCAGTACTGAGGGAGTGCTGCACTGTCCGAGGGTCAGTACTGAGGGATTGCTGACTTGTCAGAGGGTCAGTACTGAGGGACTGCTGCACTGTCAGAGAGTCAGTACTGAGGGAGTGCCGCACTGTCACAGGGTCAGTACTGAGGGAGTGCCGCACTGTCAGAGGGTCAGTACTGAGGGAGTGCCGCACTGTCAGAGGGTCAGTACAGAGGGAGTGCCGCACTGTCAGAGGGTCAGTACTGAGGGAGTGCTGCACTGTCACAGGGTCAGTACTGAGGGAGTGCCGCACTGTCACAGGGTCAGTACTGAGGGAGTGCTGCACTGTCAGAGGGTCAGTACTGAGGGCGTGCCGCACTGTCACAGGGTCAGTACTGAGGGAGTGCTGCACTGTCAGAGGGTCAGTACTGAGGGAGAGCTGCACTGTCAGAGGGTCAGTACTGAGGGAGTGCCGCACTGTCAGAGGGGCAATACTGAGGGAGTGCCGCACTGTCACAGGGTCAGTACTGAGGGAGTGCTGCACTGTCAGAGGGTCGGTACTGAGGGAGTGCTGCACTGTCAGAGGGTCAGTACTGAGGGAGTGCCACACTGTCAGAGAGTCAGTACTGAGGGAGTGGTACACTGTCAGAGGGTCAGTACTGAGGGAGTGCTGCACTGTCAGAGGGTCAGTACTGAGGGAGTGCTGCACTGTCAGAGGGTCAGTACTGAGGGAGTGCCGCACTGTCAGAGGGTCAGCACTGAGGGAGTGCTGCACTGTCAGAGGGTCAGTGCTGAGGGAGTGCCGCACTGTCAGAGGGTCAGTACTGAGGGAGCGCTGCACTGTCAGAGGGTCAGTACTGAGGGAGTGCCGCACTGTCAGAGGGTCAGTACTGAGGGAGTGCCGCACTGTCAGAGGGTCAGTACTGAGGGAGTGCTGCACTGTCAGAGGGTCAGTACTGAGGGACTGCTGCACTGTCAGAGGTTCAGTACTGAGGGAGTACTGCACTGTCAGAGGGTCAGTACTGAGGGAGTGCTGCACTGTCAGAGGGTCAGTACTGAGGGAGTGCCGCACTGTCAGAGGGTCAGTACTGAGGGAGTGCTGCACTGTCAGAGGGTCAGTACTGAGGGAGTGCCGCACTGTCAGAGGGTCAGTACTGAGGGAGTGCCGCACTGTCAGAGGGCCAGTACTGAGGGAGTGCTGCACTGTCAGAGGGTCAGTACTGAGGGAGTGCTGCACTGTCCGAGGGTCAGTACTGAGGGATTGCTGACTTGTCAGAGGGTCAGTACTGAGGGACTGCTGCACTGTCAGAGAGTCAGTACTGAGGGAGTGCCGCACTGTCACAGGGTCAGTACTGAGGGAGTGCCGCACTGTCAGAGGGTCAGTACTGAGGGAGTGCCGCACTGTCAGAGGGTCAGTACAGAGGGAGTGCCGCACTGTCAGAGGGTCAGTACTGAGGGAGTGCTGCACTGTCACAGGGTCAGTACTGAGGGAGTGCCGCACTGTCACAGGGTCAGTACTGAGGGAGTGCTGCACTGTCAGAGGGTCAGTACTGAGGGCGTGCCGCACTGTCACAGGGTCAGTACTGAGGGAGTGCTGCACTGTCAGAGGGTCAGTACTGAGGGAGAGCTGCACTGTCAGAGGGTCAGTACTGAGGGAGTGCCGCACTGTCAGAGGGGCAATACTGAGGGAGTGCCGCACTGTCACAGGGTCAGTACTGAGGGAGTGCTGCACTGTCAGAGGGTCGGTACTGAGGGAGTGCTGCACTGTCAGAGGGTCAGTACTGAGGGAGTGCCACACTGTCAGAGAGTCAGTACTGAGGGAGTGGTACACTGTCAGAGGGTCAGTACTGAAGGAGTGCTGCACTGTCAGAGGGTCAGTACTGAGGAAGTGCCGCACTGTCAGAGGGCCAGTACTGAGGGAGTGCTGCACTGTCAGAGGGTCAGTACTGAGGGAGTGCTGCACTGTCAGAGGGTCAGTACTGAGGGAGTGCTGCACTGTCAGAGGGTCAGTTCTGAGGGAGTGCTGCACTGTCAGAGGGTCAGTACTGAGGGAGTGCCATACTGTCAGAGGGTCAGCTCTGAGGGAGTGCTGCACTGTCAGAGGGTCTGTACTGAGGGAGTGCCGCACTGCCAGAGGGTCAGTAATGAGGGAGTGCCGCACTGTCAGAGGGTCAGTACTCAGGGAGTGCTGCACTGTCAGAGGGTCAGTACTGAGGGAATACTGCACTGTCAGAGGGTCAGTACTGAGGGAGTGCTGCACTGTCAGAGGGTCAGTACTGCGGGAGTGCTGCACTGTCAGAGGGTCAGTACTAAGGGAGCGCTGCACTGTCAGAGGGTCAGTACTGAGTGAGTGCTGCACTGTCCGAGGGTCAGTGCTGAGGGAGTGCTGCACCGTCAGAGGGTCAGTACTGAGGGAGTGCCGCACTGTCAGAGGGTCAGTGCTGAGGGAGTGCTGCACTGTCAGGGGGTCAGTACTGAGGGAGTGCTGCACTGTCAGAGGGTCAGTACTGAGGGAGTGCTGCACTGTCAGAGGGTCAGTACTGAGGGAGTGCTGCACTGTCAGAGGGTCAGTACTGAGGGAGTGCTGCACTGTCAGAGGGTCAGTGCTGAGGGAGTGCTGCACTGTCAGAGGGTCAGTACTGAGGGAGTGCTGCACTGTCAGTGGGTCAGTACTGAGGGAGTGCTGCACTGTCAGAGGGTCAGTACTGAGGGAGTGCTGCACTGTCAGAGGGTCAGTACTGAGGGAGTGCCGCACTGTCAGAGGGTCAGTACTGAGGGAGCGCCGCACTGTCAGAGGGTCAGTACTGAGGGAGTGCCGCACTGTCAGAGGGTCAGTACTGAGGGAGTGCCGCACTGTCAGAGGGTCAGTACTGAGGGAGTGCTGCACTGTCAGAGCGTCAGTACTGAGGGAGTGTTGCACTGTCAGAGGGTCAGTACTGAGGGAGTGCCGCACTGTCAGAGGGTCAGTGCTGAGGGAGCGCTGCACTGTCAGAGGGTCAGTACCGAGGGAGTGCTGCACTGTCAGAGGGTCAGTACTGAGGGAGTGCCACACTGTCAGAGGGTCAGTATTGAGGGAGTGCCGCACTGTCAGAGGGTCAGTACTGAGGGAATGCTGCACTGTCAGAGGGTCAGTGCTGAGGGAGTGCTGCACTGTCAGAGGGTCAGTACTGAGGGAGTGCCGCACTGTCAGAGGGTCAGTACTGAGGGAGTGCCGCACTGTCAGAGGGTCAGTACTGAGGGAGTGCCGCACTGTCAGAGGGTCAGTACTGAGGGAGTGCTGCGCTGTCAGAGGGTCAGTGCTGAGGGAGTGCTGCACTGTCAGAGGGTCAGTGCTGAGGGAGCGCCGCACTGTCAGAGGGTCAGTGCTGAGGGTGTGCTACACTGTCAGAGGGTCAGTACTGAGGGAGTGCCGCACTATCAGAGGGTCAGTACTGAGGGGGTGCCGCACTGTCAGAGGGTCAGTGCTGAGGGAGTGCTGCACTGTCAGAGGGTCAGTGCTGAGGGAGCGCCGCACTGTCAGAGGGTCAGTGCTGAGGGTGTGCTGCACTGTCAGAGGGTCAGTACTGAGGGAGTGCCGCACTGTCAGAGGGTCAGTACTGAGGGAGTGCTGCATTGTCAGAGGGTCAGTACTGAGGGAGTGCTGCATTGTCAGAGGGTCAGTACTGAGGGAGTGCTGCACTGTCAGAGGGTCAGTGCTGAGGGAGTGCTGCACTGTCAGAGGGTCCGTACTGAGGGAGTGCTGCACTGTCAGAGGGTCAGTACTGAGGGAGTGCTGCACTGTCAGAGGGTCAGTACTGAGGGAGTGCCGCTCTGTCAGAGGGTCAGTACTGAGGGAGTGCTGCGCTGTCAGAGGGTCAGTGCTGAGGGAGTGCTGCACTGTCAGAGGGTCAGTGCTGAGGGAGCGCCGCACTGTCAGAGGGTCAGTGCTGAGGGTGTGCTACACTGTCAGAGGGTCAGTACTGAGGGAGTGCCGCACTATCAGAGGGTCAGTACTGAGGGGGTGCCGCACTGTCAGAGGGTCAGTGCTGAGGGAGTGCTGCACTGTCAGAGGGTCAGTGCTGAGGGAGCGCCGCACTGTCAGAGGGTCAGTACTGAGGGGGTGCCGCACTGTCAGAGGGTCAGTGCTGAGGGAGTGCTGCACTGTCAGAGGGTCAGTGCTGAGGGAGCGCCGCACTGTCAGAGGGTCAGTACTGAGGGAGTGCCATACTGTCAGAGGGTCAGCTCTGAGGGAGTGCTGCACTGTCAGAGGGTCTGTACTGAGGGAGTGCCGCACTGCCAGAGGGTCAGTAATGAGGGAGTGCCGCACTGTCAGAGGGTCAGTACTCAGGGAGTGCTGCACTGTCAGAGGGTCAGTACTGAGGGAATACTGCACTGTCAGAGGGTCAGTACTGAGGGAGTGCTGCACTGTCAGAGGGTCAGTACTGAGGGAGTGCTGCACTGTCAGAGGGTCAGTACTGAGGGAGTGCCGCACTGTCAGAGGGTCAGTACTGAGGGGGTGCCGCACTGTCAGAGGGTCAGTGCTGAGGGAGTGCTGCACTGTCAGAGGGTCAGTTCTGAGGGAGTGCTGCACTGTCAGAGGGTCAGTACTGAGGGAGTGCCATACTGTCAGAGGGTCAGCTCTGAGGGAGTGCTGCACTGTCAGAGGGTCTGTACTGAGGGAGTGCCGCACTGCCAGAGGGTCAGTAATGAGGGAGTGCCGCACTGTCAGAGGGTCAGTACTCAGGGAGTGCTGCACTGTCAGAGGGTCAGTACTGAGGGAATACTGCACTGTCAGAGGGTCAGTACTGAGGGAGTGCTGCACTGTCAGAGGGTCAGTACTGCGGGAGTGCTGCACTGTCAGAGGGTCAGTACTAAGGGAGCGCTGCACTGTCAGAGGGTCAGTACTGAGTGAGTGCTGCACTGTCCGAGGGTCAGTGCTGAGGGAGTGCTGCACCGTCAGAGGGTCAGTACTGAGGGAGTGCCGCACTGTCAGAGGGTCAGTGCTGAGGGAGTGCTGCACTGTCAGGGGGTCAGTACTGAGGGAGTGCTGCACTGTCAGAGGGTCAGTACTGAGGGAGTGCTGCACTGTCAGAGGGTCAGTACTGAGGGAGTGCTGCACTGTCAGAGGGTCAGTACTGAGGGAGTGCTGCACTGTCAGAGGGTCAGTGCTGAGGGAGTGCTGCACTGTCAGAGGGTCAGTACTGAGGGAGTGCTGCACTGTCAGTGGGTCAGTACTGAGGGAGTGCTGCACTGTCAGAGGGTCAGTACTGAGGGAGTGCTGCACTGTCAGAGGGTCAGTACTGAGGGAGTGCCGCACTGTCAGAGGGTCAGTACTGAGGGAGCGCCGCACTGTCAGAGGGTCAGTACTGAGGGAGTGCCGCACTGTCAGAGGGTCAGTACTGAGGGAGTGCCGCACTGTCAGAGGGTCAGTACTGAGGGAGTGCTGCACTGTCAGAGCGTCAGTACTGAGGGAGTGTTGCACTGTCAGAGGGTCAGTACTGAGGGAGTGCCGCACTGTCAGAGGGTCAGTGCTGAGGGAGCGCTGCACTGTCAGAGGGTCAGTACCGAGGGAGTGCTGCACTGTCAGAGGGTCAGTACTGAGGGAGTGCCACACTGTCAGAGGGTCAGTATTGAGGGAGTGCCGCACTGTCAGAGGGTCAGTACTGAGGGAATGCTGCACTGTCAGAGGGTCAGTGCTGAGGGAGTGCTGCACTGTCAGAGGGTCAGTACTGAGGGAGTGCCGCACTGTCAGAGGGTCAGTACTGAGGGAGTGCCGCACTGTCAGAGGGTCAGTACTGAGGGAGTGCCGCACTGTCAGAGGGTCAGTACTGAGGGAGTGCTGCGCTGTCAGAGGGTCAGTGCTGAGGGAGTGCTGCACTGTCAGAGGGTCAGTGCTGAGGGAGCGCCGCACTGTCAGAGGGTCAGTGCTGAGGGTGTGCTACACTGTCAGAGGGTCAGTACTGAGGGAGTGCCGCACTATCAGAGGGTCAGTACTGAGGGGGTGCCGCACTGTCAGAGGGTCAGTGCTGAGGGAGTGCTGCACTGTCAGAGGGTCAGTGCTGAGGGAGCGCCGCACTGTCAGAGGGTCAGTGCTGAGGGTGTGCTGCACTGTCAGAGGGTCAGTACTGAGGGAGTGCCGCACTGTCAGAGGGTCAGTACTGAGGGAGTGCTGCATTGTCAGAGGGTCAGTACTGAGGGAGTGCTGCATTGTCAGAGGGTCAGTACTGAGGGAGTGCTGCACTGTCAGAGGGTCAGTGCTGAGGGAGTGCTGCACTGTCAGAGGGTCCGTACTGAGGGAGTGCTGCACTGTCAGAGGGTCAGTACTGAGGGAGTGCTGCACTGTCAGAGGGTCAGTACTGAGGGAGTGCCGCTCTGTCAGAGGGTCAGTACTGAGGGAGTGCTGCGCTGTCAGAGGGTCAGTGCTGAGGGAGTGCTGCACTGTCAGAGGGTCAGTGCTGAGGGAGCGCCGCACTGTCAGAGGGTCAGTGCTGAGGGTGTGCTACACTGTCAGAGGGTCAGTACTGAGGGAGTGCCGCACTATCAGAGGGTCAGTACTGAGGGGGTGCCGCACTGTCAGAGGGTCAGTGCTGAGGGAGTGCTGCACTGTCAGAGGGTCAGTGCTGAGGGAGCGCCGCACTGTCAGAGGGTCAGTACTGAGGGGGTGCCGCACTGTCAGAGGGTCAGTGCTGAGGGAGTGCTGCACTGTCAGAGGGTCAGTGCTGAGGGAGCGCCGCACTGTCAGAGGGTCAGTGCTGAGGGTGTGCTACACTGTCAGAGGGTCAGTACTGAGGGAGTGCTGCACTGTCAGAGGGTCAGTACTGAGGGAGTGCCGCACTGTCAGAGGGTCAGTACTGAGTGAGTGCCGCACTGTCAGAGGATCAGTACTGAGGGAGTGCCGCAATGTCAGAGGTTCAGTACTGACGGAGTGCCGCACTGTCACAGGGTCAGTACTGAGGGAGTGCTGCACTGTCAGAGGGTCAGTACTGAGGGAGTGCTGCACTGTCAGAGGGTCAGTACTGAGGGAGTGCCGCACTGTCAGAGGGTCAGCACTGAGGGAGTGCTGCACTGTCAGAGGGTCAGTGCTGAGGGAGTGCCGCACTGTCAGAGGGTCAGTACTGAGGGAGCGCTGCACTGTCAGAGGGTCAGTACTGAGGGAGTGCCGCACTGTCAGAGGGTCAGTACTGAGGGAGTGCCGCACTGTCAGAGGGTCAGTACTGAGGGAGTGCCGCACTGTCAGAGGGTCAGTACTGAGGGAGTGCTGCACTGTCAGAGGGTCAGTACTGAGGGACTGCTGCACTGTCAGAGGGTCAGTACTGAGGGAGTGCTGCACTGTCAGAGGGTCAGTACTAAGGGACTGCTGCACTGTCAGAGAGTCAGTACTGAGGGAGTGCCGCACTGTCAGAGGGTCAGTACTGAGGGAGTGCCGCACTGTCAGAGGGTCAGTACTGAGGGAGTGCCGCACTGTCAGAGGGTCAGTACTGAGTGAGTGCCGCACTGTCAGAGGGTCAGTACTGAGGGAGTGCTGCACTGTCACAGGGTCAGTACTGAGGGAGTGTCGCACTGTCAGAGGGTCAGTACTGAGGGAGTGCTGCACTGTCAGAGGGTCAGTACTGAGGGAGTGCCGCACTGTCACAGGGTCAGTACTGAGGGACTGCTGCACTGTCAGAGGGTCAGTACTGAGGGAGAGCTGCACTGTCAGAGGGTCAGTACTGAGGGAGTGACGCACTGTCAGAGGGTCAGTACTGAGGGAGTGCCGCACTGTCAGAGGGTCAGTACTGAGGGAGTACTGCACTGTCAGAGGGTCAGTACTGAGGGAGTGCTGCACTGTCAGAGGGTCAGTACTGAGGGAGCGCCGCACTGTCAGAGGGTCAGTACTGAGGGAGTGCCGCACTGTCAGAGGGTCAGTACTGAGGGAGTGCCGCACTGTCAGAGGGTCAGTACTGAGGGAGTGCTGCACTGTCAGAGCGTCAGTACTGAGGGAGTGTTGCACTGTCAGAGGGTCAGTACTCAGGGAGTGCCGCACTGTCAGAGGGTCAGTGCTGAGGGAATGCTGCACTGTCAGAGGGTCAGTGCTGAGGGAGTGCTGCACTGTCAGAGGGTCAGTACTGAGGGAGTGCCGCACTGTCAGAGGGTCAGTACTGAGGGAGTGCCGCACTGTCAGAGGGTCAGTACTGAGGGAGTGCCGCACTGTCAGAGGGTCAGTACTGAGGGAGTGCTGCGCTGTCAGAGGGTCAGTGCTGAGGGAGTGCTGCGCTGTCAGAGGGTCAGTGCTGAGGGAGCGCCGCACTGTCAGAGGGTCAGTGCTGAGGGTGTGCTACACTGTCAGAGGGTCAGTACTGAGGGAGTGCCGCACTATCAGAGGGTCAGTACTGAGGGGGTGCCGCACTGTCAGAGGGTCAGTGCTGAGGGAGTGCTGCACTGTCAGAGGGTCAGTACTGAGGGAGTGCCGCACTGTCAGAGGGTCAGTACTGAGTGAGTGCCGCACTGTCAGAGGGTCAGTACTGAGGGAGTGCTGCACTGTCACAGGGTCAGTACTGAGGGAGTGTCGCACTGTCAGAGGGTCAGTACTGAGGGAGTGCTGCACTGTCAGAGGGTCAGTACTGAGGGAGTGCCGCACTGTCACAGGGTCAGTACTGAGGGACTGCTGCACTGTCAGAGGGTCAGTACTGAGGGAGAGCTGCACTGTCAGAGGGTCAGTACTGAGGGAGTGACGCACTGTCAGAGGGTCAGTACTGAGGGAGTGCCGCACTGTCAGAGGGTCAGTACTGAGGGAGTACTGCACTGTCAGAGGGTCAGTACTGAGGGAGTGCTGCACTGTCAGAGGGTCAGTACTGAGGGAGCGCCGCACTGTCAGAGGGTCAGTACTGAGGGAGTGCCGCACTGTCAGAGGGTCAGTACTGAGGGAGTGCCGCACTGTCAGAGGGTCAGTACTGAGGGAGTGCTGCACTGTCAGAGCGTCAGTACTGAGGGAGTGTTGCACTGTCAGAGGGTCAGTACTGAGGGAGTGCCGCACTGTCAGAGGGTCAGTGCTGAGGGAATGCTGCACTGTCAGAGGGTCAGTGCTGAGGGAGTGCTGCACTGTCAGAGGGTCAGTACTGAGGGAGTGCCGCACTGTCAGAGGGTCAGTACTGAGGGAGTGCCGCACTGTCAGAGGGTCAGTACTGAGGGAGTGCCGCACTGTCAGAGGGTCAGTACTGAGGGAGTGCTGCGCTGTCAGAGGGTCAGTGCTGAGGGAGTGCTGCACTGTCAGAGGGTCAGTGCTGAGGGAGCGCCGCACTGTCAGAGGGTCAGTGCTGAGGGTGTGCTACACTGTCAGAGGGTCAGTACTGAGGGAGTGCCGCACTATCAGAGGGTCAGTACTGAGGGGTGCCGCACTGTCAGAGGGTCAGTGCTGAGGGAGTGCTGCACTGTCAGAGGGTCAGTGCTGAGGGAGCGCCGCACTGTCAGAGGGTCAGTGCTGAGGGTGTGCTGCACTGTCAGAGGGTCAGTACTGAGGGAGTGCCGCACTGTCAGAGGGTCAGTACTGAGGGAGTGCTGCATTGTCAGAGGGTCAGCACTGAGGGAGTGCTGCATTGTCAGAGGGTCAGTACTGAGGGAGTGCTGCACTGTCAGAGGGTCAGTGCTGAGGGAGTGCTGCACTGTCAGAGGGTCCGTACTGAGGGAGTGCTGCACTGTCAGAGGGTCAGTACTGAGGGAGTGCTGCACTGTCAGAGGGTCAGTACTGAGGGAGTGCCGCTCTGTCAGAGGGTCAGTACTGAGGGAGTGCTGCGCTGTCAGAGGGTCATTGCTGAGGGAGTGCTGCACTGTCAGAGGGTCAGTGCTGAGGGAGCGCCGCACTGTCAGAGGGTCAGTGCTGAGGGTGTGCTACACTGTCAGAGGGTCAGTACTGAGGGAGTGCCGCACTATCAGAGGGTCAGTACTGAGGGGGTGCCGCACTGTCAGAGGGTCAGTGCTGAGGGAGTGCTGCACTGTCAGAGGGTCAGTGCTGAGGGAGCGCCGCACTGTCAGAGGGTCAGTACTGAGGGGGTGCCGCACTGTCAGAGGGTCAGTGCTGAGGGAGTGCTGCACTGTCAGAGGGTCAGTGCTGAGGGAGCGCCGCACTGTCAGAGGGTCAGTGCTGAGGGTGTGCTACACTGTCAGAGGGTCAGTACTGAGGGAGTGCCGCACTGTCAGAGGGTCAGTACTGAGGGAGTGCTGCATTGTCAGAGGGTCAGTACTGAGGGAGTGCTGCATTGTCAGAGGGTCAGTACTGAGGGAGTGCTGCACTGTCAGAGGGTCAGTGCTGAGGGAGTGCTGCACTGTCAGAGGGTCCGTACTGAGGGAGTGCTGCACTGTCAGAGGGTCAGTACTGAGGGAGTGCTGCACTGTCAGAGGGTCAGTACTGAGGGAGTGCCGCTCTGTCAGAGGGTCAGTACTGAGGGAGTGCTGCACTGTCAGAGTGTCAGTACTGAGGGAGTGCCGCACTGTCAGAGGGTCAGTACTGAGAGAGTGCTGCACTGTCAGAGGGTCAGTACTGAGGGAGTGCTGCACTGTCAGAGGGTCAGTACTGAGGGAGTGCCGCACTGTCAGAGGGTCAGTACTGAGTGAGTGCCGCACTGTCAGAGGATCAGTACTGAGGGAGTGCCGCAATGTCAGAGGTTCAGTACTGACGGAGTGCCGCACTGTCACAGGGTCAGTACTGAGGGAGTGCTGCACTGTCAGAGGGTCAGTACTGAGGGAGTGCTGCACTGTCAGAGGGTCAGTACTGAGGGAGTGCCGCACTGTCAGAGGGTCAGCACTGAGGGAGTGCTGCACTGTCAGAGGGTCAGTGCTGAGGGAGTGCCGCACTGTCAGAGGGTCAGTACTGAGGGAGCGCTGCACTGTCAGAGGGTCAGTACTGAGGGAGTGCCGCACTGTCAGAGCGTCAGTACTGAGGGAGTGCCGCACTGTCAGAGGGTCAGTACTGAGGGAGTGCCGCACTGTCAGAGGGTCAGTACTGAGGGAGTGCTGCACTGTCAGAGGGTCAGTACTGAGGGACTGCTGCACTGTCAGAGGGTCAGTACTGAGGGAGTGCTGCACTGTCAGAGGGTCAGTACTAAGGGACTGCTGCACTGTCAGAGAGTCAGTACTGAGGGAGTGCCGCACTGTCAGAGGGTCAGTACTGAGGGAGTGCCGCACTGTCAGAGGGTCAGTACTGAGGGAGTGCCGCACTGTCAGAGGGTCAGGACTGAGTGAGTGCCGCACTGTCAGAGGGTCAGTACTGAGGGAGTGCTGCACTGTCACAGGGTCAGTACTGAGGGAGTGTCGCACTGTCAGAGGGTCAGTACTGAGGGAGTGCTGCACTGTCAGAGGGTCAGTACTGAGGGAGTGCCGCACTGTCACAGGGTCAGTACTGAGGGACTGCTGCACTGTCAGAGGGTCAGTACTGAGGGAGAGCTGCACTGTCAGAGGGTCAGTACTGAGGGAGTGACGCACTGTCAGAGGGTCAGTACTGAGGGAGTGCCGCACTGTCAGAGGGTCAGTACTGAGGGAGTACTGCACTGTCAGAGGGTCAGTACTGAGGGAGTGCTGCACTGTCAGAGGGTCAGTACTGAGGGAGTGCCGCACTGTCAGAGGGTCAGTACGGAGGGAGTGCTGCACTGTCAGAGGGTCAGTACTGAGGGAGTGCCGCACTGTCAGAGGGTCAGTACTGAGGGAGTGCCGCACTGTCAGAGGGCCAGTACTGAGGGAGTGCTGCACTGTCCGAGGGTCAGTACTGACGGATTGCTAGACTGTCAGAGGGTCAGTACTGAGGGACTGCTGCACTGTCAGAGGTTCAGTACTGACGGAGTGCTGCACTGTCACAGGGTCAGTACTGAGGGAGTGCCGCACTGTCAGAGGGTCAGTACTGAGGGAGTGCTGCACTGTCAGAGGGTCAGTACTGAGGGAGTGCCGCACTGTCACAGGGTCAGTACTGAGGGACTGCTGCACTGTCAGAGGGTCAGTACTGAGGGAGAGCTGCACTGTCAGAGGGTCAGTACTGAGGGAGTGACGCACTGTCAGAGGGTCAGTACTGAGGGAGTGCCGCACTGTCAGAGGGTCAGTACTGAGGGAGTACTGCACTGTCAGAGGGTCAGTACTGAGGGAGTGCTGCACTGTCAGAGGGTCAGTACTGAGGGAGTGCCGCACTGTCAGAGGGTCAGTACTGAGGGAGTGCTGCACTGTCAGAGGGTCAGTACTGAGGGAGTGCCGCACTGTCAGAGGGTCAGTACTGAGGGAGTGCCGCACTGTCAGAGGGCCAGTACTGAGGGAGTGCTGCACTGTCAGAGGGTCAGTACTGAGGGAGTGCTGCACTGTCCGAGGGTCAGTACTGAGGGATTGCTGACTTGTCAGAGGGTCAGTACTGAGGGACTGCTGCACTGTCAGAGAGTCAGTACTGAGGGAGTGCCGCACTGTCACAGGGTCAGTACTGAGGGAGTGCCGCACTGTCAGAGGGTCAGTACTGAGGGAGTGCCGCACTGTCAGAGGGTCAGTACAGAGGGAGTGCCGCACTGTCAGAGGGTCAGTACTGAGGGAGTGCTGCACTGTCACAGGGTCAGTACTGAGGGAGTGCCGCACTGTCACAGGGTCAGTACTGAGGGAGTGCTGCACTGTCAGAGGGTCAGTACTGAGGGCGTGCCGCACTGTCACAGGGTCAGTACTGAGGGAGTGCTGCACTGTCAGAGGGTCAGTACTGAGGGAGAGCTGCACTGTCAGAGGGTCAGTACTGAGGGAGTGCCGCACTGTCAGAGGGGCAATACTGAGGGAGTGCCGCACTGTCACAGGGTCAGTACTGAGGGAGTGCTGCACTGTCAGAGGGTCGGTACTGAGGGAGTGCTGCACTGTCAGAGGGTCAGTACTGAGGGAGTGCCACACTGTCAGAGAGTCAGTACTGAGGGAGTGGTACACTGTCAGAGGGTCAGTACTGAAGGAGTGCTGCACTGTCAGAGGGTCAGTACTGAGGAAGTGCCGCACTGTCAGAGGGCCAGTACTGAGGGAGTGCTGCACTGTCAGAGGGTCAGTACTGAGGGAGTGCTGCACTGTCAGAGGGTCAGTACTGAGGGAGTGCTGCACTGTCAGAGGGTCAGTTCTGAGGGAGTGCTGCACTGTCAGAGGGTCAGGACTGAGGGAGTGCCATATTGTCAGAGGGTCAGCTCTGAGGGAGTGCTGCACTGTCAGAGGGTCTGTACTGAGGGAGTGCCGCACTGCCAGATGGTCAGTAATGAGGGAGTGCCGCACTGTCAGAGGGTCAGTACTCAGGGAGTGCTGCACTGTCAGAGGGTCAGTACTGAGGGAATACTGCACTGTCAGAGGGTCAGTACTGAGGGAGTGCTGCACTGTCAGAGGGTCAGTACTGCGGGAGTGCTGCACTGTCAGAGGGTCAGTACTAAGGGAGCGCTGCACTGTCAGAGGGTCAGTACTGAGTGAGTGCTGCACTGTCCGAGGGTCAGTGCTGAGGGAGTGCTGCACCGTCAGAGGGTCAGTACTGAGGGAGTGCCGCACTGTCAGAGGGTCAGTGCTGAGGGAGTGCTGCACTGTCAGGGGGTCAGTACTGAGGGAGTGCTGCACTGTCAGAGGGTCAGTACTGAGGGAGTGCTGCACTGTCAGAGGGTCAGTACTGAGGGAGTGCTGCACTGTCAGAGGGTCAGTACTGAGGGAGTGCTGCACTGTCAGAGGGTCAGTGCTGAGGGAGTGCTGCACTGTCAGAGGGTCAGTACTGAGGGAGTGCTGCACTGTCAGTGGGTCAGTACTGAGGGAGTGCTGCACTGTCAGAGGGTCAGTACTGAGGGAGTGCTGCACTGTCAGAGGGTCAGTACTGAGGGAGTGCCGCACTGTCAGAGGGTCAGTACTGAGGGAGCGCCGCACTGTCAGAGGGTCAGTACTGAGGGAGTGCCGCACTGTCAGAGGGTCAGTACTGAGGGAGTGCCGCACTGTCAGAGGGTCAGTACTGAGGGAGTGCTGCACTGTCAGAGCGTCAGTACTGAGGGACTGTTGCACTGTCAGAGGGTCAGTACTGAGGGAGTGCCGCACTGTCAGAGGGTCAGTGCTGAGGGAGCGCTGCACTGTCAGAGGGTCAGTACCGAGGGAGTGCTGCACTGTCAGAGGGTCAGTACTGAGGGAGTGCCACACTGTCAGAGGGTCAGTATTGAGGGAGTGCCGCACTGTCAGAGGGTCAGTACTGAGGGAATGCTGCACTGTCAGAGGGTCAGTGCTGAGGGAGTGCTGCACTGTCAGAGGGTCAGTACTGAGGGAGTGCCGCACTGTCAGAGGGTCAGTACTGAGGGAGTGCCGCACTGTCAGAGGGTCAGTACTGAGGGAGTGCTGCGCTGTCAGAGGGTCAGTGCTGAGGGAGTGCTGCACTGTCAGAGGGTCAGTACTGAGGGAGTGCTGCACTGTCCGAGGGTCAGTACTGAGGGATTGCTGACTTGTCAGAGGGTCAGTACTGAGGGACTGCTGCACTGTCAGAGAGTCAGTACTGAGGGAGTGCCGCACTGTCACAGGGTCAGTACTGAGGGAGTGCCGCACTGTCAGAGGGTCAGTACTGAGGGAGTGCCGCACTGTCAGAGGGTCAGTACAGAGGGAGTGCCGCACTGTCAGAGGGTCAGTACTGAGGGAGTGCTGCACTGTCACAGGGTCAGTACTGAGGGAGTGCCGCACTGTCACAGGGTCAGTACTGAGGGAGTGCTGCACTGTCAGAGGGTCAGTACTGAGGGCGTGCCGCACTGTCACAGGGTCAGTACTGAGGGAGTGCTGCACTGTCAGAGGGTCAGTACTGAGGGAGAGCTGCACTGTCAGAGGGTCAGTACTGAGGGAGTGCCGCACTGTCAGAGGGGCAATACTGAGGGAGTGCCGCACTGTCACAGGGTCAGTACTGAGGGAGTGCTGCACTGTCAGAGGGTCGGTACTGAGGGAGTGCTGCACTGTCAGAGGGTCAGTACTGAGGGAGTGCCACACTGTCAGAGAGTCAGTACTGAGGGAGTGGTACACTGTCAGAGGGTCAGTACTGAAGGAGTGCTGCACTGTCAGAGGGTCAGTACTGAGGAAGTGCCGCACTGTCAGAGGGCCAGTACTGAGGGAGTGCTGCACTGTCAGAGGGTCAGTACTGAGGGAGTGCTGCACTGTCAGAGGGTCAGTACTGAGGGAGTGCTGCACTGTCAGAGGGTCAGTTCTGAGGGAGTGCTGCACTGTCAGAGGGTCAGTACTGAGGGAGTGCCATATTGTCAGAGGGTCAGCTCTGAGGGAGTGCTGCACTGTCAGAGGGTCTGTACTGAGGGAGTGCCGCACTGCCAGAGGGTCAGTAATGAGGGAGTGCCGCACTGTCAGAGGGTCAGTACTCAGGGAGTGCTGCACTGTCAGAGGGTCAGTACTGAGGGAATACTGCACTGTCAGAGGGTCAGTACTGAGGGAGTGCTGCACTGTCAGAGGGTCAGTACTGCGGGAGTGCTGCACTGTCAGAGGGTCAGTACTAAGGGAGCGCTGCACTGTCAGAGGGTCAGTACTGAGTGAGTGCTGCACTGTCCGAGGGTCAGTGCTGAGGGAGTGCTGCACCGTCAGAGGGTCAGTACTGAGGGAGTGCCGCACTGTCAGAGGGTCAGTGCTGAGGGAGTGCTGCACTGTCAGGGGGTCAGTACTGAGGGAGTGCTGCACTGTCAGAGGGTCAGTACTGAGGGAGTGCTGCACTGTCAGAGGGTCAGTACTGAGGGAGTGCTGCACTGTCAGAGGGTCAGTACTGAGGGAGTGCTGCACTGTCAGAGGGTCAGTGCTGAGGGAGTGCTGCACTGTCAGAGGGTCAGTACTGAGGGAGTGCTGCACTGTCAGTGGGTCAGTACTGAGGGAGTGCTGCACTGTCAGAGGGTCAGTACTGAGGGAGTGCTGCACTGTCAGAGGGTCAGTACTGAGGGAGTGCCGCACTGTCAGAGGGTCAGTACTGAGGGAGCGCCGCACTGTCAGAGGGTCAGTACTGAGGGAGTGCCGCACTGTCAGAGGGTCAGTACTGAGGGAGTGCCGCACTGTCAGAGGGTCAGTACTGAGGGAGTGCTGCACTGTCAGAGCGTCAGTACTGAGGGAGTGTTGCACTGTCAGAGGGTCAGTACTGAGGGAGTGCCGCACTGTCAGAGGGTCAGTGCTGAGGGAGCGCTGCACTGTCAGAGGGTCAGTACCGAGGGAGTGCTGCACTGTCAGAGGGTCAGTACTGAGGGAGTGCCACACTGTCAGAGGGTCAGTATTGAGGGAGTGCCGCACTGTCAGAGGGTCAGTACTGAGGGAATGCTGCACTGTCAGAGGGTCAGTGCTGAGGGAGTGCTGCACTGTCAGAGGGTCAGTACTGAGGGAGTGCCGCACTGTCAGAGGGTCAGTACTGAGGGAGTGCCGCACTGTCAGAGGGTCAGTACTGAGGGAGTGCTGCGCTGTCAGAGGGTCAGTGCTGAGGGAGTGCTGCACTGTCAGAGGGTCAGTGCTGAGGGAGCGCCGCACTGTCAGAGGGTCAGTGCTGAGGGTGTGCTACACTGTCAGAGGGTCAGTACTGAGGGAGTGCCGCACTATCAGAGGGTCAGTACTGAGGGGGTGCCGCACTGTCAGAGGGTCAGTGCTGAGGGAGTGCTGCACTGTCAGAGGGTCAGTGCTGAGGGAGCGCCGCACTGTCAGAGGGTCAGTGCTGAGGGTGTGCTGCACTGTCAGAGGGTCAGTACTGAGGGAGTGCCGCACTGTCAGAGGGTCAGTACTGAGGGAGTGCTGCATTGTCAGAGGGTCAGTACTGAGGGAGTGCTGCATTGTCAGAGGGTCAGTACTGAGGGAGTGCTGCACTGTCAGAGGGTCAGTGCTGAGGGAGTGCTGCACTGTCAGAGGGTCCGTACTGAGGGAGTGCTGCACTGTCAGAGGGTCAGTACTGAGGGAGTGCTGCACTGTCAGAGGGTCAGTACTGAGGGAGTGCCGCTCTGTCAGAGGGTCAGTACTGAGGGAGTGCTGCGCTGTCAGAGGGTCAGTGCTGAGGGAGTGCTGCACTGTCAGAGGGTCAGTGCTGAGGGAGCGCCGCACTGTCAGAGGGTCAGTGCTGAGGGTGTGCTACACTGTCAGAGGGTCAGTACTGAGGGAGTGCCGCACTATCAGAGGGTCAGTACTGAGGGGGTGCCGCACTGTCAGAGGGTCAGTACTGAGGGAGTGCTGCACTGTCAGAGGGTCAGTACTGAGGGAGTGCTGCACTGTCAGAGGGTCAGTACTGAGGGAGTGCTGCACTGTCAGAGGGTCAGTACTGAGGGAGTGCTGCACTGTCAGAGGGTCAGTGCTGAGGGAGTGCTGCACTGTCAGAGGGTCAGTACTGAGGGAGTGCTGCACTGTCAGTGGGTCAGTACTGAGGGAGTGCTGCACTGTCAGAGGGTCAGTACTGAGGGAGTGCTGCACTGTCAGAGGGTCAGTACTGAGGGAGTGCCGCACTGTCAGAGGGTCAGTACTGAGGGAGCGCCGCACTGTCAGAGGGTCAGTACTGAGGGAGTGCCGCACTGTCAGAGGGTCAGTACTGAGGGAGTGCCGCACTGTCAGAGGGTCAGTACTGAGGGAGTGCTGCACTGTCAGAGCGTCAGTACTGAGGGACTGTTGCACTGTCAGAGGGTCAGTACTGAGGGAGTGCCGCACTGTCAGAGGGTCAGTGCTGAGGGAGCGCTGCACTGTCAGAGGGTCAGTACCGAGGGAGTGCTGCACTGTCAGAGGGTCAGTACTGAGGGAGTGCCACACTGTCAGAGGGTCAGTATTGAGGGAGTGCCGCACTGTCAGAGGGTCAGTACTGAGGGAATGCTGCACTGTCAGAGGGTCAGTGCTGAGGGAGTGCTGCACTGTCAGAGGGTCAGTACTGAGGGAGTGCCGCACTGTCAGAGGGTCAGTACTGAGGGAGTGCCGCACTGTCAGAGGGTCAGTACTGAGGGAGTGCTGCGCTGTCAGAGGGTCAGTGCTGAGGGAGTGCTGCACTGTCAGAGGGTCAGTACTGAGGGAGTGCTGCACTGTCCGAGGGTCAGTACTGAGGGATTGCTGACTTGTCAGAGGGTCAGTACTGAGGGACTGCTGCACTGTCAGAGAGTCAGTACTGAGGGAGTGCCGCACTGTCACAGGGTCAGTACTGAGGGAGTGCCGCACTGTCAGAGGGTCAGTACTGAGGGAGTGCCGCACTGTCAGAGGGTCAGTACAGAGGGAGTGCCGCACTGTCAGAGGGTCAGTACTGAGGGAGTGCTGCACTGTCACAGGGTCAGTACTGAGGGAGTGCCGCACTGTCACAGGGTCAGTACTGAGGGAGTGCTGCACTGTCAGAGGGTCAGTACTGAGGGCGTGCCGCACTGTCACAGGGTCAGTACTGAGGGAGTGCTGCACTGTCAGAGGGTCAGTACTGAGGGAGAGCTGCACTGTCAGAGGGTCAGTACTGAGGGAGTGCCGCACTGTCAGAGGGGCAATACTGAGGGAGTGCCGCACTGTCACAGGGTCAGTACTGAGGGAGTGCTGCACTGTCAGAGGGTCGGTACTGAGGGAGTGCTGCACTGTCAGAGGGTCAGTACTGAGGGAGTGCCACACTGTCAGAGAGTCAGTACTGAGGGAGTGGTACACTGTCAGAGGGTCAGTACTGAAGGAGTGCTGCACTGTCAGAGGGTCAGTACTGAGGAAGTGCCGCACTGTCAGAGGGCCAGTACTGAGGGAGTGCTGCACTGTCAGAGGGTCAGTACTGAGGGAGTGCTGCACTGTCAGAGGGTCAGTACTGAGGGAGTGCTGCACTGTCAGAGGGTCAGTTCTGAGGGAGTGCTGCACTGTCAGAGGGTCAGTACTGAGGGAGTGCCATATTGTCAGAGGGTCAGCTCTGAGGGAGTGCTGCACTGTCAGAGGGTCTGTACTGAGGGAGTGCCGCACTGCCAGAGGGTCAGTAATGAGGGAGTGCCGCACTGTCAGAGGGTCAGTACTCAGGGAGTGCTGCACTGTCAGAGGGTCAGTACTGAGGGAATACTGCACTGTCAGAGGGTCAGTACTGAGGGAGTGCTGCACTGTCAGAGGGTCAGTACTGCGGGAGTGCTGCACTGTCAGAGGGTCAGTACTAAGGGAGCGCTGCACTGTCAGAGGGTCAGTACTGAGTGAGTGCTGCACTGTCCGAGGGTCAGTGCTGAGGGAGTGCTGCACCGTCAGAGGGTCAGTACTGAGGGAGTGCCGCACTGTCAGAGGGTCAGTGCTGAGGGAGTGCTGCACTGTCAGGGGGTCAGTACTGAGGGAGTGCTGCACTGTCAGAGGGTCAGTACTGAGGGAGTGCTGCACTGTCAGAGGGTCAGTACTGAGGGAGTGCTGCACTGTCAGAGGGTCAGTACTGAGGGAGTGCTGCACTGTCAGAGGGTCAGTGCTGAGGGAGTGCTGCACTGTCAGAGGGTCAGTACTGAGGGAGTGCTGCACTGTCAGTGGGTCAGTACTGAGGGAGTGCTGCACTGTCAGAGGGTCAGTACTGAGGGAGTGCTGCACTGTCAGAGGGTCAGTACTGAGGGAGTGCCGCACTGTCAGAGGGTCAGTACTGAGGGAGCGCCGCACTGTCAGAGGGTCAGTACTGAGGGAGTGCCGCACTGTCAGAGGGTCAGTACTGAGGGAGTGCCGCACTGTCAGAGGGTCAGTACTGAGGGAGTGCTGCACTGTCAGAGCGTCAGTACTGAGGGAGTGTTGCACTGTCAGAGGGTCAGTACTGAGGGAGTGCCGCACTGTCAGAGGGTCAGTGCTGAGGGAGCGCTGCACTGTCAGAGGGTCAGTACCGAGGGAGTGCTGCACTGTCAGAGGGTCAGTACTGAGGGAGTGCCACACTGTCAGAGGGTCAGTATTGAGGGAGTGCCGCACTGTCAGAGGGTCAGTACTGAGGGAATGCTGCACTGTCAGAGGGTCAGTGCTGAGGGAGTGCTGCACTGTCAGAGGGTCAGTACTGAGGGAGTGCCGCACTGTCAGAGGGTCAGTACTGAGGGAGTGCCGCACTGTCAGAGGGTCAGTACTGAGGGAGTGCTGCGCTGTCAGAGGGTCAGTGCTGAGGGAGTGCTGCACTGTCAGAGGGTCAGTGCTGAGGGAGCGCCGCACTGTCAGAGGGTCAGTGCTGAGGGTGTGCTACACTGTCAGAGGGTCAGTACTGAGGGAGTGCCGCACTATCAGAGGGTCAGTACTGAGGGGGTGCCGCACTGTCAGAGGGTCAGTGCTGAGGGAGTGCTGCACTGTCAGAGGGTCAGTGCTGAGGGAGCGCCGCACTGTCAGAGGGTCAGTGCTGAGGGTGTGCTGCACTGTCAGAGGGTCAGTACTGAGGGAGTGCCGCACTGTCAGAGGGTCAGTACTGAGGGAGTGCTGCATTGTCAGAGGGTCAGTACTGAGGGAGTGCTGCATTGTCAGAGGGTCAGTACTGAGGGAGTGCTGCACTGTCAGAGGGTCAGTGCTGAGGGAGTGCTGCACTGTCAGAGGGTCCGTACTGAGGGAGTGCTGCACTGTCAGAGGGTCAGTACTGAGGGAGTGCTGCACTGTCAGAGGGTCAGTACTGAGGGAGTGCCGCTCTGTCAGAGGGTCAGTACTGAGGGAGTGCTGCGCTGTCAGAGGGTCAGTGCTGAGGGAGTGCTGCACTGTCAGAGGGTCAGTGCTGAGGGAGCGCCGCACTGTCAGAGGGTCAGTGCTGAGGGTGTGCTACACTGTCAGAGGGTCAGTACTGAGGGAGTGCCGCACTATCAGAGGGTCAGTACTGAGGGGGTGCCGCACTGTCAGAGGGTCAGTGCTGAGGGAGTGCTGCACTGTCAGAGGGTCAGTGCTGAGGGAGCGCCGCACTGTCAGAGGGTCAGTACTGAGGGGGTGCCGCACTGTCAGAGGGTCAGTGCTGAGGGAGTGCTGCACTGTCAGAGGGTCAGTGCTGAGGGAGCGCCGCACTGTCAGAGGGTCAGTGCTGAGGGTGTGCTACACTGTCAGAGGGTCAGTACTGAGGGAGTGCCGCACTGTCAGAGGGTCAGTACTGAGGGAGTGCTGCATTGTCAGAGGGTCAGTACTGAGGGAGTGCTGCATTGTCAGAGGGTCAGTACTGAGGGAGTGCTGCACTGTCAGAGGGTCAGTGCTGAGGGAGTGCTGCACTGTCAGAGGGTCCGTACTGAGGGAGTGCTGCACTGTCAGAGGGTCAGTACTGAGGGAGTGCTGCACTGTCAGAGGGTCAGTACTGAGGGAGTGCCGCTCTGTCAGAGGGTCAGTACTGAGGGAGTGCTGCACTGTCAGAGTGTCAGTACTGAGGGAGTGCCGCACTGTCAGAGGGTCAGTACTGAGAGAGTGCTGCACTGTCAGAGGGTCAGTACTGAGGGAGTGCTGCACTGTCAGAGGGTCAGTACTGAGGGAGTGCCGCACTGTCAGAGGGTCAGTACTGAGTGAGTGCCGCACTGTCAGAGGATCAGTACTGAGGGAGTGCCGCAATGTCAGAGGTTCAGTACTGACGGAGTGCCGCACTGTCACAGGGTCAGTACTGAGGGAGTGCTGCACTGTCAGAGGGTCAGTACTGAGGGAGTGCTGCACTGTCAGAGGGTCAGTACTGAGGGAGTGCCGCACTGTCAGAGGGTCAGCACTGAGGGAGTGCTGCACTGTCAGAGGGTCAGTGCTGAGGGAGTGCCGCACTGTCAGAGGGTCAGTACTGAGGGAGCGCTGCACTGTCAGAGGGTCAGTACTGAGGGAGTGCCGCACTGTCAGAGGGTCAGTACTGAGGGAGTGCCGCACTGTCAGAGGGTCAGTACTGAGGGAGTGCCGCACTGTCAGAGGGTCAGTACTGAGGGAGTGCTGCACTGTCAGAGGGTCAGTACTGAGGGACTGCTGCACTGTCAGAGGGTCAGTACTGAGGGAGTGCTGCACTGTCAGAGGGTCAGTACTAAGGGACTGCTGCACTGTCAGAGAGTCAGTACTGAGGGAGTGCCGCACTGTCAGAGGGTCAGTACTGAGGGAGTGCCGCACTGTCAGAGGGTCAGTACTGAGGGAGTGCCGCACTGTCAGAGGGTCAGTACTGAGTGAGTGCCGCACTGTCAGAGGGTCAGTACTGAGGGAGTGCTGCACTGTCACAGGGTCAGTACTGAGGGAGTGTCGCACTGTCAGAGGGTCAGTACTGAGGGAGTGCTGCACTGTCAGAGGGTCAGTACTGAGGGAGTGCCGCACTGTCACAGGGTCAGTACTGAGGGACTGCTGCACTGTCAGAGGGTCAGTACTGAGGGAGAGCTGCACTGTCAGAGGGTCAGTACTGAGGGAGTGACGCACTGTCAGAGGGTCAGTACTGAGGGAGTGCCGCACTGTCAGAGGGTCAGTACTGAGGGAGTACTGCACTGTCAGAGGGTCAGTACTGAGGGAGTGCTGCACTGTCAGAGGGTCAGTACTGAGGGAGCGCCGCACTGTCAGAGGGTCAGTACTGAGGGAGTGCCGCACTGTCAGAGGGTCAGTACTGAGGGAGTGCCGCACTGTCAGAGGGTCAGTACTGAGGGAGTGCTGCACTGTCAGAGCGTCAGTACTGAGGGAGTGTTGCACTGTCAGAGGGTCAGTACTGAGGGAGTGCCGCACTGTCAGAGGGTCAGTGCTGAGGGAATGCTGCACTGTCAGAGGGTCAGTGCTGAGGGAGTGCTGCACTGTCAGAGGGTCAGTACTGAGGGAGTGCCGCACTGTCAGAGGGTCAGTACTGAGGGAGTGCCGCACTGTCAGAGGGTCAGTACTGAGGGAGTGCCGCACTGTCAGAGGGTCAGTACTGAGGGAGTGCTGCGCTGTCAGAGGGTCAGTGCTGAGGGAGTGCTGCACTGTCAGAGGGTCAGTGCTGAGGGAGCGCCGCACTGTCAGAGGGTCAGTGCTGAGGGTGTGCTACACTGTCAGAGGGTCAGTACTGAGGGAGTGCCGCACTATCAGAGGGTCAGTACTGAGGGGGTGCCGCACTGTCAGAGGGTCAGTGCTGAGGGAGTGCTGCACTGTCAGAGGGTCAGTACTGAGGGAGTGCCGCACTGTCAGAGGGTCAGTACTGAGTGAGTGCCGCACTGTCAGAGGGTCAGTACTGAGGGAGTGCTGCACTGTCACAGGGTCAGTACTGAGGGAGTGTCGCACTGTCAGAGGGTCAGTACTGAGGGAGTGCTGCACTGTCAGAGGGTCAGTACTGAGGGAGTGCTGCACTGTCAGAGGGTCAGTGCTGAGGGAGTGCTGCACTGTCAGAGGGTCAGTACTGAGGGAGTGCTGCACTGTCAGTGGGTCAGTACTGAGGGAGTGCTGCACTGTCAGAGGGTCAGTACTGAGGGAGTGCTGCACTGTCAGAGGGTCAGTACTGAGGGAGTGCCGCACTGTCAGAGGGTCAGTACTGAGGGAGCGCCGCACTGTCAGAGGGTCAGTACTGAGGGAGTGCCGCACTGTCAGAGGGTCAGTACTGAGGGAGTGCCGCACTGTCAGAGGGTCAGTACTGAGGGAGTGCTGCACTGTCAGAGCGTCAGTACTGAGGGAGTGTTGCACTGTCAGAGGGTCAGTACTGAGGGAGTGCCGCACTGTCAGAGGGTCAGTGCTGAGGGAGCGCTGCACTGTCAGAGGGTCAGTACCGAGGGAGTGCTGCACTGTCAGAGGGTCAGTACTGAGGGAGTGCCACACTGTCAGAGGGTCAGTATTGAGGGAGTGCCGCACTGTCAGAGGGTCAGTACTGAGGGAATGCTGCACTGTCAGAGGGTCAGTGCTGAGGGAGTGCTGCACTGTCAGAGGGTCAGTACTGAGGGAGTGCCGCACTGTCAGAGGGTCAGTACTGAGGGAGTGCCGCACTGTCAGAGGGTCAGTACTGAGGGAGTGCTGCGCTGTCAGAGGGTCAGTGCTGAGGGAGTGCTGCACTGTCAGAGGGTCAGTGCTGAGGGAGCGCCGCACTGTCAGAGGGTCAGTGCTGAGGGTGTGCTACACTGTCAGAGGGTCAGTACTGAGGGAGTGCCGCACTATCAGAGGGTCAGTACTGAGGGGGTGCCGCACTGTCAGAGGGTCAGTGCTGAGGGAGTGCTGCACTGTCAGAGGGTCAGTGCTGAGGGAGCGCCGCACTGTCAGAGGGTCAGTGCTGAGGGTGTGCTGCACTGTCAGAGGGTCAGTACTGAGGGAGTGCCGCACTGTCAGAGGGTCAGTACTGAGGGAGTGCTGCATTGTCAGAGGGTCAGTACTGAGGGAGTGCTGCATTGTCAGAGGGTCAGTACTGAGGGAGTGCTGCACTGTCAGAGGGTCAGTGCTGAGGGAGTGCTGCACTGTCAGAGGGTCCGTACTGAGGGAGTGCTGCACTGTCAGAGGGTCAGTACTGAGGGAGTGCTGCACTGTCAGAGGGTCAGTACTGAGGGAGTGCCGCTCTGTCAGAGGGTCAGTACTGAGGGAGTGCTGCGCTGTCAGAGGGTCAGTGCTGAGGGAGTGCTGCACTGTCAGAGGGTCAGTGCTGAGGGAGCGCCGCACTGTCAGAGGGTCAGTGCTGAGGGTGTGCTACACTGTCAGAGGGTCAGTACTGAGGGAGTGCCGCACTATCAGAGGGTCAGTACTGAGGGGGTGCCGCACTGTCAGAGGGTCAGTGCTGAGGGAGTGCTGCACTGTCAGAGGGTCAGTGCTGAGGGAGCGCCGCACTGTCAGAGGGTCAGTACTGAGGGGGTGCCGCACTGTCAGAGGGTCAGTGCTGAGGGAGTGCTGCACTGTCAGAGGGTCAGTGCTGAGGGAGCGCCGCACTGTCAGAGGGTCAGTGCTGAGGGTGTGCTACACTGTCAGAGGGTCAGTACTGAGGGAGTGCCGCACTGTCAGAGGGTCAGTACTGAGGGAGTGCTGCATTGTCAGAGGGTCAGTACTGAGGGAGTGCTGCATTGTCAGAGGGTCAGTACTGAGGGAGTGCTGCACTGTCAGAGGGTCAGTGCTGAGGGAGTGCTGCACTGTCAGAGGGTCCGTACTGAGGGAGTGCTGCACTGTCAGAGGGTCAGTACTGAGGGAGTGCTGCACTGTCAGAGGGTCAGTACTGAGGGAGTGCCGCTCTGTCAGAGGGTCAGTACTGAGGGAGTGCTGCACTGTCAGAGTGTCAGTACTGAGGGAGTGCCGCACTGTCAGAGGGTCAGTACTGAGAGAGTGCTGCACTGTCAGAGGGTCAGTACTGAGGGAGTGCTGCACTGTCAGAGGGTCAGTACTGAGGGAGTGCCGCACTGTCAGAGGGTCAGTACTGAGTGAGTGCCGCACTGTCAGAGGATCAGTACTGAGGGAGTGCCGCAATGTCAGAGGTTCAGTACTGACGGAGTGCCGCACTGTCACAGGGTCAGTACTGAGGGAGTGCTGCACTGTCAGAGGGTCAGTACTGAGGGAGTGCTGCACTGTCAGAGGGTCAGTACTGAGGGAGTGCTGCATTGTCAGAGGGTCAGTACTGAGGGAGTGCTGCACTGTCAGAGGGTCAGTGCTGAGGGAGTGCTGCACTGTCAGAGGGTCCGTACTGAGGGAGTGCTGCACTGTCAGAGGGTCAGTACTGAGGGAGTGCTGCACTGTCAGAGGGTCAGTACTGAGGGAGTGCCGCTCTGTCAGAGGGTCAGTACTGAGGGAGTGCTGCGCTGTCAGAGGGTCAGTGCTGAGGGAGTGCTGCACTGTCAGAGGGTCAGTGCTGAGGGAGCGCCGCACTGTCAGAGGGTCAGTGCTGAGGGTGTGCTACACTGTCAGAGGGTCAGTACTGAGGGAGTGCCGCACTATCAGAGGGTCAGTACTGAGGGGGTGCCGCACTGTCAGAGGGTCAGTGCTGAGGGAGTGCTGCACTGTCAGAGGGTCAGTGCTGAGGGAGCACCGCACTGTCAGAGGGTCAGTACTGAGGGGGTGCCGCACTGTCAGAGGGTCAGTGCTGAGGGAGTGCTGCACTGTCAGAGGGTCAGTGCTGAGGGAGCGCCGCACTGTCAGAGGGTCAGTGCTGAGGGTGTGCTACACTGTCAGAGGGTCAGTACTGAGGGAGTGCCGCACTGTCAGAGGGTCAGTACTGAGGGAGTGCTGCATTGTCAGAGGGTCAGTACTGAGGGAGTGCTGCATTGTCAGAGGGTCAGTACTGAGGGAGTGCTGCACTGTCAGAGGGTCAGTGCTGAGGGAGTGCTGCACTGTCAGAGGGTCCGTACTGAGGGAGTGCTGCACTGTCAGAGGGTCAGTACTGAGGGAGTGCTGCACTGTCAGAGGGTCAGTACTGAGGGAGTGCCGCTCTGTCAGAGGGTCAGTACTGAGGGAGTGCTGCACTGTCAGAGTGTCAGTACTGAGGGAGTGCCGCACTGTCAGAGGGTCAGTACTGAGAGAGTGCTGCACTGTCAGAGGGTCAGTACTGAGGGAGTGCTGCACTGTCAGAGGGTCAGTACTGAGGGAGTGCCGCACTGTCAGAGGGTCAGTACTGAGTGAGTGCCGCACTGTCAGAGGATCAGTACTGAGGGAGTGCCGCAATGTCAGAGGTTCAGTACTGACGGAGTGCCGCACTGTCACAGGGTCAGTACTGAGGGAGTGCTGCACTGTCAGAGGGTCAGTACTGAGGGAGTGCTGCACTGTCAGAGGGTCAGTACTGAGGGAGTGCCGCACTGTCAGAGGGTCAGCACTGAGGGAGTGCTGCACTGTCAGAGGGTCAGTGCTGAGGGAGTGCCGCACTGTCAGAGGGTCAGTACTGAGGGAGCGCTGCACTGTCAGAGGGTCAGTACTGAGGGAGTGCCGCACTGTCAGAGGGTCAGTACTGAGGGAGTGCCGCACTGTCAGAGGGTCAGTACTGAGGGAGTGCCGCACTGTCAGAGGGTCAGTACTGAGGGAGTGCTGCACTGTCAGAGGGTCAGTACTGAGGGACTGCTGCACTGTCAGAGGGTCAGTACTGAGGGAGTGCTGCACTGTCAGAGGGTCAGTACTAAGGGACTGCTGCACTGTCAGAGAGTCAGTACTGAGGGAGTGCCGCACTGTCAGAGGGTCAGTACTGAGGGAGTGCCGCACTGTCAGAGGGTCAGTACTGAGGGAGTGCCGCACTGTCAGAGGGTCAGTACTGAGTGAGTGCCGCACTGTCAGAGGGTCAGTACTGAGGGAGTGCTGCACTGTCACAGGGTCAGTACTGAGGGAGTGTCGCACTGTCAGAGGGTCAGTACTGAGGGAGTGCTGCACTGTCAGAGGGTCAGTACTGAGGGAGTGCCGCACTGTCACAGGGTCAGTACTGAGGGACTGCTGCACTGTCAGAGGGTCAGTACTGAGGGAGAGCTGCACTGTCAGAGGGTCAGTACTGAGGGAGTGACGCACTGTCAGAGGGTCAGTACTGAGGGAGTGCCGCACTGTCAGAGGGTCAGTACTGAGGGAGTACTGCACTGTCAGAGGGTCAGTACTGAGGGAGTGCTGCACTGTCAGAGGGTCAGTACTGAGGGAGCGCCGCACTGTCAGAGGGTCAGTACTGAGGGAGTGCCGCACTGTCAGAGGGTCAGTACTGAGGGAGTGCCGCACTGTCAGAGGGTCAGTACTGAGGGAGTGCTGCACTGTCAGAGCGTCAGTACTGAGGGAGTGTTGCACTGTCAGAGGGTCAGTACTGAGGGAGTGCCGCACTGTCAGAGGGTCAGTGCTGAGGGAATGCTGCACTGTCAGAGGGTCAGTGCTGAGGGAGTGCTGCACTGTCAGAGGGTCAGTACTGAGGGAGTGCCGCACTGTCAGAGGGTCAGTACTGAGGGAGTGCCGCACTGTCAGAGGGTCAGTACTGAGGGAGTGCCGCACTGTCAGAGGGTCAGTACTGAGGGAGTGCTGCGCTGTCAGAGGGTCAGTGCTGAGGGAGTGCTGCACTGTCAGAGGGTCAGTGCTGAGGGAGCGCCGCACTGTCAGAGGGTCAGTGCTGAGGGTGTGCTACACTGTCAGAGGGTCAGTACTGAGGGAGTGCCGCACTATCAGAGGGTCAGTACTGAGGGGGTGCCGCACTGTCAGAGGGTCAGTGCTGAGGGAGTGCTGCACTGTCAGAGGGTCAGTACTGAGGGAGTGCCGCACTGTCAGAGGGTCAGTACTGAGTGAGTGCCGCACTGTCAGAGGGTCAGTACTGAGGGAGTGCTGCACTGTCACAGGGTCAGTACTGAGGGAATGTCGCACTGTCAGAGGGTCAGTACTGAGGGAGTGCTGCACTGTCAGAGGGTCAGTACTGAGGGAGTGCTGCACTGTCAGAGGGTCAGTGCTGAGGGAGTGCTGCACTGTCAGAGGGTCAGTACTGAGGGAGTGCTGCACTGTCAGTGGGTCAGTACTGAGGGAGTGCTGCACTGTCAGAGGGTCAGTACTGAGGGAGTGCTGCACTGTCAGAGGGTCAGTACTGAGGGAGTGCCGCACTGTCAGAGGGTCAGTACTGAGGGAGCGCCGCACTGTCAGAGGGTCAGTACTGAGGGAGTGCCGCACTGTCAGAGGGTCAGTACTGAGGGAGTGCCGCACTGTCAGAGGGTCAGTACTGAGGGAGTGCTGCACTGTCAGAGCGTCAGTACTGAGGGAGTGTTGCACTGTCAGAGGGTCAGTACTGAGGGAGTGCCGCACTGTCAGAGGGTCAGTGCTGAGGGAGCGCTGCACTGTCAGAGGGTCAGTACCGAGGGAGTGCTGCACTGTCAGAGGGTCAGTACTGAGGGAGTGCCACACTGTCAGAGGGTCAGTATTGAGGGAGTGCCGCACTGTCAGAGGGTCAGTACTGAGGGAATGCTGCACTGTCAGAGGGTCAGTGCTGAGGGAGTGCTGCACTGTCAGAGGGTCAGTACTGAGGGAGTGCCGCACTGTCAGAGGGTCAGTACTGAGGGAGTGCCGCACTGTCAGAGGGTCAGTACTGAGGGAGTGCTGCGCTGTCAGAGGGTCAGTGCTGAGGAAGTGCTGCACTGTCAGAGGGTCAGTGCTGAGGGAGCGCCGCACTGTCAGAGGGTCAGTGCTGAGGGTGTGCTACACTGTCAGAGGGTCAGTACTGAGGGAGTGCCGCACTATCAGAGGGTCAGTACTGAGGGGGTGCCGCACTGTCAGAGGGTCAGTGCTGAGGGAGTGCTGCACTGTCAGAGGGTCAGTGCTGAGGGAGCGCCGCACTGTCAGAGGGTCAGTGCTGAGGGTGTGCTGCACTGTCAGAGGGTCAGTACTGAGGGAGTGCCGCACTGTCAGAGGGTCAGTACTGAGGGAGTGCTGCATTGTCAGAGGGTCAGTACTGAGGGAGTGCTGCATTGTCAGAGGGTCAGTACTGAGGGAGTGCTGCACTGTCAGAGGGTCAGTGCTGAGGGAGTGCTGCACTGTCAGAGGGTCCGTACTGAGGGAGTGCTGCACTGTCAGAGGGTCAGTACTGAGGGAGTGCTGCACTGTCAGAGGGTCAGTACTGAGGGAGTGCCGCTCTGTCAGAGGGTCAGTACTGAGGGAGTGCTGCGCTGTCAGAGGGTCAGTGCTGAGGGAGTGCTGCACTGTCAGAGGGTCAGTGCTGAGGGAGCGCCGCACTGTCAGAGGGTCAGTGCTGAGGGTGTGCTACACTGTCAGAGGGTCAGTACTGAGGGAGTGCCGCACTATCAGAGGGTCAGTACTGAGGGGGTGCCGCACTGTCAGAGGGTCAGTGCTGAGGGAGTGCTGCACTGTCAGAGGGTCAGTGCTGAGGGAGCGCCGCACTGTCAGAGGGTCAGTACTGAGGGGGTGCCGCACTGTCAGAGGGTCAGTGCTGAGGGAGTGCTGCACTGTCAGAGGGTCAGTGCTGAGGGAGCGCCGCACTGTCAGAGGGTCAGTGCTGAGGGTGTGCTACACTGTCAGAGGGTCAGTACTGAGGGAGTGCCGCACTGTCAGAGGGTCAGTACTGAGGGAGTGCTGCATTGTCAGAGGGTCAGTACTGAGGGAGTGCTGCATTGTCAGAGGGTCAGTACTGAGGGAGTGCTGCACTGTCAGAGGGTCAGTGCTGAGGGAGTGCTGCACTGTCAGAGGGTCCGTACTGAGGGAGTGCTGCACTGTCAGAGGGTCAGTACTGAGGGAGTGCTGCACTGTCAGAGGGTCAGTACTGAGGGAGTGCCGCTCTGTCAGAGGGTCAGTACTGAGGGAGTGCTGCACTGTCAGAGTGTCAGTACTGAGGGAGTGCCGCACTGTCAGAGGGTCAGTACTGAGAGAGTGCTGCACTGTCAGAGGGTCAGTACTGAGGGAGTGCTGCACTGTCAGAGGGTCAGTACTGAGGGAGTGCCGCACTGTCAGAGGGTCAGTACTGAGTGAGTGCCGCACTGTCAGAGGATCAGTACTGAGGGAGTGCCGCAATGTCAGAGGTTCAGTACTGACGGAGTGCTGCACTGTCCGAGGGTCAGTGCTGAGGGAGTGCTGCACCGTCAGAGGGTCAGTACTGAGGGAGTGCCGCACTGTCAGAGGGTCAGTGCTGAGGGAGTGCTGCACTGTCAGGGGGTCAGTACTGAGGGAGTGCTGCACTGTCAGAGGGTCAGTACTGAGGGAGTGCTGCACTGTCAGAGGGTCAGTACTGAGGGAGTGCTGCACTGTCAGAGGGTCAGTACTGAGGGAGTGCCGCACTGTCAGAGGGTCAGCACTGAGGGAGTGCTGCACTGTCAGAGGGTCAGTGCTGAGGGAGTGCCGCACTGTCAGAGGGTCAGTACTGAGGGAGCGCTGCACTGTCAGAGGGTCAGTACTGAGGGAGTGCCGCACTGTCAGAGGGTCAGTACTGAGGGAGTGCCGCACTGTCAGAGGGTCAGTACTGAGGGAGTGCCGCACTGTCAGAGGGTCAGTACTGAGGGAGTGCTGCACTGTCAGAGGGTCAGTACTGAGGGACTGCTGCACTGTCAGAGGGTCAGTACTGAGGGAGTGCTGCACTGTCAGAGGGTCAGTACTAAGGGACTGCTGCACTGTCAGAGAGTCAGTACTGAGGGAGTGCCGCACTGTCAGAGGGTCAGTACTGAGGGAGTGCCGCACTGTCAGAGGGTCAGTACTGAGGGAGTGCCGCACTGTCAGAGGGTCAGTACTGAGTGAGTGCCGCACTGTCAGAGGGTCAGTACTGAGGGAGTGCTGCACTGTCACAGGGTCAGTACTGAGGGAGTGTCGCACTGTCAGAGGGTCAGTACTGAGGGAGTGCTGCACTGTCAGAGGGTCAGTACTGAGGGAGTGCCGCACTGTCACAGGGTCAGTACTGAGGGACTGCTGCACTGTCAGAGGGTCAGTACTGAGGGAGAGCTGCACTGTCAGAGGGTCAGTACTGAGGGAGTGACGCACTGTCAGAGGGTCAGTACTGAGGGAGTGCCGCACTGTCAGAGGGTCAGTACTGAGGGAGTACTGCACTGTCAGAGGGTCAGTACTGAGGGAGTGCTGCACTGTCAGAGGGTCAGTACTGAGGGAGCGCCGCACTGTCAGAGGGTCAGTACTGAGGGAGTGCCGCACTGTCAGAGGGTCAGTACTGAGGGAGTGCCGCACTGTCAGAGGGTCAGTACTGAGGGAGTGCTGCACTGTCAGAGCGTCAGTACTGAGGGAGTGTTGCACTGTCAGAGGGTCAGTACTGAGGGAGTGCCGCACTGTCAGAGGGTCAGTGCTGAGGGAATGCTGCACTGTCAGAGGGTCAGTGCTGAGGGAGTGCTGCACTGTCAGAGGGTCAGTACTGAGGGAGTGCCGCACTGTCAGAGGGTCAGTACTGAGGGAGTGCCGCACTGTCAGAGGGTCAGTACTGAGGGAGTGCCGCACTGTCAGAGGGTCAGTACTGAGGGAGTGCTGCGCTGTCAGAGGGTCAGTGCTGAGGGAGTGCTGCACTGTCAGAGGGTCAGTGCTGAGGGAGCGCCGCACTGTCAGAGGGTCAGTGCTGAGGGTGTGCTACACTGTCAGAGGGTCAGTACTGAGGGAGTGCCGCACTATCAGAGGGTCAGTACTGAGGGGGTGCCGCACTGTCAGAGGGTCAGTGCTGAGGGAGTGCTGCACTGTCAGAGGGTCAGTACTGAGGGAGTGCCGCACTGTCAGAGGGTCAGTACTGAGTGAGTGCCGCACTGTCAGAGGGTCAGTACTGAGGGAGTGCTGCACTGTCACAGGGTCAGTACTGAGGGAGTGTCGCACTGTCAGAGGGTCAGTACTGAGGGAGTGCTGCACTGTCAGAGGGTCAGTACTGAGGGAGTGCCGCACTGTCACAGGGTCAGTACTGAGGGACTGCTGCACTGTCAGAGGGTCAGTACTGAGGGAGAGCTGCACTGTCAGAGGGTCAGTACTGAGGGAGTGACGCACTGTCAGAGGGTCAGTACTGAGGGAGTGCCGCACTGTCAGAGGGTCAGTACTGAGGGAGTACTGCACTGTCAGAGGGTCAGTACTGAGGGAGTGCTGCACTGTCAGAGGGTCAGTACTGAGGGAGCGCCGCACTGTCAGAGGGTCAGTACTGAGGGAGTGCCGCACTGTCAGACGGTCAGTACTGAGGGAGTGCCGCACTGTCAGAGGGTCAGTACTGAGGGAGTGCTGCACTGTCAGAGCGTCAGTACTGAGGGAGTGTTGCACTGTCAGAGGGTCAGTACTGAGGGAGTGCCGCACTGTCAGAGGGTCAGTGCTGAGGGAATGCTGCACTGTCAGAGGGTCAGTGCTGAGGGAGTGCTGCACTGTCAGAGGGTCAATGCTGAGGGAGTGCCGCACTGTCAGAGGGTCAGTACTGAGGGAGTGCCGCACTGTCAGAGGGTCAGTACTGAGGGAGTGCCGCACTGTCAGAGGGTCAGTACTGAGGGAGTGCTGCGCTGTCAGAGGGTCAGTGCTGAGGGAATGCTGCACTGTCAGAGGGTCAGTGCTGAGGGAATGCTGCACTGTCAGAGGGTCAGTGCTGAGGGAGTGCCGCACTGTCAGAGGGTCAGTACTGAGGGAGTGCCGCACTGTCAGAGGGTCAGTACTGAGGGAGTGCCGCACTGTCAGAGGGTCAGTACTGAGGGAGTGCTGCGCTGTCAGAGGGTCAGTGCTGAGGGAGTGCTGCACTGTCAGAGGGTCAGTGCTGAGGGAGCGCCGCACTGTCAGAGGGTCAGTGCTGAGGGTGTGCTACACTGTCAGAGGGTCAGTACTGAGGGAGTGCCGCACTATCAGAGGGTCAGTACTGAGGGGGTGCCGCACTGTCAGAGGGTCAGTGCTGAGGGAGTGCTGCACTGTCAGAGGGTCAGTGCTGAGGGAGCGCCGCACTGTCAGAGGGTCAGTGCTGAGGGTGTGCTGCACTGTCAGAGGGTCAGTACTGAGGGAGTGCCGCACTGTCAGAGGGTCAGTACTGAGGGAGTGCTGCATTGTCAGAGGGTCAGCACTGAGGGAGTGCTGCATTGTCAGAGGGTCAGTACTGAGGGAGTGCTGCACTGTCAGAGGGTCAGTGCTGAGGGAGTCCTGCACTGTCAGAGGGTCCGTACTGAGGGAGTGCTGCACTGTCAGAGGGTCAGTACTGAGGGAGTGCTGCACTGTCAGAGGGTCAGTACTGAGGGAGTGCCGCTCTGTCAGAGGGTCAGTACTGAGGGAGTGCTGCGCTGTCAGAGGGTCATTGCTGAGGGAGTGCTGCACTGTCAGAGGGTCAGTGCTGAGGGAGCGCCCCACTGTCAGAGGGTCAGTGCTGAGGGTGTGCTACACTGTCAGAGGGTCAGTACTGAGGGAGTGCCGCACTATCAGAGGGTCAGTACTGAGGGGGTGCCGCACTGTCAGAGGGTCAGTGCTGAGGGAGTGCTGCACTGTCAGAGGGTCAGTGCTGAGGGAGCGCCGCACTGTCAGAGGGTCAGTACTGAGGGGGTGCCGCACTGTCAGAGGGTCAGTGCTGAGGGAGTGCTGCACTGTCAGAGGGTCAGTGCTGAGGGAGCGCCGCACTGTCAGAGGGTCAGTGCTGAGGGTGTGCTACACTGTCAGAGGGTCAGTACTGAGGGAGTGCCGCACTGTCAGAGGGTCAGTACTGAGGGAGTGCTGCATTGTCAGAGGGTCAGTACTGAGGGAGTGCTGCATTGTCAGAGGGTCAGTACTGAGGGAGTGCTGCACTGTCAGAGGGTCAGTGCTGAGGGAGTGCTGCACTGTCAGAGGGTCCGTACTGAGGGAGTGCTGCACTGTCAGAGGGTCAGTACTGAGGGAGTGCTGCACTGTCAGAGGGTCAGTACTGAGGGAGTGCCGCTCTGTCAGAGGGTCAGTACTGAGGGAGTGCTGCACTGTCAGAGTGTCAGTACTGAGGGAGTGCCGCACTGTCAGAGGGTCAGTACTGAGAGAGTGCTGCACTGTCAGAGGGTCAGTACTGAGGGAGTGCTGCACTGTCAGAGGGTCAGTACTGAGGGAGTGCCGCACTGTCAGAGGGTCAGTACTGAGTGAGTGCCGCACTGTCAGAGGATCAGTACTGAGGGAGTGCCGCAATGTCAGAGGTTCAGTACTGACGGAGTGCCGCACTGTCACAGGGTCAGTACTGAGGGAGTGCTGCACTGTCAGAGGGTCAGTACTGAGGGAGTGCTGCACTGTCAGAGGGTCAGTACTGAGGGAGTGCCGCACTGTCAGAGGGTCAGCACTGAGGGAGTGCTGCACTGTCAGAGGGTCAGTGCTGAGGGAGTGCCGCACTGTCAGAGGGTCAGTACTGAGGGAGCGCTGCACTGTCAGAGGGTCAGTACTGAGGGAGTGCTGCACTGTCAGAGGGTCAGTACTGAGGGAGTGCCGCACTGTCAGAGGGTCAGTACTGAGGGAGTGCCGCACTGTCAGAGGGTCAGTACTGAGGGAGTGCTGCACTGTCAGAGGGTCAGTACTGAGGGACTGCTGCACTGTCAGAGGGTCAGTACTGAGGGAGTGCTGCACTGTCAGAGGGTCAGTACTAAGGGACTGCTGCACTGTCAGAGAGTCAGTACTGAGGGAGTGCCGCACTGTCAGAGGGTCAGTACTGAGGGAGTGCCGCACTGTCAGAGGGTCAGTACTGAGGGAGTGCCGCACTGTCAGAGGGTCAGTACTGAGTGAGTGCCGCACTGTCAGAGGGTCAGTACTGAGGGAGTGCTGCACTGTCACAGGGTCAGTACTGAGGGAGTGTCGCACTGTCAGAGGGTCAGTACTGAGGGAGTGCTGCACTGTCAGAGGGTCAGTACTGAGGGAGTGCCGCACTGTCACAGGGTCAGTACTGAGGGACTGCTGCACTGTCAGAGGGTCAGTACTGAGGGAGAGCTGCACTGTCAGAGGGTCAGTACTGAGGGAGTGACGCACTGTCAGAGGGTCAGTACTGAGGGAGTGCCGCACTGTCAGAGGGTCAGTACTGAGGGAGTACTGCACTGTCAGAGGGTCAGTACTGAGGGAGTGCTGCACTGTCAGAGGGTCAGTACTGAGGGAGTGCCGCACTGTCAGAGGGTCAGTACGGAGGGAGTGCTGCACTGTCAGAGGGTCAGTACTGAGGTAGTGCCGCACTGTCAGAGGGTCAGTACTGAGGGAGTGCCGCACTGTCAGAGGGCCAGTACTGAGGGAGTGCTGCACTGTCCGAGGGTCAGTACTGACGGATTGCTAGACTGTCAGAGGGTCAGTACTGAGGGACTGCTGCACTGTCAGAGAGTCAGTACTGAGGGAGTGCCGCACTGTCAGAGGGTCAGTACTGAGGGAGTGCCGCACTGTCAGAGGGTCAGTACTGAGGGAGTGCCGCACTGTCAGAGGGTCAGTACAGAGGGAGTGCCGCACTGTCAGAGGGTCAGTACTGAGGGAGTGCTGCACTGTCACAGGGTCAGTACTGAGGGAGTGCCGCACTGTCACAGGGTCAGTACTGAGGGAGTGCTGCACTGTCAGAGGGTCAGCACTGAGGGCGTGCCGCACTGTCACAGGGTCAGTACTGAGGGAGTGCTGCACTGTCAGAGGGTCAGTACTGAGGGAGAGCTGCACTGTCAGAGGGTCAGTACTGAGGGAGTGCCGCACTGTCAGAGGGGCAATACTGAGGGAGTGCCGCACTGTCACAGGGTCAGTACTGAGGGAGTGCTGCACTGTCAGAGGGTCGGTACTGAGGGAGTGCTGCACTGTCAGAGGGTCAGTACTGAGGGAGTGCCACACTGTCAGAGAGTCAGTACTGAGGGAGTGGTACACTGTCAGAGGGTCAGTACTGAAGGAGTGCTGCACTGTCAGAGGGTCAGTACTGAGGATATGCCGCACTGTCAGAGGGTCAGTACTGAGGGAGTGCTGCACTGTCAGAGGGTCAGTACTGAGGGAGTGCTGCACTGTCAGAGGGTCAGTACTGAGGGAGTGCTGCACTGTCAGAGGGTCAGTTCTGAGGGAGTGCTGCACTGTCAGAGGGTCAGTACTGAGGGAGTGCCATACTGTCAGAGGGTCAGCTCTGAGGGAGTGCTGCACTGTCAGAGGGTCTGTACTGAGGGAGTGCCGCACTGCCAGAGGGTCAGTACTCAGGGAGTGCTGCAAAGTCAGAGGGTCAGTACTGCGGGAGTGCTGCACTGTCAGAGGGTCAGTACTAAGGGAGCGCTGCACTGTCAGAGGGTCAGTACTGAGTGAGTGCTGCACTGTCCGAGGGTCAGTGCTGAGGGAGTGCTGCACCGTCAGATGGTCAGTACTGAGGGAGTGCCGCACTGTCAGAGGGTAGGTGCTGAGGGAGTGCTGCACTGTCAGAGGGTCAGTACTGAGGGAGTGCTGCACTGTCAGAGGGTCAGTACTGAGGGAGTGCTGCACTGTCAGAGGGTCAGTACTGAGGGAGTGCTGCACTGTCAGAGGGTCAGTACTGAGGGAGTGCTGCACTGTCAGAGGGTCAGTGCTGAGGGAGTGCTGCACTGTCAGAGGGTCAGTACTGAGGGAGTGCTGCACTGTCAGTGGGTCAGTACTGAGGGAGTGCTGCACTGTCAGAGGGTCAGTACTGAGGGAGTGCTGCACTGTCAGAGGGTCAGTACTGAGGGAGTGCCGCACTGTCAGAGGGTCAGTACTGAGGGAGCGCCACACTGTCAGAGGGTCAGTACTGAGGGAGTGCCGCACTGTCAGAGGGTCAGTACTGAGGGAGTGCCGCACTGTCAGAGGGTCAGTACTGAGGGAGTGCTGCACTGTCAGAGCGTCAGTACTGAGGGAGTGTTGCACTGTCAGAGGGTCAGTACTGAGGGAGTGCCGCACTGTCAGAGGGTCAGTGCTGAGGGAGAGCTGCACTGTCAGAGGGTCAGTACCGAGGGAGTGCTGCACTGTCAGAGGGTCAGTACTGATGGAGAGCTGCACTGTCAGAGGGTCAGTACTGAGGGAGTGACGCACTGTCAGAGGGTCAGTACTGAGGGAGTGCCGTACTGTCAGAGGGTCAGTACTGAGGGAGTACTGCACTGTCAGAGGGTCAGTACTGAGGGAGTGCTGCACTGTCAGAGGGTCAGTACTGAGGGAGTGCCGCACTGTCAGAGGGTCAGTACTGAGGGAGTGCTGCACTGTCAGAGGGTCAGTACTGAGGGAGTGCCGCACTGTCAGAGGGTCAGTACTGAGGGAGTGCCGCACTGTCAGAGGGCCAGTACTGAGGGAGTGCTGCACTGTCAGAGGGTCAGTACTGAGGGAGTGCTGCACTGTCCGAGGGTCAGTACTCAGGGATTGCTGACTTGTCAGAGGGTCAGTACTGAGGGACTGCTGCACTGTCAGAGAGTCAGTACTGAGGGAGTGCCGCACTGTCAGAGGGTCAGTACTGAGGAAGTGCCGCACTGTCAGAGGGTCAGTACTGAGGGAGTGCCGCACTGTCAGAGGGTCAGTACAGAGGGAGTGCCGCACTGTCAGAGGGTCAGTACTGAGGGAGTGCTGCACTGTCACAGGGTCAGTACTGAGGGAGTGCCGCACTGTCACAGGGTCAGTACTGAGGGAGTGCTGCACTGTCAGAGTGTCAGTACTGAGGGCGTGCCGCACTGTCACAGGGTCAGTACTGAGGGAGTGCTGCACTGTCAGAGGGTCAGTACTGAGGGAGAGCTGCACTGTCAGAGGGTCAGTACTGAGGGAGTGCCGCACTGTCAGAGGGGCAATACTGAGGGAGTGCCGCACTGTCACAGGGTCAGTACTGAGGGAGTGCTGCACTGTCAGAGGGTCAGTACTGAGGGAGTGCTGCACTGTCAGAGGGTCAGTACTGAGGGAGTGCTGCACTGTCAGAGGGTCAGTACTGAGGGAGTGCCGCACTGTCAGAGGGTCAGTACTGAGGGAGTGCTGCACTGTCAGAGGGTCAGTACTGAGGGAGTGCCGCACAGTCAGAGGCTCAGTACTGAGGGAGTGCCGCACTGTCAGAGGGCCAGTACTGAGGGAGTGCTGCACTGTCAGAGGGTCAGTACTGAGGGAGTGCTGCACTGTCCGAGGGTCAGTACTCAGGGATTGCTGACTTGTCAGAGGGTCAGTACTGAGGGACTGCTGCACTGTCAGAGAGTCAGTACTGAGGGAGTGCCGCACTGTCAGAGGGTCAGTACTGAGGGAGTGCCGCACTGTCAGAGGGTCAGTACTGAGGGAGTGCCGCACTGTCAGAGGGTCAGTACAGAGGGAGTGCCGCACTGTCAGAGGGTCAGTACTGAGGGAGTGCTGCACTGTCACAGGGTCAGTACTGAGGGAGTGCCGCACTGTCACAGGGTCAGTACTGAGGGAGTGCTGCACTGTCAGAGGGTCAGTACTGAGGGCGTGCCGCACTGTCACAGGGTCAGTACTGAGGGAGTGCTGCACTGTCAGAGGGTCAGTACTGAGGGAGAGCTGCACTGTCAGAGGGTCAGTACTGAGGGAGTGCCGCACTGTCAGAGGGGCAATACTGAGGGAGTGCCGCACTGTCACAGGGTCAGTACTGAGGGAGTGCTGCACTGTCAGAGGGTCGGTACTGAGGGAGTGCTGCACTGTCAGAGGGTCAGTACTGAGGGAGTGCCACACTGTCAGAGAGTCAGTACTGAGGGAGTGGTACACTGTCAGAGGGTCAGTACTGAAGGAGTGCTGCACTGTCAGAGGGTCAGTACTGAGGAAGTGCCGCACTGTCAGAGGGCCAGTACTGAGGGAGTGCTGCACTGTCAGAGCGTCAGTACTGAGGGAGTGCTGCACTGTCAGAGGGTCAGTACTGAGGGAGTGCTGCACTGTCAGAGGGTCAGTTCTGAGGGAGTGCTGCACTGTCAGAGGGTCAGTACTGAGGGAGTGCCATACTGTCAGAGGGTCAGCTCTGAGGGAGTGCTGCACTGTCAGAGGGTCTGTACTGAGGGAGTGCCGCACTGCCAGAGGGTCAGTAATGAGGGAGTGCCGCACTGTCAGAGGGTCAGTACTCAGGGAGTGCTGCACTGTCAGAGGGTCAGTACTGAGGGAATACTGCACTGTCAGAGGGTCAGTACTGAGGGAGTGCTGCACTGTCAGAGGGTCAGTACTGCGGGAGTGCTGCACTGTCAGAGGGTCAGTACTAAGGGAGCGCTGCACTGTCAGAGGGTCAGTACTGAGTGAGTGCTGCACTGTCCGAGGGTCAGTGCTGAGGGAGTGCTGCACCGTCAGAGGGTCAGTACTGAGGGAGTGCCGCACTGTCAGTGGGTCAGTGCTGAGGGAGTGCTGCACTGTCAGAGGGTCAGTACTGAGGGAGTGCTGCACTGTCAGCGGGTCAGTACTGAGGGAGTGCTGCACTGTCAGAGGGTCAGTACTGAGGGAGTGCTGCACTGTCAGAGGGTCAGTACTGAGGGAGTGCTGCACTGTCAGAGGGTCAGTGCTGAGGGAGTGCTGCACTGTCAGAGGGTCAGTACTGAGGGAGTGCCGCACTGTCAGAGGGTCAGTACTGAGGGAGCGCCGCACTGTCAGAGGGTCAGTACTGAGGGAGTGCCGCACTGTCAGAGGCTCAGTACTGAGGGAGTGCCGCACTGTCAGAGGGTCAGTACTGAGGGAGTGCTGCACTGTCAGAGCGTCAGTACTGAGGGAGTGTTGCACTGTCAGAGGGTCAGTACTGAGGGAGTGCCGCACTGTCAGAGGGTCAGTGCTGAGGGAGCGCTGCACTGTCAGAGGGTCAGTACCGAGGGAGTGCTGCACTGTCAGAGGGTCAGTACTGAGGGAGTGCCACACTGTCAGAGGGTCAGTATTGAGGGAGTGCCGCACTGTCAGAGGGTCAGTACTGAGGGAATGCTGCACTGTCAGAGGGTCAGTGCTGAGGGAGTGCTGCACTGTCAGAGGGTCAGTACTGAGGGAGTGCCGCACTGTCAGAGGGTCAGTACTGAGGGAGTGCCGCACTGTCAGAGGGTCAGTACTGAGGGAGTGCCGCACTGTCAGAGGGTCAGTACTGAGGGAGTGCTGCGCTGTCAGAGGGTCAGTGCTGAGGGAGTGCTGCACTGTCAGAGGGTCAGTGCTGAGGGAGCGCCGCACTGTCAGAGGGTCAGTGCGGAGGGTGTGCTACACTGTCAGAGGGTCAGTACTGAGGGAGTGCCGCACTATCAGAGGGTCAGTACTGAGGGGGTGCCGCACTGTCAGAGGGTCAGTGCTGAGGGAGTGCTGCACTGTCAGAGGGTCAGTGCTGAGGGAGCGCCGCACTGTCAGAGGGTCAGTGCTGAGGGTGTGCTACACTGTCAGAGGGTCAGTACTGAGGGAGTGCCGCACTGTCAGAGGGTCAGTACTGAGGGAGTGCTGCATTGTCAGAGGGTCAGTACTGAGGGAGTGCTGCATTGTCAGAGGGTCAGTACTGAGGGAGTGCTGCACTGTCAGAGGGTCAGTGCTGAGGGAGTGCTGCACTGTCAGAGGGTCCGTACTGAGGGAGTGCTGCACTGTCAGAGGGTCAGTACTGAGGGAGTGCTGCACTGTCAGAGGGTCAGTACTGAGGGAGTGCCGCTCTGTCAGAGGGTCAGTACTGAGGGAGTGCTGCACTGTCAGAGTGTCAGTACTGAGGGAGTGCCGCACTGTCAGAGGGTCAGTACTGAGAGAGTGCTGCACTGTCAGAGGGTCAGTACTGAGGGAGTGCTGCACTGTCAGAGGGTCAGTACTGAGGGAGTGCCGCACTGTCAGAGGGTCAGTACTGAGTGAGTGCCGCACTGTCAGAGGATCAGTACTGAGGGAGTGCCGCAATGTCAGAGGTTCAGTACTGACGGAGTGCCGCACTGTCACAGGGTCAGTACTGAGGGAGTGCTGCACTGTCAGAGGGTCAGTACTGAGGGAGTGCTGCACTGTCAGAGGGTCAGTACTGAGGGAGTGCCGCACTGTCAGAGGGTCAGCACTGAGGGAGTGCTGCACTGTCAGAGGGTCAGTGCTGAGGGAGTGCCGCACTGTCAGAGGGTCAGTACTGAGGGAGCGCTGCACTGTCAGAGGGTCAGTACTGAGGGAGTGCCGCACTGTCAGAGGGTCAGTACTGAGGGAGTGCCGCACTGTCAGAGGGTCAGTACTGAGGGAGTGCCGCACTGTCAGAGGGTCAGTACTGAGGGAGTGCTGCACTGTCAGAGGGTCAGTACTGAGGGACTGCTGCACTGTCAGAGGGTCAGTACTGAGGGAGTGCCGCACTGTCAGAGGGTCAGTACTGAGGGAGTGCCGCACTGTCAGAGGGTCAGTACTGAGTGAGTGCCGCACTGTCAGAGGGTCAGTACTGAGGGAGTGCTGCACTGTCACAGGGTCAGTACTGAGGGAGTGTCGCACTGTCAGAGGGTCAGTACTGAGGGAGTGCTGCACTGTCAGAGGGTCAGTACTGAGGGAGTGCCGCACTGTCACAGGGTCAGTACTGAGGGACTGCTGCACTGTCAGAGGGTCAGTACTGAGGGAGAGCTGCACTGTCAGAGGGTCAGTACTGAGGGAGTGACGCACTGTCAGAGGGTCAGTACTGAGGGAGTGCCGCACTGTCAGAGGGTCAGTACTGAGGGAGTACTGCACTGTCAGAGGGTCAGTACTGAGGGAGTGCCGCACTGTCAGAGGGTCAGTACTGAGGGAGTGCCGCACTGTCAGAGGGTCAGTACGGAGGGAGTGCTGCACTGTCAGAGGGTCAGTACTGAGGGAGTGCCGCACTGTCAGAGGGTCAGTACTGAGGGAGTGCCGCACTGTCAGAGGGCCAGTACTGAGGGAGTGCTGCACTGTCCGAGGGTCAGTACTGACGGATTGCTAGACTGTCAGAGGGTCAGTACTGAGGGACTGCTGCACTGTCAGAGAGTCAGTACTGAGGGAGTGCCGCACTGTCAGAGGGTCAGTACTGAGGGAGTGCCGCACTGTCAGAGGGTCAGTACTGAGGGAGTGCCGCACTGTCAGAGGGTCAGTACAGAGGGAGTGCCGCACTGTCAGAGGGTCAGTACTGAGGGAGTGCTGCACTGTCACAGGGTCAGTACTGAGGGAGTGCCGCACTGTCACAGGGTCAGTACTGAGGGAGTGCTGCACTGTCAGAGGGTCAGTACTGAGGGCGTGCCGCACTGTCACAGGGTCAGTACTGAGGGAGTGCTGCACTGTCAGAGGGTCAGTACTGAGGGAGAGCTGCACTGTCAGAGGGTCAGTACTGAGGGAGTGCCGCACTGTCAGAGGGGCAATACTGAGGGAGTGCCGCACTGTCACAGGGTCAGTACTGAGGGAGTGCTGCACTGTCAGAGGGTCGGTACTGAGGGAGTGCTGCACTGTCAGAGGGTCAGTACTGAGGGAGTGCCACACTGTCAGAGAGTCAGTACTGAGGGAGTGGTACACTGTCAGAGGGTCAGTACTGAAGGAGTGCTGCACTGTCAGAGGGTCAGTACTGAGGATGTGCCGCACTGTCAGAGGGTCAGTACTGAGGGAGTGCTGCACTGTCAGAGGGTCAGTACTGAGGGAGTGCTGCACTGTCAGAGGGTCAGTACTGAGGGAGTGCTGCACTGTCAGAGGGTCAGTACTGAGGGAGTGCTGCACTGTCAGAGGGTCAGTGCTGAGGGAGTGCTGCACTGTCAGAGGGTCAGTACTGAGGGAGTGCTGCACTGTCAGAGGGTCAGTACTGAGGGAGTGCTGCACTGTCAGAGGGTCAGTACTGAGGGAGTGCTGCACTGTCAGAGGGTCAGTACTGAGGGAGTGCTGCACTGTCAGAGGGTCAGTGCTGAGGGAGTGCTGCACTGTCAGAGGGTCAGTACTGAGGGAGTGCTGCACTGTCAGTGGGTCAGTACTGAGGGAGTGCTGCACTGTCAGAGGGTCAGTACTGAGGGAGTGCTGCACTGTCAGAGGGTCAGTACTGAGGGAGTGCCGCACTGTCAGAGGGTCAGTACTGAGGGAGCGCCACACTGTCAGAGGGTCAGTACTGAGGGAGTGCCGCACTGTCAGAGGGTCAGTACTGAGGGAGTGCCGCACTGTCAGAGGGTCAGTACTGAGGGAGTGTTGCACTGTCAGAGGGTCAGTACTGAGGGAGTGCCGCACTGTCAGAGGGTCAGTGATGAGGGAGAGCTGCACTGTCAGAGGGTCAGTACCGAGGGAGTGCTGCACTGTCAGAGGGTCAGTACTGATGGAGAGCTGCACTGTCAGAGGGTCAGTACTGAGGGAGTGACGCACTGTCAGAGGGTCAGTACTGAGGGAGTGCCGCACTGTCAGAGGGTCAGTACTGAGGGAGTACTGCACTGTCAGAGGGTCAGTACTGAGGGAGTGCTGCACTGTCAGAGGGTCAGTACTGAGGGAGTGCCGCACTGTCAGAGGGTCAGTACTGAGGGAGTGCTGCACTGTCAGAGGGTCAGTACTGAGGGAGTGCCGCACTGTCAGAGGGTCAGTACTGAGGGAGTGCCGCACTGTCAGAGGGCCAGTACTGAGGGAGTGCTGCACTGTCAGAGGGTCAGTACTGAGGGAGTGCTGCACTGTCCGAGGGTCAGTACTCAGGGATTGCTGACTTGTCAGAGGGTCAGTACTGAGGGACTGCTGCACTGTCAGAGAGTCAGTACTGAGGGAGTGCCGCACTGTCAGAGGGTCAGTACTGAGGGAGTGCCGCACTGTCAGAGGGTCAGTACTGAGGGAGTGCCGCACTGTCAGAGGGTCAGTACAGAGGGAGTGCCGCACTGTCAGAGGGTCAGTACTGAGGGAGTGCTGCACTGTCACAGGGTCAGTACTGAGGGAGTGCCGCACTGTCACAGGGTCAGTACTGAGGGAGTGCTGCACTGTCAGAGGGTCAGTACTGAGGGCGTGCCGCACTGTCACAGGGTCAGTACTGAGGGAGTGCTGCACTGTCAGAGGGTCAGTACTGAGGGAGAGCTGCACTGTCAGAGGGTCAGTACTGAGGGAGTGCCGCACTGTCAGAGGGGCAATACTGAGGGAGTGCCGCACTGTCACAGGGTCAGTACTGAGGGAGTGCTGCACTGTCAGAGGGTCGGTACTGAGGGAGTGCTGCACTGTCAGAGGGTCAGTACTGAGGGAGTGCCACACTGTCAGAGAGTCAGTACTGAGGGAGTGGTACACTGTCAGAGGGTCAGTACTGAAGGAGTGCTGCACTGTCAGAGGGTCAGTACTGAGGAAGTGCCGCACTGTCAGAGGGCCAGTACTGAGGGAGTGCTGCACTGTCAGAGCGTCAGTACTGAGGGAGTGCTGCACTGTCAGAGGGTCAGTACTGAGGGAGTGCTGCACTGTCAGAGGGTCAGTTCTGAGGGAGTGCTGCACTGTCAGAGGGTCAGTACTGAGGGAGTGCCATACTGTCAGAGAGTCAGCTCTGAGGGAGTGCTGCACTGTCAGAGGGTCTGTACTGAGGGAGTGCCGCACTGCCAGAGGGTCAGTAATGAGGGAGTGCCGCACTGTCAGAGGGTCAGTACTCAGGGAGTGCTGCACTGTCAGAGGGTCAGTACTGAGGGAATACTGCACTGTCAGAGGGTCAGTACTGAGGGAGTGCTGCACTGTCAGAGGGTCAGTACTGCGGGAGTGCTGCACTGTCAGAGGGTCAGTACTAAGGGAGCGCTGCACTGTCAGAGGGTCAGTACTGAGTGAGTGCTGCACTGTCCGAGGGTCAGTGCTGAGGGAGTGCTGCACCGTCAGAGGGTCAGTACTGAGGGAGTGCCGCACTGTCAGTGGGTCAGTGCTGAGGGAGTGCTGCACTGTCAGAGGGTCAGTACTGAGGGAGTGCTGCACTGTCAGAGGGTCAGTACTGAGGGAGTGCTGCACTGTCAGAGGGTCAGTACTGAGGGAGTGCTGCACTGTCAGAGGGTCAGTACTGAGGGAGTGCTGCACTGTCAGAGGGTCAGTGCTGAGGGAGTGCTGCACTGTCAGAGGGTCAGTACTGAGGGAGTGCTGCACTGTCAGTGGGTCAGTACTGAGGGAGTGCTGCACTGTCAGAGGGTCAGTACTGAGGGAGTGCTGCACTGTCAGAGGGTCAGTACTGAGGGAGTGCCGCACTGTCAGAGGGTCAGTACTGAGGGAGCGCCGCACTGTCAGAGGGTCAGTACTGAGGGAGTGCCGCACTGTCAGAGGGTCAGTACTGAGGGAGTGCCGCACTGTCAGAGGGTCAGTACTGAGGGAGTGCTGCACTGTCAGAGCGTCAGTACTGAGGGAGTGTTGCACTGTCAGAGGGTCAGTACTGAGGGAGTGCCGCACTGTCAGAGGGTCAGTGCTGAGGGAGCGCTGCACTGTCAGAGGGTCAGTACCGAGGGAGTGCTGCACTGTCAGAGGGTCAGTACTGAGGGAGTGCCACACTGTCAGAGGGTCAGTATTGAGGGAGTGCCGCACTGTCAGAGGGTCAGTACTGAGGGAATGCTGCACTGTCAGAGGGTCAGTGCTGAGGGAGTGCTGCACTGTCAGAGGGTCAGTACTGAGGGAGTGCCGCACTGTCAGAGGGTCAGTACTGAGGGAGTGCCGCACTGTCAGAGGGTCAGTACTGAGGGAGTGCCGCACTGTCAGAGGGTCAGTACTGAGGGAGTGCTGCGCTGTCAGAGGGTCAGTGCTGAGGGAGTGCTGCACTGTCAGAGGGTCAGTGCTGAGGGAGCGCCGCACTGTCAGAGGGTCAGTGCGGAGGGTGTGCTACACTGTCAGAGGGTCAGTACTGAGGGAGTGCCGCACTATCAGAGGGTCAGTACTGAGGGGGTGCCGCACTGTCAGAGGGTCAGTGCTGAGGGAGTGCTGCACTGTCAGAGGGTCAGTGCTGAGGGAGCGCCGCACTGTCAGAGGGTCAGTGCTGAGGGTGTGCTACACTGTCAGAGGGTCAGTACTGAGGGAGTGCCGCACTGTCAGAGGGTCAGTACTGAGGGAGTGCTGCAATGTCAGAGGGTCAGTACTGAGGGAGTGCTGCATTGTCAGAGGGTCAGTACTGAGGGAGTGCTGCACTGTCAGAGGGTCAGTGCTGAGGGAGTGCTGCACTGTCAGAGGGTCCGTACTGAGGGAGTGCTGCACTGTCAGAGGGTCAGTACTGAGGGAGTGCTGCACTGTCAGAGGGTCAGTACTGAGGGAGTGCCGCACTGTCAGAGGGTCAGTACTGAGGGAGTACTGCACTGTCAGAAGGTCAGTACTGAGGGAGTGCCGCACTGTCAGAGGGTCAGTACTGAGAGAGTGCTGCACTGTCAGAGGGTCAGTACTGAGGGAGTGCTGCACTGTCAGAGGGTCAGTACTGAGGGAGTGCCGCACTGTCAGAGGGTCAGTACTGAGTGAGTGCCGCACTGTCAGAGGATCAGTACTGAGGGAGTGCAGCAATGTCAGAGGTTCAGTACTGACGGAGTGCCGCACTGTCACAGGGTCAGTACTGAGGGAGTGCTGCACTGTCAGAGGGTCAGTACTGAGGGAGTGCTGCACTGTCAGAGGGTCAGTACTGAGGGAGTGCCGCACTGTCAGAGGGTCAGCACTGAGGGAGTGCTGCACTGTCAGAGGGTCAGTGCTGAGGGAGTGCCGCACTGTCAGAGGGTCAGTACTGAGGGAGCGCTGCACTGTCAGAGGGTCAGTACTGAGGGAGTGCCGCACTGTCAGAGGGTCAGTACTGAGGGAGTGCCGCACTGTCAGAGGGTCAGTACTGAGGGAGTGCCGCACTGTCAGAGGGTCAGTACTGAGGGAGTGCTGGACTGTCAGAGGGTCAGTACTGAGGGACTGCTGCACTGTCAGAGGGTCAGTACTGAGGGAGTGCTGCACTGTCAGAGGGTCAGTACTAAGGGACTGCTGCACTGTCAGAGAGTCAGTACTGAGGGAGTGCCGCACTGTCAGAGGGTCAGTACTGAGGGAGTGCCGCACTGTCAGAGGGTCAGTACTGAGGGAGTGCCGCACTGTCAGAGGGTCAGTACTGAGTGAGTGCCGCACTGTCAGAGGGTCAGTACTGAGGGAGTGCTGCACTGTCACAGGGTCAGTACTGAGGGAGTGCCGCACTGTCAGAGGGTCAGTACTGAGGGAGTGCTGCACTGTCAGAGGGTCAGTACTGAGGGAGTGCCGCACTGTCACAGGGTCAGTACTGAGGGACTGCTGCACTGTCAGAGGGTCAGTACTGAGGGAGAGCTGCACTGTCAGAGGGTCAGTATTGAGGGAGTGACGCACTGTCAGAGGGTCAGTACTGAGGGAGAGCTGCACTGTCAGAGGGTCAGTACTGAGTGAGTGCCGCACTGTCAGAGGGTCAGTACTGAGGGAGTGCTGCACTGTCACAGGGTCAGTACTGAGGGAGTGCCGCACTGTCAGAGGGTCAGTACTGAGGGAGTGCTGCACTGTCAGAGGGTCAGTACTGAGGGAGTGCCGCACTGTCACAGGGTCAGTACTGAGGGACTGCTGCACTGTCAGAGGGTCAGTACTGAGGGAGAGCTGCACTGTCAGAGGGTCAGTACTGAGGGAGTGACGCACTGTCAGAGGGTCAGTACTGAGGGAGTGCCGCACTGTCAGAGGGTCAGTACTGAGGGAGTACTGCACTGTCAGAGGGTCAGTACTGAGGGAGTGCTGCACTGTCAGAGGGTCAGTACTGAGGGAGTGCCGCACTGTCAGAGGGTCAGTACTGAGGGAGTGCTGCACTGTCAGAGGGTCAGTACTGAGGGAGTGCCGCACTGTCAGAGGGTCAGTACTGAGGGAGTGCCGCACTGTCAGAGGGCCAGTACTGAGGGAGTGCTGCACTGTCAGAGGGTCAGTACTGAGGGAGTGCTGCACTGTCCGAGGGTCAGTACTGACGGATTGCTAGACTGTCAGAGGGTCAGTACTGAGGGACTGCTGCACTGTCAGAGAGTCAGTACTGAGGGAGTGCCGCACTGTCAGAGGGTCAGTACTGAGGGAGTGCCGCACTGTCAGAGGGTCAGTACAGAGGGAGTGCCGCACTGTCAGAGGGTCAGTACTGAGGGAGTGCTGCACTGTCACAGGGTCAGTACTGAGGGAGTGCCGCACTGTCACAGGGTCAGTACTGAGTGAGTGCCGCACTGTCAGAGGGTCAGTACTGAGGGAGTGCTGCACTGTCACAGGGTCAGTACTGAGGGAGTGCCGCACTGTCAGAGGGTCAGTACTGAGGGAGTGCTGCACTGTCAGAGGGTCAGTACTGAGGGAGTGCCGCACTGTCACAGGGTCAGTACTGAGGGACTGCTGCACTGTCAGAGGGTCAGTACTGAGGGAGAGCTGCACTGTCAGAGGGTCAGTACTGAGGGAGTGACGCACTGTCAGAGGGTCAGTACTGAGGGAGTGCCGCACTGTCAGAGGGTCAGTACTGAGGGAGTACTGCACTGTCAGAGGGTCAGTACTGAGGGAGTGCTGCACTGTCAGAGGGTCAGTACTGAGGGAGTGCCGCACTGTCAGAGGGTCAGTACTGAGGGAGTGCTGCACTGTCAGAGGGTCAGTACTGAGGGAGTGCCGCACTGTCAGAGGGTCAGTACTGAGGGAGTGCCGCACTGTCAGAGGGCCAGTACTGAGGGAGTGCTGCACTGTCAGAGGGTCAGTACTGAGGGAGTGCTGCACTGTCCGAGGGTCAGTACTGACGGATTGCTAGACTGTCAGAGGGTCAGTACTGAGGGACTGCTGCACTGTCAGAGAGTCAGTACTGAGGGAGTGCCGCACTGTCAGAGGGTCAGTACTGAGGGAGTGCCGCACTGTCAGAGGGTCAGTACTGAGGGAGTGCCGCACTGTCAGAGGGTCAGTACAGAGGGAGTGCCGCACTGTCAGAGGGTCAGTACTGAGGGAGTGCTGCACTGTCACAGGGTCAGTACTGAGGGAGTGCCGCACTGTCACAGGGTCAGTACTGAGGGAGTGCTGCACTGTCAGAGGGTCAGTACTGAGGGCGTGCCGCACTGTCACAGGGTCAGTACTGAGGGAGTGCTGCACTGTCAGAGGGTCAGTACTGAGGGAGAGCTGCACTGTCAGAGGGTCAGTACTGAGGGAGTGCCGCACTGTCAGAGGGGCAATACTGAGGGAGTGCCGCACTGTCACAGGGTCAGTACTGAGGGAGTGCTGCACTGTCAGAGGGTCGGTACTGAGGGAGTGCTGCACTGTCAGAGGGTCAGTACTGAGGGAGTGCCACACTGTCAGAGAGTCAGTACTGAGGGAGTGGTACACTGTCAGAGGGTCAGTACTGAAGGAGTGCTGCACTGTCAGAGGGTCAGTACTGAGGAAGTGCCGCACTGTCAGAGGGTCAGTACTGAGGCAGTGCTGCACTGTCAGAGGGTCAGTACTGAGGGAGTGCTGCACTGTCAGAGGGTCAGTACTGAGGGAGTGCTGCACTGTCAGAGGGTCAGTACTGAGGGAGTGCTGCACTGTCAGAGGGTCAGTTCTGAGGGAGTGCTGCATTGTCAGAGGGTCAGTACTGAGGGAGTGCCGCACTGTCAGAGGGTCAGTACTGAGGGAGTGCTGCACTGTCAGAGGGTCAGTACTGAGGGAGTGCCGCACTGTCAGAGGGTCAGTACTGAGGGAGTACTGCACTGTCAGAGGGTCAGTACTGAGGGAGTGCCGCACTGTCAGAGGGTCAGTACTGAGAGAGTGCTGCACTGTCAGAGGGTCAGTACTGAGGGAGTGCTGCACTGTCAGAGGGTCAGTACTGAGGGAGTGCCGCACTGTCAGAGGGTCAGTACTGAGTGAGTGCCGCACTGTCAGAGGATCAGTACTGAGGGAGTGCAGCAATGTCAGAGGTTCAGTACTGACGGAGTGCCGCACTGTCACAGGGTCAGTACTGAGGGAGTGCTGCACTGTCAGAGGGTCAGTACTGAGGGAGTGCTGCACTGTCAGAGGGTCAGTACTGAGGGAGTGCCGCACTGTCAGAGGGTCAGCACTGAGGGAGTGCTGCACTGTCAGAGGGTCAGTGCTGAGGGAGTGCCGCACTGTCAGAGGGTCAGTACTGAGGGAGCGCTGCACTGTCAGAGGGTCAGTACTGAGGGAGTGCCGCACTGTCAGAGGGTCAGTACTGAGGGAGTGCCGCACTGTCAGAGGGTCAGTACTGAGGGAGTGCCGCACTGTCAGAGGGTCAGTACTGAGGGAGTGCTGGACTGTCAGAGGGTCAGTACTGAGGGACTGCTGCACTGTCAGAGGGTCAGTACTGAGGGAGTGCTGCACTGTCAGAGGGTCAGTACTAAGGGACTGCTGCACTGTCAGAGAGTCAGTACTGAGGGAGTTCCGCACTGTCAGAGGGTCAGTACTGAGGGAGTGCCGCACTGTCAGAGGGTCAGTACTGAGGGAGTGCCGCACTGTCAGAGGGTCAGTACTGAGTGAGTGCCGCACTGTCAGAGGGTCAGTACTGAGGGAGTGCTGCACTGTCACAGGGTCAGTACTGAGGGAGTGCCGCACTGTCAGAGGGTCAGTACTGAGGGAGTGCTGCACTGTCAGAGGGTCAGTACTGAGGGAGTGCCGCACTGTCACAGGGTCAGTACTGAGGGACTGCTGCACTGTCAGAGGGTCAGTAGTGAGGGAGAGCTGCACTGTCAGAGGGTCAGTACTGAGGGAGTGACGCACTGTCAGAGGGTCAGTACTGAGGGAGAGCTGCACTGTCAGAGGGTCAGTACTGAGTGAGTGCCGCACTGTCAGAGGGTCAGTACTGAGGGAGTGCTGCACTGTCACAGGGTCAGTACTGAGGGAGTGCCGCACTGTCAGAGGGTCAGTACTGAGGGAGTGCTGCACTGTCAGAGGGTCAGTACTGAGGGAGTGCCGCACTGTCACAGGGTCAGTACTGAGGGACTGCTGCACTGTCAGAGGGTCAGTACTGAGGGAGAGCTGCACTGTCAGAGGGTCAGTACTGAGGGAGTGACGCACTGTCAGAGGGTCAGTACTGAGGGAGTGCCGCACTGGCAGAGGGTCAGTACTGAGGGAGTACTGCACTGTCAGAGGGTCAGTACTGAGGGAGTGCTGCACTGTCAGAGGGTCAGTACTGAGGGAGTGCCGCACTGTCAGAGGGTCAGTACTGAGGGAGTGCTGCACTGTCAGAGGGTCAGTACTGAGGGAGTGCCGCACTGTCAGAGGGTCAGTACTGAGGGAGTGCCGCACTGTCAGAGGGCCAGTACTGAGGGAGTGCTGCACTGTCAGAGGGTCAGTACTGAGGGAGTGCTGCACTGTCCGAGGGTCAGTACTGACGGATTGCTAGACTGTCAGAGGGTCAGTACTGAGGGACTGCTGCACTGTCAGAGAGTCAGTACTGAGGGAGTGCCGCACTGTCAGAGGGTCAGTACTGAGGGAGTGCCGCACTGTCAGAGGGTCAGTACAGAGGGAGTGCCGCACTGTCAGAGGGTCAGTACTGAGGGAGTGCTGCACTGTCACAGGGTCAGTACTGAGGGAGTGCCGCACTGTCACAGGGTCAGTACTGAGTGAGTGCCGCACTGTCTGAGGGTCAGTACTGAGGGAGTGCTGCACTGTCACAGGGTCAGTACTGAGGGAGTGCCGCACTGTCAGAGGGTCAGTACTGAGGGAGTGCTGCACTGTCAGAGGGTCAGTACTGAGGGAGTGCCGCACTGTCACAGGGTCAGTACTGAGGGACTGCTGCACTGTCAGAGGGTCAGTACTGAGGGAGAGCTGCACTGTCAGAGGGTCAGTACTGAGGGAGTGACGCACTGTCAGAGGGTCAGTACTGAGGGAGTGCCGCACTGTCAGAGGGTCAGTACTGAGGGAGTACTGCACTGTCAGAGGGTCAGTACTGAGGGAGTGCTGCACTGTCAGAGGGTCAGTACTGAGGGAGTGCCGCACTGTCAGAGGGTCAGTACTGAGGGAGTGCTGCACTGTCAGAGGGTCAGTACTGAGGGAGTGCCGCACTGTCAGAGGGTCAGTACTGAGGGAGTGCCGCACTGTCAGAGGGCCAGTACTGAGGGAGTGCTGCACTGTCAGAGGGTCAGTACTGAGGGAGTGCTGCACTGTCCGAGGGTCAGTACTGACGGATTGCTAGACTGTCAGAGGGTCAGTACTGAGGGACTGCTGCACTGTCAGAGAGTCAGTACTGAGGGAGTGCCGCACTGTCAGAGGGTCAGTACTGAGGGAGTGCCGCACTGTCAGAGGGTCAGTACTGAGGGAGTGCCGCACTGTCAGAGGGTCAGTACAGAGGGAGTGCCGCACTGTCAGAGGGTCAGTACTGAGGGAGTGCTGCACTGTCACAGGGTCAGTACTGAGGGAGTGCCGCACTGTCACAGGGTCAGTACTGAGGGAGTGCTGCACTGTCAGAGGGTCAGTACTGAGGGCGTGCCGCACTGTCACAGGGTCAGTACTGAGGGAGTGCTGCACTGTCAGAGGGTCAGTACTGAGGGAGAGCTGCACTGTCAGAGGGTCAGTACTGAGGGAGTGCCGCACTGTCAGAGGGGCAATACTGAGGGAGTGCCGCACTGTCACAGGGTCAGTACTGAGGGAGTGCTGCACTGTCAGAGGGTCGGTACTGAGGGAGTGCTGCACTGTCAGAGGGTCAGTACTGAGGGAGTGCCACACTGTCAGAGAGTCAGTACTGAGGGAGTGGTACACTGTCAGAGGGTCAGTACTGAAGGAGTGCTGCACTGTCAGAGGGTCAGTACTGAGGAAGTGCCGCACTGTCAGAGGGTCAGTACTGAGGGAGTGCTGCACTGTCAGAGGGTCAGTACTGAGGGAGTGCTGCACTGTCAGAGGGTCAGTACTGAGGGAGTGCTGCACTGTCAGAGGGTCAGTACTGAGGGAGTGCTGCACTGTCAGAGGGTCAGTTCTGAGGGAGTGCTGCACTGTCAGAGGGTCAGTACTGAGGGAGTGCCATACTGTCAGAGGGTCAGCTCTGAGGGAGTGCTGCACTGTCAGAGGGTCTGTACTGAGGGAGTGCCGCACTGCCAGAGGGTCAGTAATGAGGGAGTGCCGCACTGTCAGAGGGTCAGTACTCAGGGAGTGCTGCACTGTCAGAGGGTCAGTACTGCGGGAGTGCTGCACTGTCAGAGGGTCAGTACTAAGGGAGCGCTGCACTGTCAGAGGGTCAGTACTGAGTGAGTGCTGCACTGTCCGAGGGTCAGTGCTGAGGGAGTGCTGCACCGTCAGATGGTCAGTACTGAGGGAGTGCCGCACTGTCAGAGGGTCAGTGCTCAGGGAGTGCTGCACTGTCAGAGGGTCAGTACTGAGGGAGTGCTGCACTGTCAGAGGGTCAGTACTGAGGGAGTGCTGCACTGTCAGAGGGTCAGTACTGAGGGAGTGCTGCACTGTCAGAGGGTCAGTACTGAGGGAGTGCTGCACTGTCAGAGGGTCAGTGCTGAGGGAGTGCTGCACTGTCAGAGGGTCAGTACTGAGGGAGTGCTGCACTGTCAGTGGGTCAGTACTGAGGGAGTGCTGCACTGTCAGAGGGTCAGTACTGAGGGAGTGCTGCACTGTCAGAGGGTCAGTACTGAGGGAGTGCCGCACTGTCAGAGGGTCAGTACTGAGGGAGCGCCACACTGTCAGAGGGTCAGTACTGAGGGAGTGCCGCACTGTCAGAGGGTCAGTACTGAGGGAGTGCCGCACTGTCAGAGGGTCAGTACTGAGGGAGTGCTGCACTGTCAGAGCGTCAGTACTGAGGGAGTGTTGCACTGTCAGAGGGTCAGTACTGAGGGAGTGCCGCACTGTCAGAGGGTCAGTGCTGAGGGAGTGCTGCACTGTCAGAGGGTCAGTACCGAGGGAGTGCTGCACTGTCAGAGGGTCAGTACTGATGGAGTGCCGCACTGTCAGAGGGTCAGTATTGAGGGAGTGCCGCACTGTCAGAGGGTCAGTACTGAGGGAATGCCGCACTGTCAGAGGGTCAGTGCTGAGGGAGTGCTGCACTGTCAGAGGGTCAGTACCGAGGGAGTGCTGCACTGTCAGTGGGTCAGTACTGAGGGAGTGCCACACTGTCAGAGGGTCAGTATTGAGGGAGTGCCGCACTGTCAGAGGGTCAGTACTGAGGGAATGCTGCACTGTCAGAGGGTCAGTGCTGAGGGAGTGCTGCACTGTCAGAGGGTCAGTGCTGAGGGAGTGCTGCACTGTCAGAGGGTCAGTACTGAGGGAGTGCTGCACTGTCAGTGGGTCAGTACTGAGGGAGTGCTGCGCTGTCAGAGGGTCAGTACTGCGGAAGTGCCGCACTGTCAGAGGGTCAGTGCTGAGGGAGTGCTGCACTGTCAGAGGGTCAGTACTGAGGGAGTGCTGCACTGTCAGTGGGTCAGTACTGAGGGAGTGCTGCACTGTCAGAGGGTCAGTACTGAGGGAGTGCTGCACTGTCAGAGGGTCAGTACTGAGGGAGTGCTGCACTGTCAGAGGGTCAGTGCTGAGGGAGTGCTGCACTGTCAGAGGGTCAGTACTGAGGGAGTGCTGCACTGTCAGTGGGTCAGTACTGAGGGAGTGCTGCACTGTCAGAGGGTCAGTACTGAGGGAGTGCTGCACTGTCAGAGGGTCAGTACTGAGGGAGTGCCGCACTGTCAGAGGGTCAGTACTGAGGGAGCGCCACACTGTCAGAGGGTCAGTACTGAGGGAGTGCCGCACTGTCAGAGGGTCAGTACTGAGGGACTGCCGCACTGTCAGAGGGTCAGTACTGAGGGAGTGCTGCACTGTCAGAGCGTCAGTACTGAGGGAGTGTTGCACTTTCAGAGGGTCAGTACTGAGGGAGTGCCGCACTGTCAGAGGGTCAGTGCTGAGGGAGCGCTGCACTGTCAGAGGGTCAGTACCGAGGGAGTGCTGCACTGTCAGAGGGTCAGTACTGATGGAGTGCCGCACTGTCAGAGGGTCAGTATTGAGGGAGTGCCGCACTGTCAGAGGGTCAGTACTGAGGGAATGCTGCACTGTCAGAGGGTCAGTGCTGAGGGAGTGCTGCACTGTCAGAGGGTCAGTACTGAGGGAGTGCCGCACTGTCAGAGGGTCAGTACTGAGGGAGTGCCGCACTGTCAGAGGGTCAGTACTGAGGGAGTGCCGCACTGTCAGAGGGTCAGTACTGAGGGAGTGCTGCGCTGTCAGAGGGTCAGTACTGCGGGAGTGCTGCACTGTCAGAGGGTCAGTACTGCGGGAGTGCTGCACTGTCAGTGGGTCAGTACTGAGGGAGTGCTGCACTGTCAGAGGGTCAGTACTGAGGGAGGGCTGCACTGTCAGAGGGTCAGTACTGAAGGAGTGCTGCACTGTCAGAGGGTCAGTACTGAGGGGGTGCTGCACTGTCAGAGTGTCAGTACTGAGGGAGTGCTGCACTGTCAGAGGGTCAGTACTGAGGGAATGCTGCACTGTCAGAGGGTCAGTACTGAGGGAGTGCCGCACTATCAGAGGGTCAGTACTGAGGGAGTGCTGCACTGTCAGAGAGTCAGTACTGAGGGAGTGCTGCACTGTCAGAGAGTCAGTACTGAGGGAGTGCTGCACTGTCAGAGAGTCAGTACTGAGGGAGTGCTGCACTGTCAGAGAGTCAGTACTGAGGGAGTGCTGCACTGTCAGAGAGTCAGTACTGAGGGAGTGCTGCACTGTCAGAGAGTCAGTACTGAGGGAGTGCTGCACTGTCAGGGTCAGTACTGAGGGAGTGCTGCACTGTCAGAGGGTCAGTACTGAGGGAGTGCCGCACTGTCAGAGGATCAGTACTGAGGGAGTGCCGCAATGTCAGAGGGTCAGTACTGAGGGAGTGCCGCACTGTCAGAGGGTCAGTGCTGAGGGAGTGCCGCACTGTCAGAGGGTCAGTACTGAGGGGGTGCTGCACTGTCAGAGTGTCAGTACTGAGGGAGTGCTGCACTGTCAGAGGGTCAGTACTGAGGGAATGCTGCACTGTCAGAGGGTCAGTACTGAGGGAGTGCCGCACTATCAGAGGGTCAGTACTGAGGGAGTGCTGCACTGTCAGAGAGTCAGTACTGAGGGAGTGCTGCACTGTCAGAGAGTCAGTACTGAGGGAGTGCTGCACTGTCAGAGAGTCAGTACTGAGGGAGTGCTGCACTGTCAGAGAGTCAGTACTGAGGGAGTGCTGCACTGTCAGAGAGTCAGTACTGAGGGAGTGCTGCACTGTCAGAGAGTCAGTACTGAGGGAGTGCTGCACTGTCAGGGTCAGTACTGAGGGAGTGCTGCACTGTCAGAGGGTCAGTACTGAGGGAGTGCCGCACTGTCAGAGGATCAGTACTGAGGGAGTGCCGCAATGTCAGAGGGTCAGCACTGAGGGAGTGCCGCACTGTCAGAGGGTCAGTGCTGAGGGAGTGCCGCCCTGTCAGAGGGTCAGTGCTGAGGGAGTGCCGCACTGTCAGAGGGTCAGTACTGAGGGAGTGCCGCACTGTCAGAGGGTCAGTACTGAGGGAGTGCAGCACTGTCAGAGGGTCAGTACTGAGGGAGTGCCGCACGGTCAGAGGGTCAGTGCTGAGGGAGTGCCGCACTGTCAGAGGGTCAGTACTGAGGGAGTGCCGCACTGTCAGAGGGTCAGTACTGAGGGAGTGCAGCACTGTCAGAGGGTCAGTACTGAGGGAGTGCTGCACTGTCAGAGGGTCAGTACTGAGGGAGTGCCGCACTGTCAGAGGGTCAGTACTGAGGGAGTGCTGCACTGTCAGAGGGTCAGTACTGAGGGAGTGCCGCACTGTCAGAGGGTCAGTACTGAGAGAGTGCTGCACTGTCAGAGGGTCAGTACTGAGGGAGTGCTGCACTGTCAGAGGGTCAGTACTGAGGGAGTGCCGCACTGTCAGAGGGTCAGTACTGAGGGAGTGCCGCACTGTCAGAGGATCAGTACTGAGGGAGTGCCGCAATGTCAGAGGGTCAGTACTGACGGAGTGCCGCACTGTCACAGGGTCAGTACTGAGGGAGTGCTGCACTGTCAGAGGGTCAGTACTGAGGGAGTGCTGCACTGTCAGAGGGTCAGTACTGAGGGAGTGCCGCACTGTCAGAGGGTCAGCACTGAGGGAGTGCTGCACTGTCAGAGGGTCAGTGCTGAGGGAGTGCCGCACTGTCAGAGGGTCAGTACTGAGGGAGCGCTGCACTGTCAGAGGGTCAGTACTGAGGGAGTGCCGCACTGTCAGAGGGTCAGTACTGAGGGAGTGCCGCACTGTCAGAGGGTCAGTACTGAGGGAGTGCTGCACTGTCAGAGGGTCAGTACTGAGGGACTGCTGCACTGTCAGAGGGTCAGTACTGAGGGAGTGCTGCACTGTCAGAGGGTCAGTACTGAGGGACTGCTGCACTGTCAGAGAGTCAGTACTGAGGGAGTGCCGCACTGTCAGAGGGTCAGTACTGAGGGAGTGCCGCACTGTCAGAGGGTCAGTACTGAGGGAGTGCCGCACTGTCAGGGGGTCAGTACTGAGTGAGTGCCGCACTGTCAGAGGTTCAGTACTGAGGGAGTGCTGCACTGTCACAGGGTCAGTACTGAGGGAGTGCCGCACTGTCAGAGGGTCAGTACTGAGGGAGTGCTGCACTGTCAGAGGGTCAGTACTGAGGGAGTGCCGCACTGTCACAGGGTCAGTACTGAGGGAGAGCTGCACTGTCAGAGGGTCAGTACTGAGGGAGTGACGCACTGTCAGAGGGTCAGTACTGAGGGAGTGCCGCACTGTCAGAGGGTCAGTACTGAGGGAGTACTGCACTGTCAGAGGGTCAGTACTGAGGGAGTGCTGCACTGTCAGAGGGTCAGAACTGAGGGAGTGCCGCACTGTCAGAGGGTCAGTACTGAGGGAGTGCTGCACTGTCAGAGGGTCAGTACTGAGGGAGTGCCGCACTGTCAGAGGGTCAGTACTGAGGGAGTGCCGCACTGTCAGAGGGCCAGTACTGAGGGAGTGCTGCACTGTCAGAGGGTCAGTACTGAGGGAGTGCTGCACTGTCCGAGGGTCAGTACTGAGGGATTGCTGACTTGTCAGAGGGTCAGTACTGAGGGACTGCTGCACTGTCAGAGAGTCAGTACTGAGGGAGTGCCGCACTGTCAGAGGGTCAGTACTGAGGGAGTGCCGCACTGTCAGAGGGTCAGTACTGAGGGAGTGCCGCACTGTCAGAGGGTCAGTACAGAGGGAGTGCCGCACTGTCAGAGGGTCAGTACTGAGGGAGTGCTGCACTGTCACAGGGTCAGTACTGAGGGAGTGCCGCACTGTCACAGGGTCAGTACTGAGGGAGTGCTGCACTGTCAGAGGGTCAGTACTGAGGGCGTGCCGCACTGTCACAGGGTCAGTACTGAGGGTGTGCTGCACTGTCAGAGGGTCAGTACTGAGGGAGAGCTGCACTGTCAGAGGGTCAGTACTGAGGGAGTGCCGCACTGTCAGAGGGGCAATACTGAGGGAGTGCCGCACTGTCACAGGGTCAGTACTGAGGGAGTGCTGCACTGTCAGAGGGTCGGTACTGAGGGAGTGCTGCACTGTCAGAGGGTCAGTACTGAGGGAGTGCCACACTGTCAGAGAGTCAGTACTGAGGGAGTGGTACACTGTCAGAGGGTCAGTACTGAAGGAGTGCTGCACTGTCAGAGGGTCAGTACTGAGGAAGTGCCGCACTGTCAGAGGGCCAGTACTGAGGGAGTGCTGCACTGTCAGAGGGTCAGTACTGAGGGAGTGCTGCACTGTCAGAGGGTCAGTACTGAGGGAGTGCTGCACTGTCAGAGGGTCAGTTCTGAGGGAGTGCTGCACTGTCAGAGGGTCAGTACTGAGGGAGTGCCATACTGTCAGAGGGTCAGCTCTGAGGGAGTGCTGCACTGTCAGAGGGTCTGTACTGAGGGAGTGCCGCACTGCCAGAGGGTCAGTAATGAGGGAGTGCCGCACTGTCAGAGGGTCAGTACTCAGGGAGTGCTGCACTGTCAGAGGGTCAGTACTGAGGGAATACTGCACTGTCAGAGGGTCAGTACTGAGGGAGTGCTGCACTGTCAGAGGGTCAGTACTGCGGGAGTGCTGCACTGTCAGAGGGTCAGTACTAAGGGAGCGCTGCACTGTCAGAGGGTCAGTACTGAGTGAGTGCTGCACTGTCCGAGGGTCAGTGCTGAGGGAGTGCTGCACCGTCAGAGGGTCAGTACTGAGGGAGTGCCGCACTGTCAGAGGGTCAGTGCTGAGGGAGTGCTGCACTGTCAGAGGGTCAGTACTGAGGGAGTGCTGCACTGTCAGAGGGTCAGTACTGAGGGAGTGCTGCACTGTCAGAGGGTCAGTACTGAGGGAGTGCTGCACTGTCAGAGGGTCAGTACCGAGGGAGTGCTGCACTGTCAGAGGGTCAGTACTGAGGGAGTGCCACACTGTCAGAGGGTCAGTATTGAGGGAGTGCCGCACTGTCAGAGGGTCAGTACTGAGGGAATGCTGCACTGTCAGAGGGTCAGTGCTGAGGGAGTGCTGCACTGTCAGAGGGTCAGTACTGAGGGAGTGCCGCACTGTCAGAGTGTCAGTACTGAGGGAGTGCCGCACTGTCAGAGGGTCAGTACTGAGGGAGTGCCGCACTGTCAGAGGGTCAGTACTGAGGGAGTGCTGCGCTGTCAGAGGGTCAGTGCTGAGGGAGTGCTGCACTGTCAGAGGGTCAGTGCTGAGGGAGCGCCGCACTGTCAGAGGGTCAGTGCTGAGGGTGTGCTACACTGTCAGAGGGTCAGTACTGAGGGAGTGCCGCACTATCAGAGGGTCAGTACTGAGGGGGTGCCGCACTGTCAGAGGGTCAGTGCTGAGGGAGTGCTGCACTGTCAGAGGGTCAGTGCTGAGGGAGCGCCGCACTGTCAGAGGGTCAGTGCTGAGGGTGTGCTGCACTGTCAGAGTGTCAGTACTGAGGGCGTGCCGCACTGTCAGAGGGTCAGTACTGAGTGAGTGCCGCACTGTCAGAGGATCAGTACTGAGGGAGTGCCGCAATGTCAGAGGTTCAGTACTGACGGAGTGCCGCACTGTCACAGGGTCAGTACTGAGGGAGTGCTGCACTGTCAGAGGGTCAGTACTGAGGGAGTGCTGCACTGTCAGAGGGTCAGTACTGAGGGAGTGCCGCACTGTCAGAGGGTCAGCACTGAGGGCGTGCTGCACTGTCAGAGGGTCAGTGCTGAGGGAGTGCCGCACTGTCAGAGGGTCAGTACTGAGGGAGCGCTGCACTGTCAGAGGGTCAGTACTGAGGGAGTGCCGCACTGTCAGAGGGTCAGTACTGAGGGAGTGCCGCACTGTCAGAGGGTCAGTACTGAGGGAGTGCCGCACTGTCAGAGGGTCAGTACTGAGGGAGTGCTGCACTGTCAGAGGGTCAGTACTGAGGGACTGCTGCACTGTCAGAGGGTCAGTACTGAGGGAGTGCTGCACTGTCAGAGGGTCAGTACTAAGGGACTGCTGCACTGTCAGAGAGTCAGTACTGAGGGAGTGCCGCACTGTCAGAGGGTCAGTACTGAGGGAGTGCCGCACTGTCAGAGGGTCAGTACTGAGGGAGTGCCGCACTGTCAGAGGGTCAGTACTGAGTGAGTGCCGCACTGTCAGAGGGTCAGTACTGAGGGAGTGCTGCACTGTCACAGGGTCAGTACTGAGGGAGTGTCGCACTGTCAGAGGGTCAGTACTGAGGGAGTGCTGCACTGTCAGAGGGTCAGTACTGAGGGAGTGCCGCACTGTCACAGGGTCAGTACTGAGGGACTGCTGCACTGTCAGAGGGTCAGTACTGAGGGAGAGCTGCACTGTCAGAGGGTCAGTACTGAGGGAGTGACGCACTGTCAGAGGGTCAGTACTGAGGGAGTGCCGCACTGTCAGAGGGTCAGTACTGAGGGAGTACTGCACTGTCAGAGGGTCAGTACTGAGGGAGTGCTGCACTGTCAGAGGGTCAGTACTGAGGGAGTGCCGCACTGTCAGAGGGTCAGTACGGAGGGAGTGCTGCACTGTCAGAGGGTCAGTACTGAGGGAGTGCCGCACTGTCAGAGGGTCAGTACTGAGGGAGTGCCGCACTGTCAGAGGGCCAGTACTGAGGGAGTGCTGCACTGTCAGAGGGTCAGTACTGAGGGAGTGCTGCACTGTCCGAGGGTCAGTACTGACGGATTGCTAGACTGTCAGAGGGTCAGTACAGAGGGAGTGCCGCACTGCCAGAGGGTCAGTACTGAGGGAGTGCTGCACTGTCACAGGGTCAGTACTGAGGGAGTGCCGCACTGTCACAGGGTCAGTACTGAGGGAGTGCTGCACTGTCAGAGGGTCAGTACTGAGGCCGTGCCGCACTGTCACAGGGTCAGTACTGAGGGAGTGCTGCACTGTCAGAGGGTCGGTACTGAGGGAGTGCTGCACTGTCAGAGGGTCAGTACTGAGGGAGTGCCACACTGTCAGAGAGTCAGTACTGAGGGAGTGGTACACTGTCAGAGGGTCAGTACTGAAGGAGTGCTGCACTGTCAGAGGGTCAGTACTGAGGAAGTGCCGCACTGTCAGAGGGTCAGTACTGAGGGAGTGCTGCACTGTCAGAGGGTCAGTACTGAGGGAGTGCTGCACTGTCAGAGGGTCAGTACTGAGGGAGTGCTGCACTGTCAGAGGGTCAGTACTGTGGGAGTGCTGCACTGTCAGAGGGTCAGTTCTGAGGGAGTGCTGCACTGTCAGAGGGTCAGTACTGAGGGAGTGCCATACTGTCAGAGGGTCAGCTCTGAGGGAGTGCTGCACTGTCAGAGGGTCTGTACTGAGGGAGTGCCGCACTGCCAGAGGGTCAGTAATGAGGGAGTGCCGCACTGTCAGAGGGTCAGTACTCAGGGAGTGCTGCAAAGTCAGAGGGTCAGTACTGCGGGAGTGCTGCACTGTCAGAGGGTCAGTACTAAGGGAGCGCTGCACTGTCAGAGGGTCAGTACTGAGTGAGTGCTGCACTGTCCGAGGGTCAGTGCTGAGGGAGTGCTGCACCGTCAGATGGTCAGTACTGAGGGAGTGCCGCACTGTCAGAGGGTCAGTGCTGAGGGAGTGCTGCACTGTCAGATGGTCAGTACTGAGGGAGTGCTGCACTGTCAGAGGGTCAGTACTGAGGGAGTGCTGCACTGTCAGAGGGTCAGTACTGAGGGAGTGCTGCACTGTCAGAGGGTCAGTACTGAGGGAGTGCTGCACTGTCAGAGGGTCAGTGCTGAGGGAGTGCTGCACTGTCAGAGGGTCAGTACTGAGGGAGTGCTGCACTGTCAGTGGGTCAGTACTGAGGGAGTGCTGCACTGTCAGAGGGTCAGTACTGAGGGAGTGCTGCACTGTCAGAGGGTCAGTACTGAGGGAGTGCCGCACTGTCAGAGGGTCAGTACTGAGGGAGCGCCACACTGTCAGAGGGTCAGTACTGAGGGAGTGCCGCACTGTCAGAGGGTCAGTACTGAGGGAGTGCCGCACTGTCAGAGGGTCAGTACTGAGGGAGTGCTGCACTGTCAGAGCGTCAGTACTGAGGGAGTGTTGCACTGTCAGAGGGTCAGTACTGAGGGAGTGCCTCACTGTCAGAGGGTCAGTGCTGAGGGAGAGCTGCACTGTCAGAGGGTCAGTACCGAGGGAGTGCTGCACTGTCAGAGGGTCAGTACTGATGGAGAGCTGCACTGTCAGAGGGTCAGTACTGAGGGAGTGACGCACTGTCAGAGGGTCAGTACTGAGGGAGTGCCGCACTGTCAGAGGGTCAGTACTGAGGGAGTACTGCACTGTCAGAGGGTCAGTACTGAGGGAGTGCTGCACTGTCAGAGGGTCAGTACTGAGGGAGTGCCGCACTGTCAGAGGGTCAGTACTGAGGGAGTGCTGCACTGTCAGAGGGTCAGTACTGAGGGAGTGCCGCACTGTCAGAGGGTCAGTACTGAGGGAGTGCCGCACTGTCAGAGGGCCAGTACTGAGGGAGTGCTGCACTGTCAGAGGGTCAGTACTGAGGGAGTGCTGCACTGTCCGAGGGTCAGTACTCAGGGATTGCTGACTTGTCAGAGGGTCAGTACTGAGGGACTGCTGCACTGTCAGAGAGTCAGTACTGAGGGAGTGCCGCACTGTCAGAGGGTCAGTACTGAGGGAGTGCCGCACTGTCAGAGGGTCAGTACTGAGGGAGTGCCGCACTGTCAGAGGGTCAGTACAGAGGGAGTGCCGCACTGTCAGAGGGTCAGTACTGAGGGAGTGCTGCACTGTCACAGGGTCAGTACTGAGGGAGTGCCGCACTGTCACAGGGTCAGTACTGAGGGAGTGCTGCACTGTCAGAGGGTCAGTACTGAGGGCGTGCCGCACTGTCACAGGGTCAGTACTGAGGGAGTGCTGCACTGTCAGAGGGTCAGTACTGAGGGAGAGCTGCACTGTCAGAGGGTTAGTACTGAGGGAGTGCCGCACTGTCAGAGGGGCAATACTGAGGGAGTGCCGCACTGTCACAGGGTCAGTACTGAGGGAGTGCTGCACTGTCAGAGGGTCGGTACTGAGGGAGTGCTGCACTGTCAGAGGGTCAGTACTGAGGGAGTGCCACACTGTCAGAGAGTCAGTACTGAGGGAGTGGTACACTGTCAGAGGGTCAGTACTGAAGGAGTGCTGCACTGTCAGAGGGTCAGTACTGAGGAAGTGCCGCACTGTCAGAGGGCCAGTACTGAGGGAGTGCTGCACTGTCAGAGCGTCAGTACTGAGGGAGTGCTGCACTGTCAGAGGGTCAGTACTGAGGGAGTGCTGCACTGTCAGAGGGTCAGTTCTGAGGGAGTGCTGCACTGTCAGAGGGTCAGTACTGAGGGAGTGCCATACTGTCAGAGGGTGAGCTCTGAGGGAGTGCTGCACTGTCAGAGGGTCTGTACTGAGGGAGTGCCGCACTGCCAGAGGGTCAGTAATGAGGGAGTGCCGCACTGTCAGAGGGTCAGTACTCAGGGAGTGCTGCACTGTCAGAGGGTCAGTACTGAGGGAATACTGCACTGTCAGAGGGTCAGTACTGAGGGAGTGCTGCACTGTCAGAGGGTCAGTACTGCGGGAGTGCTGCACTGTCAGAGGGTCAGTACTAAGGGAGCGCTGCACTGTCAGAGGGTCAGTACTGAGTGAGTGCTGCACTGTCCGAGGGTCAGTGCTGAGGGAGTGCTGCACCGTCAGAGGGTCAGTACTGAGGGAGTGCCGCACTGTCAGAGGGTCAGTGCTGAGGGAGTGCTGCACTGTCAGAGGGTCAGTACTGAGGGAGTGCTGCACTGTCAGAGGGTCAGTACTGAGGGAGTGCTGCACTGTCAGAGGGTCAGTACTGAGGGAGTGCTGCACTGTCAGAGGGTCAGTACTGAGGGAGTGCTGCACTGTCAGAGGGTCAGTGCTGAGGGAGTGCTGCACTGTCAGAGGGTCAGTACTGAGGGAGTGCTGCACTGTCAGTGGGTCAGTACTGAGGGAGTGCTGCACTGTCAGAGGGTCAGTACTGAGGGAGTGCTGCACTGTCAGAGGGTCAGTACTGAGGGAGTGCCGCACTGTCAGAGGGTCAGTACTGAGGGAGCGCCGCACTGTCAGAGGGTCAGTACTGAGGGAGTGCCGCACTGTCAGAGGGTCAGTACTGAGGGAGTGCCGCACTGTCAGAGGGTCAGTACTGAGGGAGTGCTGCACTGTCAGAGCGTCAGTACTGAGGGAGTGTTGCACTGTCAGAGGGTCAGTACTGAGGGAGTGCCGCACTGTCAGAGGGTCAGTGCTGAGGGAGCGCTGCACTGTCAGAGGGTCAGTACCGAGGGAGTGCTGCACTGTCAGAGGGTCAGTACTGAGGGAGTGCCACACTGTCAGAGGGTCAGTATTGAGGGAGTGCCGCACTGTCAGAGTGTCAGTACTGAGGGAATGCTGCACTGTCAGAGGGTCAGTGCTGAGGGAGTGCTGCACTGTCAGAGGGTCAGTACTGAGGGAGTGCCGCACTGTCAGAGGGTCAGTACTGAGGGAGTGCCGCACTGTCAGAGGGTCAGTACTGAGGGAGTGCCGCACTGTCAGAGGGTCAGTACTGAGGGAGTGCTGCGCTGTCAGAGGGTCAGTGCTGAGGGAGTGCTGCACTGTCAGAGGGTCAGTGCTGAGGGAGCGCCGCACTGTCAGAGGGTCAGTGCGGAGGGTGTGCTACACTGTCAGAGGGTCAGTACTGAGGGAGTGCCGCACTATCAGAGGGTCAGTACTGAGGGGGTGCCGCACTGTCAGAGGGTCAGTGCTGAGGGAGTGCTGCACTGTCAGAGGGTCAGTGCTGAGGGAGCGCCGCACTGTCAGAGGGTCAGTGCTGAGGGTGTGCTACACTGTCAGAGGGTCAGTACTGAGGGAGTGCCGCACTGTCAGAGGGTCAGTACTGAGGGAGTGCTGCATTGTCAGAGGGTCAGTACTGAGGGAGTGCTGCATTGTCAGAGGGTCAGTACTTAGGGAGTGCTGCACTGTCAGAGGGTCAGTGCTGAGGGAGTGCTGCACTGTCAGAGGGTCCGTACTGAGGGAGTGCTGCACTGTCAGAGGGTCAGTACTGAGGGAGTGCTGCACTGTCAGAGGGTCAGTACTGGGGGAGTGCCGCACTGTCAGAGGGTCAGTACTGAGGGAGTGCTGCACTGTCAGAGGGTCAGTACTGAGGGAGTGCCGCACTTTCAGAGGGTCAGTACTGAGAGAGTGCTGCACTGTCAGAGGGTCAGTACTGAGGGAGTGCTGCACTGTCAGAGGGTCAGTACTGAGGGAGTGCCGCACTGTCAGAGGGTCAGTACTGAGTGAGTGCCGCACTGTCAGAGGATCAGTACTGAGGGAGTGCAGCAATGTCAGAGGTTCAGTACTGACGGAGTGCCGCACTGTCACAGGGTCAGTACTGAGGGAGTGCTGCACTGTCAGAGGGTCAGTACTGAGGGAGTGCTGCACTGTCAGAGGGTCAGTACTGAGGGAGTGCCGCACTGTCAGAGGGTCAGCACTGAGGGAGTGCTGCACTGTCAGAGGGTCAGTGCTGAGGGAGTGCCGCACTGTCAGAGGGTCAGTACTGAGGGAGCGCTGCACTGTCAGAGGGTCAGTACTGAGGGAGTGCCGCACTGTCAGAGGGTCAGTACTGAGGGAGTGCCGCACTGTCAGAGGGTCAGTACTGAGGGAGTGCCGCACTGTCAGAGGGTCAGTACTGAGGGAGTGCTGGACTGTCAGAGGGTCAGTACTGAGGGACTGCTGCACTGTCAGAGGGTCAGTACTGAGGGAGTGCTGCACTGTCAGAGGGTCAGTACTGAGGGAGTGCCGCACTGTCACAGGGTCAGTACTGAGGGACTGCTGCACTGTCAGAGGGTCAGTACTGAGGGAGAGCTGCACTGTCAGAGGGTCAGTACTAAGGGACTGCTGCACTGTCAGAGAGTCAGTACTGAGGGAGTGCCGCACTGTCAGAGGGTCAGTACTGAGGGAGTGCCGCACTGTCAGAGGGTCAGTACTGAGGGAGTGCCGCACTGTCAGAGGGTGAGTACTGAGTGAGTGCCGCACTGTCAGAGGGTCAGTACTGAGGGAGTGCTGCACTGTCACAGGGTCAGTACTGAGGGAGTGCCGCACTGTCAGAGGGTCAGTACTGAGGGAGTGCTGCACTGTCAGAGGGTCAGTACTGAGGGAGTGCCGCACTGTCACAGGGTCAGTACTGAGGGACTGCTGCACTGTCAGAGGGTCAGTACTGAGGGAGAGCTGCACTGTCAGAGGGTCAGTACTGAGGGAGTGACGCACTGTCAGAGGGTCAGTACTGAGGGAGTGCCGCACTGTCAGAGGGTCAGTACTGAGGGAGTACTGCACTGTCAGAGGGTCAGTACTGAGGGAGTACTGATGATTGATGATTGATGCGGGTAGGGCAGTAGATGTTGTCTATATGGACTTCAGTAAGGCCTTTGACAAGGTCCCTCATGGTAGACTAGTACAAAAGGTGAAGTCACACGGGATCAGGGGTGAACTGGCAAGGTGGATACAGAACTGGCTAGGCCATAGAAGGCAGAGGGTAGCAATGGAGGGATGCTTTTCTAATTGGAGGGCTGTGACCAGTGGTGTTCCACAGGGATCAGTGCTGGGACCTTTGCTCTTTGTAGTATATATAAATGATTTGGAGGAAAATGTAACTGGTCTGATTAGTAAGTTTGCAGACGACACAAAGGTTGGTGGAATTGCGGATAGCGATGAGGACTGTCTGAGGATACAGCAGGATTTAGATTGTCTGGAGACTTGGGCGGAGAGATGGCAGATGGAGTTTAACCTGGACAAATGTGAGGTAATGCATTTTGGAAGGGCTAATGCAGGTAGGGAATATACAGTGAATGGTAGAACCCTCAAGAGTATTGAAAGTCAAAGAGATCTAGGAGTACAGGTCCACAGATCACTGAAAGGGGCTACACAGGTGGAGAAGGTAGTCAAGAAGGCATACGGCATGCTTGCCTTCATTGGCCGGGGCATTGAGTATAAGAATTGGCAAGTCATGTTGCAGCTGTATAGAACCTTAGTTAGGCCACACTTGGAGTATAGTGTTCAATTCTGGTCGCCACACTACCAGAAGGATGTGGAGGCTTTAGAGAGGGTGCAGAAGAGATTTACCAGAATGTTGCCTGGTATGGAGGGCATAAGCTATGAGGAGCGATTGAATAAACTCGGTTTGTTCTCACTGGAACGAAGGAGGTTGAGGGGCGACCTGATAGAGGTATACAAAATTATGAGGGGCATAGACAGAGTGGATAGTCAGAGGCTTTTCCCCAGGGTAGAGGGGTCAATTACTAGGGGGCATAGGTTTAAGGTGAGAGGGGCAAAGTTTAGAGTAGATGTACGAGGCAAGTTTTTTACGCAGAGGGTAGTGGGTGCCTGGAACTCACTACCGGAGGAGGTAGTGGAGGCAGGGACGATAGGGACATTTAAGGGGCATCTTGACAAATATATGAATAGGATGGGAATAGAAGGATACGGACCCAGGAAGTGTAGAAGATTGTAGTTTAGTCGGGCAGTATGGTCGGCACGGGCTTGGAGGGCCGAAGGGCCTGTTCCTGTGCTGTACATTTCTTTGTTCTTTGTTCTTTGTTTTGGAGTGCTGCACTGTCAGAGGGTCAGTACTGAGGGAGTGCCGCACTGTCAGAGGGTCAGTACTGAGGGAGTGCTGCACTGTCAGAGGGTCAGTACTGAGGGAGTGCCGCACTGTCAGAGGGTCAGTACTGAGGGAGTGCCGCACTGTCAGAGGGCCAGTACTGAGGGAGTGCTGCACTGTCAGAGGGTCAGTACTGAGGGAGTGCTGCACTGTCCGAGGGTCAGTACTGACGGATTGCTAGACTGTCAGAGGGTCAGTACTGAGGGACTGCTGCACTGTCAGAGAGTCAGTACTGAGGGAGTGCCGCACTGTCAGAGGGTCAGTACTGAGGGAGTGCCGCACTGTCAGAGGGTCAGTACTGAGGGAGTGCCGCACTGTCAGAGGGTCAGTACAGAGGGAGTGCCGCACTGTCAGAGGGTCAGTACTGAGGGAGTGCTGCACTGTCACAGGGTCAGTACTGAGGGAGTGCCGCACTGTCACAGGGTCAGTACTGAGGGAGTGCTGCACTGTCAGAGGGTCAGTACTGAGGACGTGCCGCACTGTCACAGGGTCAGTACTGAGGGAGTGCTGCACTGTCAGAGGGTCAGTACTGAGGGAGAGCTGCACTGTCAGAGGGTCAGTACTGAGGGAGTGCCGCACTGTCAGAGGGGCAATACTGAGGGAGTGCCGCACTGTCACAGGGTCAGTACTGAGGGAGTGCTGCACTGTCAGAGGGTCGGTACTGAGGGAGTGCTGCACTGTCAGAGGGTCAGTACTGAGGGAGTGCCACACTGTCAGAGAGTCAGTACTGAGGGAGTGGTACACTGTCAGAGGGTCAGTACTGAAGGAGTGCTGCACTGTCAGAGGGTCAGTACTGAGGAAGTGCCGCACTGTCAGAGGGTCAGTACTGAGGGAGTGCTGCACTGTCAGAGGGTCAGTACTGAGGGAGTGCTGCACTGTCAGAGGGTCAGTACTGAGGGAGTGCTGCACTGTCAGAGGGTCAGTACTGAGGGAGTGCTGCACTGTCAGAGGGTCAGTTCTGAGGGAGTGCTGCACTGTCAGAGGGTCAGTACTGAGGGAGTGCCATACTGTCAGAGGGTCAGCTCTGAGGGAGTGCTGCACTGTCAGAGGGTCTGTACTGAGGGAGTGCCGCACTGCCAGAGGGTCAGTAATGAGGGAGTGCCGCACTGTCAGAGGGTCAGTACTCAGGGAGTGCTGCACTGTCAGAGGGTCAGTACTGCGGGAGTGCTGCATTGTCAGAGGGTCAGTACTAAGGGAGCGCTGCACTGTCAGAGGGTCAGTACTGAGTGAGTGCTGCACTGTCCGAGGGTCAGTGCTGAGGGAGTGCTGCACCGTCAGATGGTCAGTACTGAGGGAGTGCCGCACTGTCAGAGGGTCAGTGCTGAGGGAGTGCTGCACTGTCAGAGGGTCAGTACTGAGGGAGTGCTGCACTGTCAGAGGGTCAGTACTGAGGGAGTGCTGCACTGACAGAGGGTCAGTACTGAGGGAGTGCTGCACTGTCAGAGGGTCAGTACTGAGGGAGTGCTGCACTGTCAGAGGGTCAGTGCTGAGGGAGTGCTGCACTGTCAGAGGGTCAGTACTGAGGGAGTGCTGCACTGTCAGTGGGTCAGTACTGAGGGAGTGCTGCACTGTCAGAGGGTCAGTACTGAGGGAGTGCTGCACTGTCAGAGGGTCAGTACTGAGGGAGTGCCGCACTGTCAGAGGGTCAGTACTGAGGGAGCGCCACACTGTCAGAGGGTCAGTACTGAGGGAGTGCCGCACTGTCAGAGGGTCAGTACTGAGGGAGTGCCGCACTGTCAGAGGGTCAGTACTGAGGGAGTGCTGCACTGTCAGAGCGTCAGTACTGAGGGAGTGTTGCACTGTCAGAGGGTCAGTACTGAGGGAGTGCCGCACTGTCAGAGGGTCAGTGCTGAGGGAGCGCTGCACTGTCAGAGGGTCAGTACCGAGGGAGTGCTGCACTGTCAGAGGGTCAGTACTGATGGAGTGCCGCACTGTCAGAGGGTCAGTATTGAGGGAGTGCCGCACTGTCAGAGGGTCAGTACTGAGGGAATGCTGCACTGTCAGAGGGTCAGTGCTGAGGGAGTGCTGCACTGTCAGAGGGTCAGTACTGAGGGAGTGCCGCACTGTCAGAGGGTCAGTACTGAGGGAGTGCCGCACTGTCAGAGGGTCAGTACTGAGGGAGTGCTGCACTGTCAGAGGGTCAGTACTGAGGGAGTGCTGCGCTGTCAGAGGGTCAGTACTGCGGGAGTGCTGCACTGTCAGAGGGTCAGTACTGCGGGAGTGCTGCACTGTCAGTGGGTCAGTACTGAGGGAGTGCTGCACTGTCAGAGGGTCAGTACTGAGGGAGGGCTGCACTGTCAGAGGGTCAGTACTGAAGGAGTGCTGCACTGTCAGAGGGTCAGTACTGAGGGGGTGCTGCACTGTCAGAGTGTCAGTACTGAGGGAGTGCTGCACTGTCAGAGGGTCAGTACTGAGGGAATGCTGCACTGTCAGAGGGTCAGTACTGAGGGAGTGCTGCACTGTCAGAGGGTCAGTACTGAGGGAGTGCCGCACTGTCAGAGGGTCAGTACTGAGGGAGTGCCGCACTGTCAGAGGGCCAGTACTGAGGGAGTGCTGCACTGTCAGAGGGTCAGTACTGAGGGAGTGCTGCACTGTCCGAGGGTCAGTACTGACGGATTGCTAGACTGTCAGAGGGTCAGTACTGAGGGACTGCTGCACTGTCAGAGAGTCAGTACTGAGGGAGTGCCGCACTGTCAGAGGGTCAGTACTGAGGGAGTGCCGCACTGTCAGAGGGTCAGTACTGAGGGAGTGCCGCACTGTCAGAGGGTCAGTACAGAGGGAGTGCCGCACTGTCAGAGGGTCAGTACTGAGGGAGTGCTGCACTGTCACAGGGTCAGTACTGAGGGAGTGCCGCACTGTCACAGGGTCAGTACTGAGGGAGTGCTGCACTGTCAGAGGGTCAGTACTGAGGACGTGCCGCACTGTCACAGGGTCAGTACTGAGGGAGTGCTGCACTGTCAGAGGGTCAGTACTGAGGGAGAGCTGCACTGTCAGAGGGTCAGTACTGAGGGAGTGCCGCACTGTCAGAGGGGCAATACTGAGGGAGTGCCGCACTGTCACAGGGTCAGTACTGAGGGAGTGCTGCACTGTCAGAGGGTCGGTACTGAGGGAGTGCTGCACTGTCAGAGGGTCAGTACTGAGGGAGTGCCACACTGTCAGAGAGTCAGTACTGAGGGAGTGGTACACTGTCAGAGGGTCAGTACTGAAGGAGTGCTGCACTGTCAGAGGGTCAGTACTGAGGAAGTGCCGCACTGTCAGAGGGTCAGTACTGAGGGAGTGCTGCACTGTCAGAGGGTCAGTACTGAGGGAGTGCTGCACTGTCAGAGGGTCAGTACTGAGGGAGTGCTGCACTGTCAGAGGGTCAGTACTGAGGGAGTGCTGCACTGTCAGAGGGTCAGTTCTGAGGGAGTGCTGCACTGTCAGAGGGTCAGTACTGAGGGAGTGCCATACTGTCAGAGGGTCAGCTCTGAGGGAGTGCTGCACTGTCAGAGGGTCTGTACTGAGGGAGTGCCGCACTGCCAGAGGGTCAGTAATGAGGGAGTGCCGCACTGTCAGAGGGTCAGTACTCAGGGAGTGCTGCACTGTCAGAGGGTCAGTACTGCGGGAGTGCTGCATTGTCAGAGGGTCAGTACTAAGGGAGCGCTGCACTGTCAGAGGGTCAGTACTGAGTGAGTGCTGCACTGTCCGAGGGTCAGTGCTGAGGGAGTGCTGCACCGTCAGATGGTCAGTACTGAGGGAGTGCCGCACTGTCAGAGGGTCAGTGCTGAGGGAGTGCTGCACTGTCAGAGGGTCAGTACTGAGGGAGTGCTGCACTGTCAGAGGGTCAGTACTGAGGGAGTGCTGCACTGACAGAGGGTCAGTACTGAGGGAGTGCTGCACTGTCAGAGGGTCAGTACTGAGGGAGTGCTGCACTGTCAGAGGGTCAGTGCTGAGGGAGTGCTGCACTGTCAGAGGGTCAGTACTGAGGGAGTGCTGCACTGTCAGTGGGTCAGTACTGAGGGAGTGCTGCACTGTCAGAGGGTCAGTACTGAGGGAGTGCTGCACTGTCAGAGGGTCAGTACTGAGGGAGTGCCGCACTGTCAGAGGGTCAGTACTGAGGGAGCGCCACACTGTCAGAGGGTCAGTACTGAGGGAGTGCCGCACTGTCAGAGGGTCAGTACTGAGGGAGTGCCGCACTGTCAGAGGGTCAGTACTGAGGGAGTGCTGCACTGTCAGAGCGTCAGTACTGAGGGAGTGTTGCACTGTCAGAGGGTCAGTACTGAGGGAGTGCCGCACTGTCAGAGGGTCAGTGCTGAGGGAGCGCTGCACTGTCAGAGGGTCAGTACCGAGGGAGTGCTGCACTGTCAGAGGGTCAGTACTGATGGAGTGCCGCACTGTCAGAGGGTCAGTATTGAGGGAGTGCCGCACTGTCAGAGGGTCAGTACTGAGGGAATGCTGCACTGTCAGAGGGTCAGTGCTGAGGGAGTGCTGCACTGTCAGAGGGTCAGTACTGAGGGAGTGCCGCACTGTCAGAGGGTCAGTACTGAGGGAGTGCCGCACTGTCAGAGGGTCAGTACTGAGGGAGTGCTGCACTGTCAGAGGGTCAGTACTGAGGGAGTGCTGCGCTGTCAGAGGGTCAGTACTGCGGGAGTGCTGCACTGTCAGAGGGTCAGTACTGCGGGAGTGCTGCACTGTCAGTGGGTCAGTACTGAGGGAGTGCTGCACTGTCAGAGGGTCAGTACTGAGGGAGGGCTGCACTGTCAGAGGGTCAGTACTGAAGGAGTGCTGCACTGTCAGAGGGTCAGTACTGAGGGGGTGCTGCACTGTCAGAGTGTCAGTACTGAGGGAGTGCTGCACTGTCAGAGGGTCAGTACTGAGGGAATGCTGCACTGTCAGAGGGTCAGTACTGAGGGAGTGCCGCACTATCAGAGGGTCAGTACTGAGGGGGTGCCGCACTGTCAGAGGGTCAGTGCTGAGGGAGTGCTGCACTGTCAGAGGGTCAGTACTGAGGGAGTGCCGCACTGTCAGAGGGTCAGTACTGAGGGAGTGCCGCACTGTCAGAGGGTCAGTACTGAGGGAGTGCTGCACTGTCAGAGGGTCAGTACTGAGGGAGTGCTGCACTGTCAGAGGGTCAGTACTGAGGGAGTGCCGCACTGTCAGAGGGTCAGTACTGAGGGAGTGCTGCACTGTCAGAGGGGCAATACTGAGGGAGTGCTGCACTGTCAGAGGGTCAGTACTGAGGGAGTGCTGCACTGTCAGAGGGTCAGTGCTGAGGGAGTGCTGCACTGTCAGAGGGTCAGTACTGAGGGAGTGCTGCACTGTCAGAGGGTCAGTACTGAGGGAGTGCTGCACTTACACAAAGGAAGGTGGAAATCTGCAATCCTCTCCCCCCTCAAAAAGCTTCTAAGGCACAGGCTTAATTTGGAAATTTCAAAACTGATAGATTTTTCTTCGCTAACTTTCTTAAGCATTGTGGAACAAAGGTAGAAATATTGCGATCCAGGTCAGTTAGGACCTGAGTAACTGGCAGTGCTGATCCGAGGGCCTGAATTCTCTCCTTCTCTTCAAAGCTTCCACTCTCATCCTGCTCCATATTCCCTGTTATTGGATTGGAAATGCTTGTCGCTTCATGTCAGAAACAGGAATCAAACGTGTACAGAGTCAATGACAGAGTAACGAGACCTTCGTTCAGAATGTTTCAATCCTCTTAACCCCCGTTTGAAGCTTTTTGACCCCAAGATGAGATTTGATCACATATCTGTGCCATCACTCACTTCTAACACCATAGACATCGGCCGACTTCCACCATCTTATTTGCTTATTCATATCCTTGTAATATCCGGATTACAGTGCTCTCAATCTCATCCACCTTAATTTTCAATTTATCCAATTATCTACTGCCCATGTACTGGCTCCCAGTCCCCCATCATCGTCCCGGGCCCACTGACCTACACTGGCTCCCATTCCCCCATCACCATCCAGAGCTCAATGACCTACACTGGCTCCCATTCCCCCATCACCGTCCAGAGCTCACTGACCTACACTGGCTCCCATTCCCCCATCTCTGTCCAGAGCTCACTGACCTACACTGGCACCCATTCCCCCATCACCGTCCAGAGCTCACTGACCTACACTGGCTCCCATTCCGCCATCACCGTCCAGAGCTCACTGACCTACACTGACTCCCATTCCCCCATCACCGTCCCGGGCCCACTGACCTATACTGGCTCCCATTCCCCCATCACCGTCCAGAGCTCACTGACCTGCACTGGCTCCCATTCCCCCTTCACTGTCCCGGACTCACTGACCTACACTGGCTCCCATTCCCCCATCACCGCCGAGAGCTCACTGACCTACACTGGCTCCCATGCCCCCATCACCGTCCCGGTCTCACTGACCTACACTGGCTCCCATTCCCCCTTCACTGTCCAGAGCTCACTGACCTATACTGGCTCCCATTCCCCCTTCACTGTCCAGAGCTCACTGACCTATACTGGCTCCCATTCCCCCTTCACTGTCCAGGGCTCACTGACCTACAGAGGCTCCCATTCCCCCATCACCGTCCAGAGCTCACTGACCTGCACTGGCTCCCAGGCCCCCATCACCGTCCCGGTCTCACTGACCTACACTGGCTCCCATTCCCCCATCTCTGTCCAGAGCTGACTGACCTACACTGGCTCCCAGGCCCCCATCACCGTCCCGGTCTCACTGACCTACACTGGCTCCCATTCCCCCATCTCTGTCCAGGGCTCACTGACCTACACTGACTCCCATTCCCCCATCACCGCCGAGAGCTCACTGACCTACACTGGCTCCCATTCCCCCATCACCGTCCCGGTCTCACTGACCTACACTGGCTCCCATTCCCCCATCACCGTCCAGAGCTCACTGACCTGCACTGGCTCCCATTCCCCCTTCACTGTCCCGGACTCACTGACCTACACTGGCTCCCATTCCCCCATCACCGCCGAGAGCTCACTGACCTACACTGGCTCCCATTCCCCCATCACCGTCCCGGTCTCACTGACCTACACTGGCTCCCATTCCCCCTTCACTGTCCAGAGCTCACTGACCTATACTGGCTCCCATTCCCCCTTCACTGTCCAGAGCTCACTGACCTATACTGGCTCCCATTCCCCCTTCACTGTCCAGGGCTCACTGACCTACAGAGGCTCCCATTCCCCCATCACCGTCCCGGGCCCACTGACCTACACTGGCTCCCATTCCCCCATCACCGTCCAGAGCTCACTGACCTGCACTGGCTCCCAGGCCCCCATCACCGTCCCGGTCTCACTGACCTACACTGGCTCCCATTCCCCCATCTCTGTCCAGAGCTGACTGACCTACACTGGCTACCATTCCCCCATCACCGTCCAGAGCTCACTGACCTACACTGGCTCCCATTCCCCCATCACCGTCCAGAGCTCACTGACCTACACTGGCTCCCATTCCCCCATCACCGTCCAGGGCTCACTGACCTACACTGGCTCCCATTCCCTCATCACCGTCCCGGACTCACTGACCTACCCTGGCTCCCAGTCCCCCATCACCGTCCCGGACTCACTGACCTACACTGTCTCCCATTCCCTCATCACCGTCCCGGTCTCACTGACCTACACTGGCTCTCATTCCCCCATCACCGTCCAGGGCTCACTGACCTACACTGGCTCCCATTCCCTCATCACCGTCCCGGACTCACTGACCTACACTGGCTCCCATTCCCTCATCACCGTCCCGGACTCACTGACCTACACTGTCTCCCATTCCCTCATCACCGTCCCGGTCTCACTGACCTACACTGGCTCCCAGTCCCCCATCACCGTCCAAGGCTCACTGACCTACACTGGCTCCCATTCCCCCATCACCGTCCTGGGCCCACTGACCTACACTGGCTCCCATACCCACACCACCGTCCAGGGCTCCTGACCTACACTGGCTCCCAGTCCCCCATCACCGTCCAGGGCTCTCTGACCTACACTGGCTCCCATTCCCCTATCACCGTCCAGAGCTCACTGACCTACACTGGCTCCCATGCCCCCATCACCGTCCCGGACTCACTGACCTACACTGGCTCCCATTCCCCCATCACCGTCCAGAGCTCACTGACCTACACTGGCTCCCATTCCCCCATCACCGTCCAGGGCTCACTGACCTACACTGGCTCCCATTCCCTCATCACCGTCCCGGACTCACTGACCTACACTGGCTCCCATTCCCTCATCACCGTCCCGGACTCACTGACCTACACTGTCTCCCATTCCCTCATCACCGTCCCGGTCTCACTGACCTACACTGGCTCCCAGTCCCCCCTCACCGTCCAGGGCTCACTGACCTACACTGGCTCCCAGTCCCCCATCACCGTCCAAGGCTCACTGACCTACACTGGCTCCCATTCCCCCATCACCGTCCTCGGCCCACTGACCTACACTGGCTCCCAGTCCCCCATCACCGTCCCGGACTCACTGACCTACACTGGCTCCCAGTCCCCCATCACCGTCCAGGGCTCTCTGACCTACACTGGCTCCCATTCCCCTATCACCGTCCAGAGCTCACTGACCTACACTGGCTCCCATGCCCCCATCACCGTCCCGGACTCACTGACCTACACTGGCTCCCATTCCCCCATCACCGTTCAGAGCTCACTGACCTACACTGGCTCCCATTCCCCCATCACCGTCCAGGGCTTACTGACCTACACTGGCTCCCATGCCCCCATCATCGTCCCGGACTCACTGACCTACACTGGCTCCCATTCCCCCATCACCGTCCAGAGCTCACTGACCTACACTGGCTCCCATTCCCTCATCACCGTCCCGGGCTCACTGACCTACACTGGCTCCCATGCCCCCATCATCGTCCCGGACTCACTGACCTACACTGGCTCCCATGCCCCCATCATCGTCCCGGGCTCACTGACCTACACTGGCTCCCATGCCCCCATCACCGTCCCGGGCTCACTGACCTACACTGGCACCCATTCCCCCATCACCGTCCAGGGCTCACTGACCGACACTGGCTCCCAGTCCCCCATCACCGTCCCGGACTCACTGACCTACACTGGCTCCCATTCCCCCATCACCGTCCAGGGCTCACTGACCTACACTGGCTCCCATTCGCCCATCACCATCCAGGGCTCACTGACCTACACTGGCTCCCATTCCCCCATTACCGCCCAGAGCTCACTGACCCACACTGGCTCACATTCCCCCATCACCGTCCAGAGCTCACTGACCTACACTGGCTCCCATGCCCCCATCACCGTCCCGGACTCACTGACCTACACTGGCTCCCATGCCCCAATCACCGTCCCTGGCCCACTGACCTACACTGGCTCCCATTCCCCCATCACCGTCCAGGGCTCACTGACCTACACTGGCTCCCATTCCCTCATCACCGTCCCGGACTCACTGACCTACACTGGCTCCCATTCCCTCATCACCGTCCCTGGCTCACTGACCTACACTGGCTCCCATGCCCCCATCACTGTCCCAGACTCACTGACCTACACTGGCTCCCATTCCCCCATCACCGTCCAGAGCTCACTGAGCTACACTGGCTCCCAGTCACCCCTCAGCATCCAGGGCTCACTGACGTACACTGGCTCCCAGTCCCCCATCACCGTCCAAGGCTCACTGACCTACACTGGCTCCCATTCCCCCATCACCGTCCTGGGCCCACTGACCTACACTGGCTCCCATACCCACACCACCGTCCAGGGCTCCTGACCTACACTAGCTCCCATTCCCCCATCACCGTCCAGAGCTCACTGACCTACACTGGCTCCCATTCCCCCATCACTGTCCAGAGCTCACTGACCTACACTAGCTCCCATTCCCCCATCACCGTCCCGGTCTCACTGACCTACACTGGCTCCCATTCCCCCATCACCGTCCCGGACTCACTGACCTACACTGGCTCCCATTCCCTCATCACCGTCCCGGACTCACTGACCTACACTGGCTCCCATTCCCTCATCACCGTCCCGGGCTCACTGACCTACACTGGCTCCCATGCCCCCATCACCGTCCCGGACTCACTGACCTACACTGGCTCCCATTCCCCCATCACCGTCCAGAGTTCACTGACCTACACTGGCTCCCATTCCCCCATCACCGTCCAGAGCTCACTGACCTACACTGGCTCCCATGCCCCCATCACCGTCCCCGGCTCACTGACCTACACTGGCTCCCATTCCCCCATCACCGTCCAGAGCGCACTGACATACACTGGCTCCCATTCACCCTTCACTGTCCAGTGCTCACTGACCTACACTGGCTCCCATTCCCCCATCACCGCCCAGAGCTCACTGACCTACACTGGCTCCCATGTCCCCATCACCGTCCCGGACTCACTGGCCTACACTGGCTCCCAGTCCCCCATCACCGTCCAGGGCTCACTGACCTACACAGGCTCCCTTTCCCCCATCACCGTACAGAGCTCACTGACCTACACTGGCTCCCATGCCCCCATCACCGTCCCGGACTCACTGACCTACACTGGCTCCCAGTCCCCCATCACCGTCCAGGGCTCACTGACCTACACTGGCTCCCATTCCCCCATCACCGTCCAGGTCTCACTGACCTACACTGGCTCCCATGCCCCCATCACCGTCCCGGACTCACTGACCGACACTGGCTCCCATTCCCCCATCACCGTCCCTGGCCCACTGACCTACACTGGCTCCCATTCCCCCATCACCGTCCAGACCTCACTGATCTACACTGGCTCCCAGTCCCCCATCACCGTCCCGGACTCACTGACCTACACTGGCTCCCATTCCCCCATCACCGTCCAGAGCTCACTGGCCTACACTGGCTCCCAGTCCCCCATCACCGTCCCGGACTCACTGACCTACACTGGCTCCCATTCCCTCATCACCGTCCCGGGCTCACTGACCTACACTGGCTCCCAGTCCCCCATCACCGTCCCGGACTCACTGACCTACACTGGCTCCCATTCCCCCATCACCGTCCAGGGCTCACTGACCTACCCTGGCTCCCAGTCCCCCATCACCGTCCAGGGCTCACTGACCGACACTGGCTCCCAGTCCCCCATCACCGTTCAAGGCTCACTGACCTACACTGGCTCCCATTCCCCCATCACCGTCCAGAGCTCACTGACCTACACTGGCTCCCATTCCCCCATCACCGTCCAGAGCTTGCTGACCTACACTGGCTCCCATTCCCCCATCACCGTCCAGAGCTCACTGACCTACAATGGCTCCCATTCCCCCATCACCGCCCAGAGCTCACTGACCTGCACTGGCTCCCATTCCCCCATCACCGTCCAGAGCTCACTGACCTACACTGGCTCCCATGCCCCCATCACCGTCCCGGACTCACTGACCTACACTGGCTCCCATGCCCCCATCACCGTCCCGGACTCACTGACCTACACTGGCTCCCAGTCCCCCATCACCGTCCAGGGCTCACTGACCTACACTGGCTCCCATTCCCCCATCACAGACCAGAGCTCGCTGACCTACACTGGCTCCCATTCCCCCATCACCGTCCAGAGCTCACTGACCTACACTGGCTCCCATTCCCCCATCACCGTCCAGAGCTCACTGACCTACACTGGCTCCCATGCCCCCATCACTGTCCCGGACTCACTGACCTACACTGGCTCCCATTCCCCCATCACTGTCCAGAGCTCACTGAGCTACACTGGCTCCCAGTCACCCCTCAGCATCCAGGGCTCACTGACGTACACTGGCTCCCAGTCCCCCATCACCGTCCAAGGCTCACTGACCTACACTGGCTCCCATTCCCCCATCACCGTCCTGGGCCCACTGACCTACACTGGCTCCCATACCCACACCACCGTCCAGGGCTCCTGACCTACACTGGCTCCCATTCCCCCATCACCGTCCAGAGCTCACTGACCTACACTGGCTCCCATTCCCCCATCACTGTCCAGAGCTCACTGACCTACACTAGCTCCCATTCCCCCATCACCGTCCCGGGCTCACTGACCTACACTGGCTCCCATACCCACATCACCGTCCAGGGCTCCTGACCTACACAGGCTCCCATTCCCCCATCACCGTCCAGGGCTCACTGACCTACACTGGCTCCCATTCCCTCATCACCGTCCCGGACTCACTGACCTACACTGGCTCCCATTCCCTCATCACCGTCCCGGGCTCACTGACCTACACTGGCTCCCATGCCCCCATCACCGTCCCGGACTCACTGACCTACACTGGCTCCCATTCCCCCATCACCGTCCAGAGCTCACTGACCTACACTGGCTCCCATTCCCCCATCACCGTCCTGAGCTCACTGACCTACACTGGCTCCCATGCCCCCATCACCGTCCCCGGCTCACTGACCTACACTGGCTCCCATTCCCCCATCACCGTCCAGAGCGCACTGACATACACTGGCTCCCATTCACCCTTCACTGTCCAGTGCTCACTGACCTACACTGGCTCCCATTCCCCCATCACCGCCCAGAGCTCACTGACCTCCTCTGGCTCCCATGTCCCCATCACCGTCCCGGACTCACTGGCCTACACTGGCTCCCAGTCCCCCATCACCGTCCAGTGCTCACTGACCTACACAGGCTCCCCTTCCCCCATCACCGTACAGAGCTCACTGACCTACACTGGCTCCCATGCCCCCATCACCGTCCCGGACTCACTGACCTACACTGGCTCCCAGTCCCCCATCACCATCCAGGGCTCACTGACCTACACTGGCTCCCATTCCCCCATCACCGTCCAGGTCTCACTGACCTACAGTAGCTCCCATGCCCCCATCACCGTCCCGGACTCACTGACCGACACTGGCTCCCATTCCCCCATCACCGTCCCTGGCCCACTGACCTACACTGGCTCCCATTCCCCCATCACAGTCCAGACCTCACTGATCTACACTGGCTCCGAGTCCCCCATCACCGTCCAGAGCTCACTGACCTACACTGGCTCCCAGTCCCCCATCACCGTCCCGGACTCACTGACCTACACTGGCTCCCATTCCCCCATCACCGTCCAGAGCTCACTGGCCTACACTGGCTCCCAGTCCCCCATCACCGTCCCGGACTCACTGACCTACACTGGCTCCCATTCCCTCATCACCGTCCCGGGCTCACTGACCTACACTGGCTCCCATGCCCCCATCACCGTCCCGGACTCACTGACCTACACTGGCTCCCATTCCCCCATCACCGTCCAGGGCTCACTGACCTACCCTGGCTCCCAGTCCCCCATCACCGTCCAGGGCTCACTGACCGACACTGGCTCCCAGTCCCCCATCACCGTTCAAGGCTCACTGACCTACACTGGCTCCCATTTCCCCATCACCGTCCAGAGCTCACTGACCGACACTGGCTCCCATTCCCTCATCACCGTCCTGGACTCACTGACCTACACTGGCTCCCATTCCCCCATCACCGTCCAGGGCTCACTGACCTACACTGGCTCCCATTTCCCCATCACCGTCCAGAGCTCACTGACCGACACTGGCTCCCATTCCCTCATCACCGTCCTGGACTCACTGACCTACCCTGGCTCCCAGTCCCCCATCACCGTCCAGGGCTCACTGACCGACACTGGCTCCCAGTCCCCCATCACCGTTCAAGGCTCACTGACCTACACTGGCTCCCATTCCCCCATCACCGTCCAGAGCTCACTGACCTACACTGGCTCCCATTCCCCCATCACCGTCCAGAGCTTGCTGACCTACACTGGCTCCCATTCCCCCATCACCGTCCAGAGCTCACTGAGCTACAATGGCTCCCATTCCCCCATCACCGCCCAGAGCTCACTGACCTGCACTGGCTCCCATTCCCCCATCACCGTCCAGAGCTCACTGACCTACACTGGCTCCCATGCCCCCATCACCGTCCCTGGCCCACTGACCTACACTGGCTCCCATTCCCCCATCACCATCCAGGGCTCACTGACCTACACTGGCTCCCATTCCCCCATCACCGTCCAGAACTCACTGACCTACACTGGCTCCCATTCCCCCATCACAGACCAGAGCTCGCTGACCTACACTGGCTCCCATTCCCCCATCACCGTCCAGAGCTCACTGACCTACACTGGCTCCCATTCCCCCATCACCGCCCAGAGCTCACTGACCTACACTGGCTCCCATTCCCCCATCACCGTCCAGAGCTCACTGACCTACACTGGCTCCCATGCCCCCATCACCATTCCGGACTCACTGACCTACACTGGCTCCCATGCCCCCATCACCGTCCCTGGCCCACTGACGTACACTGGCTCCCATTCCCCCATCACCGTCCAAGGCTCACTGACCTACACTGGCTCCCAGTCCCCCATCACCGTCCCGGACTCACTGACCTACACTGGCTCCCATTCCCCATCACCGTCCAGAGCTCACTGGCCTACACTGGCTCCCAGTCCCCCATCACCGTCCCGGACTCACTGACCTACACTGGCTCCCATTCCCTCATCACCGTCCCGGGCTCACTGACCTACACTGGCTCCCATGCCCCCATCACCGTCCCGGACTCACTGACCTACACTGGCTCCCATTCCCCCATCACCGTCCAGGGCTCACTGACCTACCCTGGCTCCCAGTCCCCCATCACCATCCAGGGCTCACTGACCGACACTTGCTCCCAGTCCCCCATCACCGTTCAAGGCTCACTGACCTACACTGGCTCCCATTTCCCCATCACCGTCCAGAGCTCACTGACCGACACTGGCTCCCATACCCACATCACCGTCCAGGGCTCCTGACCTACACTGGCTCCCATTCCCCCATCACGTCCAGGGCTCACTGACCTACACTGGCTCCCATTCCCTCATCACCGTCCCGGACTCACTGACCTACACTGGCTCCCATTCCCTCATCACCGTCCCGGGCTCACTGACCTACACTGGCTCCCATGCCCCCATCACCGTCCCGGACTCACTGACCTACACTGGCTCCCATTCCCCCATCACCGTCCAGAGCTCACTGACCTACACTGGCTCCCATTCCCCCATCACCGTCCAGAGCTCACTGACCTACACTGGCTCCCATGCCCCCATCACCGTCCCGGGCTCACTGACCTACACTGGCTCCCATTCCCCCATCACCGTCCAGAGCGCACTGACATACACTGGCTCCCATTCACCCTTCACTGTCCAGTGCTCACTGACCTACACTGGCTCCCATTCCCCCATCACCGCCCAGAGCTCACTGACCTACACTGGCTCCCATGTCCCCATCACCGTCCCGGACTCACTGGCCTACACTGGCTCCCAGTCCCCCATCACCGTCCAGGGCTCACTGACCTACACAGGCTCCCCTTCCCCCATCACCGTACAGAGCTTACTGACCTACACAGGCTCCCATGCCCCCATCACCGTCCCGGACTCACTGACCTACACTGGCTCCCATTCCCCCATCACCTTCTCTGGCCCACTGACCTACACTGGCTCCCTTTCCCCCATCACCGTCCAGAGCTCACTGATCTACACTGGCTCCGAGTCCCCCATCACCGTCCAGAGCTCACTGACCTACACTGGCTCCCATTCCCCCATCACCGTCCAGAGCTCACTGGCCTACACTGGCTCCCAGTCCCCCATCACCGTCCCGGACTCACTGACCTACACTGGCTCCCATTCCCTCATCACCGTCCCGGGCTCACTGACCTACACTGGCTCCCATTCCCCCATCACCGTCCCGGACTCACTGACCTACACTGGCTCCCATTCCCCCATCACCGTCCAGGGCTCACTGACCTACCCTGGCTCCCAGTCCCCCATCACCGTCCAGGGCTCACTGACCGACACTGGCTCCCAGTCCCCCATCACCGTTCAAGGCTCACTGACCTACACTGGCTCCCATTTCCCCATCACCGTCCAGAGCTCACTGACCGACACTGGCTCCCATTCCCTCATCACCGTCCCGGGCTCACTGACCTACACTGGCTCCCATTCCCCCATCACCGTCCAGAGCTTGCTGACCTACACTGGCTCCCATTCCCCCATCACCGTCCAGAGCTCACTGACCTACAATGGCTCCCATTCCCCCATCACCGTCCCTGGCTCACTGACCTACACTGGCTCCCATTCCCCCATCACCGTCCAGAGCTCACTGACCTACACTGGCTCCCATTCCCCCATCACAGACCAGAGCTCGCTGACCTACACTGGCTCCCATTCCCCCATCACCGCCCAGAGCTCACTGACCTACACTGGCTCCCATTCCCCCATCACCGTCCAGAGCTCACTGACCTACACTGGCTCCCATGCCCCCATCACCATTCCGGACTCACTGACCTACACTGGCTCCCATGCCCCCATCACCGTCCCTGGCCCACTGACCTATACTGGCTCCCATTCCCCCATCACCGTCCAAGGCTCACTGACCTACACTGGCTCCCATTCCCTCATCACCGTCCCGTTCTCACTGACCTACACTGGCTCCCATGCCCCCATCACCGTCCCGGACTCACTGACCTACACTGGCTCCCATTCCCCCATCACCGTCCAGAGCTCACTGACCTACACTGGCTCCCATTCCCCTATCACCGTCCCGGGCTCACTGACCTACATTGGCTCCCATTCCCCCATCACCGTCCAGAGCTCACTGACCTACACTGGCTCCCATTCCCCCATCACCGCCCAGAGCTCACTGACCTACACTGGCTCCCATGTCCCCATCACCGTCCGGGACTCACTGGCCTACACTGGCTCCCAGTCCCCCATCACGTTCCAGGGCTCACTGACCTACATTGGCTCCCATTCCCCCATCACCGTCCAGAGCTCACTGACCTACACTGGCTCCCATTCCCCCATCACCGCCCAGAGCTCACTGACCTACACTGGCTCCCATGTCCCCATCACCGTCCGGGACTCACTGGCCTACACTGGCTCCCATGCCCCCATCACCGTTCCGGACTCACTGACCTACACTGGCTCCCAGTCCCCCATCACGTTCCAGGGCTCACTGACCTACACTGGCTCCCATTCCCCCATCACCGTCCAGGGCTCACTGACCTGCACTGGCTCCCAGTCCCCCATCACCATCCAGGGCTCACTGACCTACACTGGCTTCCATTCCCCCATCACCGTCCAGAGCTCACTGACCTACACTGGCTCCCATTCCCCCATCACCGTCCAGAGCTCGCTGACCTACACTGGCTGCCTTTCCCCCATCACCATCCAGAGCTCGCTGACCTACACTGGCTCCCATTCCCCCATCACCGCCCAGAGCTCACTGACCTACACTGGCTCCCATTCCCCCATCACTGTCCAGAGCTCACTGACCTACACTGGCTCCCATGCCCCCATCACCGTCCCGGACTCACTGACCTACACTGGCTCCCATGCCCCAATCACCGTCCCTGGCCCACTGACCTACACTGGCTCCCATTCCCCCATCACCGTCCAGAGCTCACTGACCTACACTGGCTCCCATTCCCTCATCACCGTCCCGGACTCACTGACCTACACTGGCTCCCATTCCCTCATCACCGTCCCTGGCTCACTGACCTACACTGGCTCCCATTCCCCCATCACCGTCCCGGACTCACTGACCTACACTGGCTCCCATTCCCCCATCACCGTCCAGGGCTCACTGAGCTACACTGGCTCCCAGTCACCCCTCAGCATCCAGGGCTCACTGACCTACACTGGCTCCCAGTCCCCCATCACCGCCCAAGGCTCACTGACCTACACTGGCTCCCATTCCCCCATCACCGTCCTGGGCCCACTGACCTACACTGGCTCCCATACCCACACCACCGTCCAGGGCTCCTGACCTACACTGGCTCCCATTCCCCCATCACCGTCCAGAGCTCACTGACCTACACTGGCTCCCATTCCCCCATCACCGTCCAGAGCTCACTGACCTACACTAGCTCCCATTCCCCCATCACCGTCCCGGGCTCACTGACCTACAGTGGCTCCCATACCCACATCACCGTCCAGGGCTCCTGACCTACACTGGCTCCCATTCCCCCATCACCGTCCAGGGCTCACTGACCTACACTGGCTCCCATTCCCTCATCACCGTCCCGGACTCACTGACCTACACTGGCTCCCATTCCCTCATCACCGTCCCGGGCTCACTGACCTACACTGGCTCCCATGCCCCCATCACCGTCCCGGACTCACTGACCTACACTGGTCCCATTCCCCCATCACCGTCCAGAGCTCACTGACCTACACTGGCTCCCATTCCCCCATCTCCGTCCAGAGCTCACTGACCTACACTGGCTCCCATGCCCCCATCACCGTCCCGGGCTCACTGACCTACACTGGCTCCCATTCCCCCATCACCGTCCAGAGCGCACTGACATACACTGGCTCCCATTCACCCTTCACTGTCCAGTGCTCACTGACCTACACTGGCTCCCATTCCCCCATCACCGCCCAGAGCTCACTGACCTACACTGGCTCCCATGTCCCCATCACCGTCCCGGACTCACTGGCCTACACTGGCTCCCAGTCCCCCTTCACCATCCAGGGCTCACTGACCTACACAGGCACCCCTTCCCCCATCACCGTACAGAGCTTACTGACCTACACTGGCTCCCATGCCCCCATCACCGTCCCGGACTCACTGACCTACACTGGCTCCCAGTCCCCCATCACCGTCCAGGGCTCACTGACCTACACTGGCTCCCATTCCCCCATCACCGTCCAGGTCTCACTGACCTACAGTGGCTCCCATGCCCCCATCACCGTCCCGGACTCACTGACCTACACTGGCTCCCATTCCCCCATCACCTTCTCTGGCCCACTGACCTACACTGGCTCCCATTCCCCCATCACCGTCCAGAGCTCACTGATCTACACTGGCTCCGAGTCCCCCATCACCGTCCAGAGCTCACTGACCTACACTGGCTCCCAGTCCCCCATCACCGTCCCGGACTCACTGACCTACATTGGCTCCCATTCCCCCATCACCGTCCAGAGCTCACTGGCCTACACTGACTCCCAGTCCCCCATCACCGTCCCGGACTCACTGACCTACACTGGCTCCCATTCCCTCATCACCCTCCCGGGCTCACTGACCTACACTGGCTCCCATTCCCCCATCACCGTCCCGGGCCCACTGACCTACACTGGCTCCCATGCCCCCATCACCGTCCCGGACTCACTGACCTACACTGGCTCCCATTCCCTCATCACCCTCCCGGGCTCACTGACCTACACTGGCTCCCATGCCCCCATCACCGTCCCGGACTCACTGACCTACACTGGCTCCCATTCCCCCATCACCGTCCAGGGCTCACTGACCTATCCTGGCTCCCAGTCCCCCGTCACCGTCCAGGGCTCACTGACCAACACTGGCTCCCAGTCCCCCATCACCGTTCAAGGCTCACTGACCTACACTGGCTCCCATTCCCCCATCACCGTCCAGAGCTCACTGACCGACACTGGCTCCCATTCCTTCCCCCATCACCATCCTGTGCTCACTGACCTACACTGGCTCCCATTCCCCCATCACCGTCCAGAGCTTGCTGACCTACACTGGCTCCCATTCCCCCATCACCATTGGATAGTCAGAGGCTTTTCCCCAGGGTAGAGGGGTCAATTACTAGGGCGCATAGGTTTAAGGTGAGAGGGGCAATGTTTAGAGTAGATGTACGAGGCAAGTTTTTTACGCAGAAGGTAGTGGGTGCCTGGAACTCACTACCGGAGGAGGTAGTGGAAGCAGGGACGATAGGGACATTTAAGGGGCATCTTGACAAATATATGAATAGGATGGGAATAGAAGGATACGGACCCAGGAAGTGTAGAAGATTGTAGTTTAGTCGGGCAGTATGGTCGGCACGGGCTTGGAGGGCCGAAGGGCCTGTTCCTGTGCTGTACGTTTCTTTGTTCTTTGATCTTTGTATCACCGTCCAGAGCTCACTGACCTACACTGGCTCCCATTCCCCCATCACCGCCCAGAGCTCACTGACCTACACTGGCTCCCATTCCCCCATCACCATCCAGGGCTCACTGACCTACACTGGCTCCCATTCCCCCATCACCGTCCAGAGCTCACTGACCTACACTGGCTCCCATTCCCCCATCACAGACCAGAGCTCGCTGACCTACACTGGCTCCCATTCCCCCATCACCGTCCAGAGCTCACTGACCTACACTGGCTCCCATTCCCCCATCACCATCCAGGGCTCACTGACCTACACTGGCTCCCATTCCCCCATCACCGCCCAGAGCTCACTGACCTACACTGGCTCCCATTCCCCCATCACCGTCCAGAGCTCACTGACCTACACTGGCTCCCATGCCCCCATCACCATTCCGGACTCACTGACCTACACTGGCTCCCATGCTCCCATCACCGTCCAAGGCTCACTGACCTACACTGGCTCCCATTCCCTCATCACCGTCCCGTTCTCACTGACCTACACTGGCTCCCATGCCCCCATCACCGTCCCGGACTCACTGACCTACACTGGCTCCCATTCCCCCATCACCGTCCAGAGCTCACTGACCTACACTGGCTCCCATTCCCCCATCACCATCCAGGGCTCACTGACCTACACTGGCTCCCATTCCCCCATCACCGTCCAGAGCTCACTGACCTACACTGGCTCCCATTCCCCCATCACAGACCAGAGCTCGCTGACCTACACTGGCTCCCATTCCCCCATCACCGTCCAGAGCTCACTGACCTACACTGGCTCCCATTCCCCCATCACCGCCCAGAGCTCACTGACCTACACTGGCTCCCATTCCCCCATCACCGTCCAGAGCTCACTGACCTACACTGGCTCCCATGCCCCCATCACCATTCCGGACTCACTGACCTACACTGGCTCCCATGCTCCCATCACCGTCCAAGGCTCACTGACCTACACTGGCTCCCATTCCCTCATCACCGTCCCGTTCTCACTGACCTACACTGGCTCCCATGCCCCCATCACCGTCCCGGACTCACTGACCTACACTGGCTCCCATTCCCCCATCACCGTCCAGAGCTCACTGACCTACACTGGCTCCCATTCCCCCACCACCGTCCAGGGCTCACTGACCGACACTGGCTCCCAGTCCCCCATCACCGTTCAAGGCTCACTGACCTACACTGGCTCCCATTTCCCCATCACCGTCCAGAGCTCACTGACCGACACTGGCTCCCATTCCCTCATCACCGTCCCGGGCTCACTGACCTACACTGGCTCCCATTCCCCCATCACCGTCCAGAGCTTGCTGACCTACACTGGCTCCCATTCCCCCATCACCGTCCAGAGCTCACTGACCTACAATGGCTCCCATTCCCCCATCACCGTCCCTGGCTCACTGACCTACACTGGCTCCCATTCCCCCATCACCGTCCAGAGCTCACTGACCTACACTGGCTCCCATTCCCCCATCACAGACCAGAGCTCGCTGACCTACACTGGCTCCCATTCCCCCATCACCGCCCAGAGCTCACTGACCTACACTGGCTCCCATTCCCCCATCACCGTCCAGAGCTCACTGACCTACACTGGCTCCCATGCCCCCATCACCATTCCGGACTCACTGACCTACACTGGCTCCCATGCCCCCATCACCGTCCCTGGCCCACTGACCTATACTGGCTCCCATTCCCCCATCACCGTCCAAGGCTCACTGACCTACACTGGCTCCCATTCCCTCATCACCGTCCCGTTCTCACTGACCTACACTGGCTCCCATGCCCCCATCACCGTCCCGGACTCACTGACCTACACTGGCTCCCATTCCCCCATCACCGTCCAGAGCTCACTGACCTACACTGGCTCCCATTCCCCTATCACCGTCCCGGGCTCACTGACCTACATTGGCTCCCATTCCCCCATCACCGTCCAGAGCTCACTGACCTACACTGGCTCCCATTCCCCCATCACCGCCCAGAGCTCACTGACCTACACTGGCTCCCATGTCCCCATCACCGTCCGGGACTCACTGGCCTACACTGGCTCCCAGTCCCCCATCACGTTCCAGGGCTCACTGACCTACATTGGCTCCCATTCCCCCATCACCGTCCAGAGCTCACTGACCTACACTGGCTCCCATTCCCCCATCACCGCCCAGAGCTCACTGACCTACACTGGCTCCCATGTCCCCATCACCGTCCGGGACTCACTGGCCTACACTGGCTCCCATGCCCCCATCACCGTTCCGGACTCACTGACCTACACTGGCTCCCAGTCCCCCATCACGTTCCAGGGCTCACTGACCTACACTGGCTCCCATTCCCCCATCACCGTCCAGGGCTCACTGACCTGCACTGGCTCCCAGTCCCCCATCACCATCCAGGGCTCACTGACCTACACTGGCTTCCATTCCCCCATCACCGTCCAGAGCTCACTGACCTACACTGGCTCCCATTCCCCCATCACCGTCCAGAGCTCGCTGACCTACACTGGCTGCCTTTCCCCCATCACCATCCAGAGCTCGCTGACCTACACTGGCTCCCATTCCCCCATCACCGCCCAGAGCTCACTGACCTACACTGGCTCCCATTCCCCCATCACTGTCCAGAGCTCACTGACCTACACTGGCTCCCATGCCCCCATCACCGTCCCGGACTCACTGACCTACACTGGCTCCCATGCCCCAATCACCGTCCCTGGCCCACTGACCTACACTGGCTCCCATTCCCCCATCACCGTCCAGAGCTCACTGACCTACACTGGCTCCCATTCCCCCATCACCGTCCAGAGCTCACTGACCTACACTGGCTCCCATTCCCCTATCACCGTCCCGGGCTCACTGACCTACACTGGCTGCCTTTCCCCCATCACCATCCAGAGCTCGCTGACCTACACTGGCTCCCATTCCCCCATCACCGTCCCGTTCTCACTGACCTACACTGGCTCCCATGCCCCCATCACCGTCCCGGACTCACTGACCTACACTGGCTCCCATTCCCCCATCACCGTCCAGAGCTCACTGACCTACACTGGCTCCCATTCCCCCATCACCGTCCAGAGCTCACTGACCTACACTGGCTCCCATGCCCCAATCACCGTCCCTGGCCCACTGACCTACACTGGCTCCCATTCCCCCATCACCGTCCAGAGCTCACTGACCTACACTGGCTCCCATTCCCTCATCACCGTCCCGGACTCACTGACCTACACTGGCTCCCATTCCCCCATCACCGTCCAGGGCTCACTGAGCTACACTGGCTCCCAGTCACCCCTCAGCATCCAGGGCTCACTGACCTACACTGGCTCCCTGTCCCCCATCACCGCCCAAGGCTCACTGACCTACACTGGCTCCCATTCCCCCATCACCGTCCAGGGCGCACTGACCTACACTGGCTCCCATTCCCCCATCACCGTCCTGGGCCCACTGACCTACACTGGCTCCCATACCCACACCACCGTCCAGGGCTCCTGACCTACACTGGCTCCCATTCCCCCATCACCGTCCAGAGCTCACTGACCTACACTGGCTCCCATTCCCCCATCACCGTCCAGAGCTCACTGACCTACACTAGCTCCCATTCCCCCATCACCGTCCCGGGCTCACTGACCTACACTGGCTCCCATACCCACATCACCGTCCAGGGCTCCTGACCTACACTGGCTCCCATTCCCCCATCACCGTCCAGGGCTCACTGACCTACACTGGCTCCCATTCCCTCATCACCGTCCCGGACTCACTGACCTACACTGGCTCCCATTCCCTCATCACCGTCCCGGGCTCACTGACCTACACTGGCTCCCATTCCCCCATCACCGTCCAGAGCTCACTGACCTACACTGGCTCCCATTCCCCCCTCACCGTCCAGAGCTCACTGACCTACACTGGCTCCCGTGCCCCCATCACCGTCCCGGGCTCACTGACCTACACTGGCTCCCATTCCCCCATCACCGTCCAGAGCGCACTGACATACACTGGCTCCCATTCACCCTTCACTGTCCACTGCTCACTGACCTACACTGGCTCCCATTCCCCCATCACCGCCCAGAGCTCACTGACCTACACTGGCTCCCATGTCCCCATCACCGTCCCGGACTCACTGGCCTACACTGGCTCCCAGTCCCCCATCACCGTCCAGGGCTCACTGACCTACACAGGCTCCCCTTCCCCCATCACCGTACAGAGCTTACTGACCTACACTGGCTCCCAGTCCCCCATCACCGTCCAGGTCTCACTGACCTACAGTGGCTCCCATGCCCCCATCACCGTCCCGGACTCACTGACCTACACTGGCTCCCATTCCCCCATCACCTTCTCTGGCCCACTGACCTACACTGGCTCCCATTCCCCCATCACCGTCCAGAGCTCACTGATCTACACTGGCTCCGAGTCCCCCATCACCGTCCAGAGCTCACTGACCTACACTGGCTCCCACTCCCCCATCACCGTCCAGAGCTCACTGGCCTACACTGGCTCCCAGTCCCCCATCACCGTCCCGGACTCACTGACCTACACTGGCTCCCATTCCCTCATCACCGTCCCGGGCTCACTGACCTACACTGGCTCCCATTCCCCCATCACCGTCCCGGACTCACTGACCTACACTGGCTCCCATTCCCCCATCACCGTCCAGGGCTCACTGACCTACCCTGGCTCCCAGTCCCCCATCACCGTCCAGGGCTCACTGACCGACACTGGCTCCCAGTCCCCCATCACCGTTCAAGGCTCACTGACCTACACTGGCTCCCATTTCCCCATCACCGTCCAGAGCTCACTGACCGACACTGGCTCCCATTCCCTCATCACCGTCCCGGGCTCACTGACCTACACTGGCTCCCATTCCCCCATCACCGTCCAGAGCTTGCTGACCTACACTGGCTCCCATTCCCCCATCACCGTCCAGAGCTCACTGACCTACAATGGCTCCCATTCCCCCATCACCGTCCCTGGCTCACTGACCTACACTGGCTCCCATTCCCCCATCACCGTCCAGAGCTCACTGACCTACACTGGCTCCCATTCCCCCATCACAGACCAGAGCTCGCTGACCTACACTGGCTCCCATTCCCCCATCACCGCCCAGAGCTCACTGACCTACACTGGCTCCCATTCCCCCATCACCGTCCAGAGCTCACTGACCTACACTGGCTCCCATGCCCCCATCACCATTCCGGACTCACTGACCTACACTGGCTCCCATGCCCCCATCACCGTCCCTGGCCCACTGACCTATACTGGCTCCCATTCCCCCATCACCGTCCAAGGCTCACTGACCTACACTGGCTCCCATTCCCTCATCACCGTCCCGTTCTCACTGACCTACACTGGCTCCCATGCCCCCATCACCGTCCCGGACTCACTGACCTACACTGGCTCCCATTCCCCCATCACCGTCCAGAGCTCACTGACCTACACTGGCTCCCATTCCCCTATCACCGTCCCGGGCTCACTGACCTACATTGGCTCCCATTCCCCCATCACCGTCCAGAGCTCACTGACCTACACTGGCTCCCATTCCCCCATCACCGCCCAGAGCTCACTGACCGACACTGGCTCCCATGTCCCCATCACCGTCCGGGACTCACTGGCCTACACTGGCTCCCAGTCCCCCATCACGTTCCAGGGCTCACTGACCTACACTGGCTCCCATGCCCCCATCACCGTTCCGGACTCACTGACCTACACTGGCTCCCAGTCCCCCATCACGTTCCAGGGCTCACTGACCTACACTGGCTCCCATTCCCCCATCACCGTCCAGGGCTCACTGACCTGCACTGGCTCCCAGTCCCCCATCACCATCCAGGGCTCACTGACCTACACTGGCTTCCATTCCCCCATCACCGTCCAGAGCTCACTGACCTACACTGGCTCCCATTCCCCCATCACCGTCCAGAGCTCGCTGACCTACACTGGCTGCCTTTCCCCCATCACCATCCAGAGCTCGCTGACCTACACTGGCTCCCATTCCCCCATCACCGCCCAGAGCTCACTGACCTACACTGGCTCCCATTCCCCCATCACTGTCCAGAGCTCACTGACCTACACTGGCTCCCATGCCCCCATTACCGTCCCGGACTCACTGACCTACACTGGCTCCCATGCCCCAATCACCGTCCCTGGCCCACTGACCTACACTGGCTCCCATTCCCCCATCACCGTCCAGAGCTCACTGACCTACACTGGCTCCCATTCCCTCATCACCGTCCCGGACTCACTGACCTACACTGGCTCCCATTCCCTCATCACCGTCCCTGGCTCACTGACCTACACTGGCTCCCATTCCCCCATCACCGTCCCGGACTCACTGACCTACACTGGCTCCCATTCCCCCATCACCGTCCAGGGCTCACTGAGCTACACTGGCTCCCAGTCACCCCTCAGCATCCAGGGCTCACTGACCTACACTGGCTCCCAGTCCCCCATCACCGCCCAAGGCTCACTGACCTACACTGGCTCCCATTCCCCCATCACCGTCCTGGGCTCACTGACCTACACTGGCTCCCATACCCACACCACCGTCCAGGGCTCCTGACCTACACTGGCTCCCATTCCCCCATCACCGTCCAGAGCTCACTGACCTACACTGGCTCCCATTCCCCCATCACCGTCCAGAGCTCACTGACCTACACTAGCTCCCATTCCCCCATCACCGTCCCGGGCTCACTGACCTACACTGGCTCCCATACCCACATCACCGTCCAGGGCTCCTGACCTACACTGGCTCCCATTCCCCCATCACCGTCCAGGGCTCACTGACCTACACTGGCTCCCATTCCCTCATCACCGTCCCGGACTCACTGACCTACACTGGCTCCCATTCCCTCATCACCGTCCCGGGCTCACTGACCTACACTGGCTCCCATGCCCCCATCACCGTCCCGGACTCACTGACCTACACTGGCTCCCATTCCCCCATCACCGTCCAGAGCTCACTGACCTACACTGGCTCCCATTCCCCCATCTCCGTCCAGAGCTCACTGACCTACACTGGCTCCCATGCCCCCATCACCGTCCCGGGCTCACTGACCTACACTGGCTCCCATTCCCCCATCACCGTCCAGAGCGCACTGACATACACTGGCTCCCATTCACCCTTCACTGTCCAGTGCTCACTGACCTACACTGGCTCCCATTCCCCCATCACCGCCCAGAGCTCACTGACCTACACTGGCTCCCATGTCCCCATCACCGTCCCGGACTCACTGGCCTACACTGGCTCCCAGTCCCCCATCACCCTCCAGGGCTCACTGACCTACACAGGCTCCCCTTCCCCCATCACCGTACAGAGCTTACTGACCTACACTGGCTCCCATGCCCCCATCACCGTCCCGGACTCACTGACCTACACTGGCTCCCAGTCCCCCATCACCGTCCAGGGCTCACTGACCTACACTGGCTCCCATTCCCCCATCACCGTCCAGGTCTCACTGACCTACAGTGGCTCCCATGCCCCCATCACCGTCCCGGACTCACTGACCTACACTGGCTCCCATTCCCCCATCACCTTCTCTGGCCCACTGACCTACACTGGCTCCCATTCCCCCATCACCGTCCAGAGCTCACTGATCTACACTGGCTCCGAGTCCCCCATCACCGTCCAGAGCTCACTGACCTACACTGGCTCCCAGTCCCCCATCACCGTCCCGGACTCACTGACCTACATTGGCTCCCATTCCCCCATCACCGTCCAGAGCTCACTGGCCTACACTGGCTCCCAGTCCCCCATCACCGTCCCGGACTCACTGACCTACACTGGCTCCCATTCCCCCATCACCGTCCAGGGCTCACTGACCTATCCTGGCTCCCAGTCCCCCATCACCGTCCCGGGCCCACTGACCTACACTGGCTCCCATGCCCCCATCACCGTCCCGGACTCACTGACCTACACTGGCTCCCATTCCCTCATCACCCTCCCGGGCTCACTGACCTACACTGGCTCCCATGCCCCCATCACCGTCCCGGACTCACTGACCTACACTGGCTCCCATTCCCCCATCACCGTCCAGGGCTCACTGACCTATCCTGGCTCCCAGTCCCCCATCACCGTCCAGGGCTCACTGACCAACACTGGCTCCCAGTCCCCCATCACCGTTCAAGGCTCACTGACCTACACTGGCTCCCATTCCCCCATCACCGTCCAGAGCTCACTGACCGACACTGGCTCCCATTCCTTCCCCCATCACCATCCTGAGCTCACTGACCTACACTGGCTCCCATTCCCCCATCACCGTCCAGAGCTTGCTGACCTACACTGGCTCCCATTCCCCCATCACCATTGGATAGTCAGAGGCTTTTCCCCAGGATAGAGGGGTCAATTACTAGGGGGCATAGGTTTAAGGTGAGAGGGGCAAAGTTTAGAGTAGATGTACGAGGCAAGTTTTTTACGCAGAAGGTAGTGGGTGCCTGGAACTCACTACCGGAGGAGGTAGTGGAAGCAGGGACGATAGGGACATTTAAGGGGCATCTTGACAAATATATGAATAGGATGGGAATAGAAGGATACGGACCCAGGAAGTGTAGAAGATTGTAGTTTAGTCGGGCAGTATGGTCGGCACGGGCTTGGAGGGCCGAAGGGCCTGTTCCTGTGCTGTACATTTCTTTGTTCTTTGATCTTTGTATCACCGTCCAGAGCTCACTGACCTGCACTGGCTCCCATTCCCCCATCACCGTCCAGAGCTCACTGACCTACACTGGCTCCCATTCCCCCATCACCATCCAGGGCTCACTGACCTACACTGGCTCCCATTCCCCCATCACCGTCCAGAGCTCACTGACCTACACTGGCTCCCATTCCCCCATCACAGACCAGAGCTCGCTGACCTACACTGGCTCCCATTCCCCCATCACCGTCCAGAGCTCACTGACCTACACTGGCTCCCATTCCCCCATCACCGCCCAGAGCTCACTGACCTACACTGGCTCCCATTCCCCCATCACCGTCCAGAGCTCACTGACCTACACTGGCTCCCATGCCCCCATCACCATTCCGGACTCACTGACCTACACTGGCTCCCATGCTCCCATCACCGTCCAAGGCTCACTGACCTACACTGGCTCCCATTCCCTCATCACCGTCCCGTTCTCACTGACCTACACTGGCTCCCATGCCCCCATCACCGTCCCGGACTCACTGACCTACACTGGCTCCCATTCCCCCATCACCGTCCAGAGCTCATGACCTACACTGGCTCCCATTCCCCCATCACCATCCAGGGCTCACTGACCTACACTGGCTCCCATTCCCCCATCACCGTCCAGAGCTCACTGACCTACACTGGCTCCCATTCCCCCATCACAGACCAGAGCTCGCTGACCTACACTGGCTCCCATTCCCCCATCACCGTCCAGAGCTCACTGACCTACACTGGCTCCCATTCCCCCATCACCGCCCAGAGCTCACTGACCTACACTGGCTCCCATTCCCCCATCACCGTCCAGAGCTCACTGACCTACACTGGCTCCCATGCCCCCATCACCATTCCGGACTCACTGACCTAAACTGGCTCCCATGCTCCCATCACCGTCCAAGGCTCACTGACCTACACTGGCTCCCATTCCCTCATCACCGTCCCGTTCTCACTGACCTACACTGGCTCCCATGCCCCCATCACCGTCCCGGACTCACTGACCTACACTGGCTCCCATTCCCCCATCACCGTCCAGAGCTCACTGACCTACACTGGCTCCCATTCCCCCATCACCGTCCAGAGCTCACTGACCTACACTGGCTCCCATTCCCCTATCACCGTCCCGGGCTCACTGACCTACATTGGCTCCCATTCCCCCATCACCGTCCAGAGCTCACTGACATACACTGGCTCCCATTCCCCCTTCACTGTCCAGTGCTCACTGACCTACACTGGCTCCCATTCCCCCATCACCGCCCAGAGATCACTGACCTACACTGGCTCCCATGTCCCCATCACCGTCCGGGACTCACTGGCCTACACTGGCTCCCAGTCCCCCATCACGTTCCAGGGCTCACTGACCTACACTGGCTCCCATTCCCCCATCAGCGTACAGAGCTCACTGACCTACACTGGCTCCCATGCCCCCATCACCGTTCCGGACTCACTGACCTACACTGGCTCCCAGTCCCCCATCACCGTCCAGGGCTCACTGACCTACACTGGCTCCCATTCCCCCATCACCGTCCAGGTCTCACTGACCTACACTGGCTCCCATTCCCCCAACACCGCCCAGAGCTCACTGACCTACACTGGCTCCCATTCCCCCATCACCGTCCAGAGCTCACTGACCTACACTGGCTCACATGCCCCCATCACCATTCCGGACTCACTGACCTACACTGGCTCCCATGCCCCCATCACCGTCCCTGGCCCACTGACCTACACTGGCTCCCATGCCCCCATCACCGTCCCGGACTCACTGACCTACACTGGCTCCCATTCCCTCATCACCGTCCCGTTCTCACTGACCTACACTGGCTCCCATGCCCCCATCACCGTCCCGGACTCACTGACCTACACTGGCTCCCATTCCCCCATCACCGTCCAGAGCTCACTGACCTACACTGGCTCCCATTCCCCCATCACCGTCCAGAGCTCACTGACCTACACTGGCTCCCATTCCCCTATCACCGTCCCGGGCTCACTGACCTACATTGGCTCCCATTCCCCCATCACCGTCCAGAGCTCACTGACATACACTGGCTCCCATTCCCCCTTCACTGTCCAGTGCTCACTGACCTACACTGGCTCCCATTCCCCCATCACCGCCCAGAGCTCACTGACCTACACTGGCTCCCATGTCCCCATCACCGTCCGGGACTCACTGGCCTACACTGGCTCCCAGTCCCCCATCACGTTCCAGGGCTCACTGACCTACACTGGCTCCCATTCCCCCATCAGCGTACAGAGCTCACTGACCTACTCTGGCTCCCATGCCCCCATCACCGTTCCAGACTCACTGACCTACACTGGCTCCCAGTCCCCCATCACCGTCCAGGGCTCACTGACCTACACTGGCTCCCATTCCCCTATCACCGTCCCGGACTTACTGACCTACACTGGCTCCCATGCCCCCATCACCGTCCCGGACTTACTGACCTACACTGGCTCCCATGCCCCTATCACCGTCCCGGGCTCACTGACCTACATTGGCTCCCATTCCCCTATCACCGTCCCGGACTTACTGACCTACACTGGCTCCCATGCCCCCATCACCGTCCCGGACTTACTGACCTACACTGGCTCCCATTCCCCTATCACCGTCCCGGGCTCACTGACCTACATTGGCTCCCATTCCCCCATCACCGTCCAGAGCTCACTGACATACACTGGCTCCCATTCCCCCTTCACTGTCCAGTGCTCACTGACCTACACTGGCTCCCATTCCCCCATCACCGCCCAGAGCTCACTGACCTACACTGGCTCCCATGTCCCCATCACCGTCCGGGACTCACTGGCCTACACTGGCTCCCAGTCCCCCATCACGTTCCAGGGCTCACTGACCTACACTGGCTCCCATTCCCCCATCAGCGTACAGAGCTCACTGACCTACTCTGGCTCCCATGCCCCCATCACCGTTCCAGACTCACTGACCTACACTGGCTCCCAGTCCCCCATCACCGTCCAGGGCTCACTGACCTACACTGGCTCCCATTCCCCTATCACCGTCCCGGACTTACTGACCTACACTGGCTCCCATGCCCCCATCACCGTCCCGGACTTACTGACCTACACTGGCTCCCATGCCCCCATCACCGTCCCGGACTCACTGACCTACACTGGCTCCCATTCCCCCATCACCGTCCCTGGCCCACTGACCTACACTGGCTCCCATTCCCCCATCACCGTCCAGGGCTCACTGACCTACACTGGCTCCCAGTCCTCCATCACCGTCCAGGGCTCACTGACCGACACTGGCTCCCAGTCCCCCATCACCGTCCAAGGCTCACTGACCTACACTGGCTCCCATTCCCCCATCACCATATAGGGCTCACTTACCTACACTGGCTCCCATTCCCCCATCACCATCCAGGGCTCACTTACCTACACTGGCTCCCATTCCCCCATCACCGTCCAGAGCTCGCTGACCTACACTGGCTGCCTTTCCCCCAGCACCATCCAGAGCTCGCTGACCTACACTGGCTCCCATTCCCCCATCACCGCCCAGAGCTCACTGGCCTACAGTGGCTCCCATGCCCCCATCACCGTCCCTGGCCGACTGACCTACACTGGCTCCCATTCCCCCATCACCGTCGTGGGCCCACTGACCTACACTGGCTCCCATACCCACACCACCGTCCAGGGCCCCTGACCTACACTGGCTCCCATGCCCCCATCACCGTCCCTGGCCCACTGACCTACACTGGCTCCCATGTCCCCATCACCGTCCGGGACTCACTGGCCTACACTGCCTCCCAGTCCCCCATCACGTTCCAGGGCTCACTGGCCTACACTGCCTCCCAGTCCCCCATCACCGTTCCGGACTCACTGACCTACACTGGCTCCCAGTCCCCCATCACCGTCCAGGGCTCACTGACCTACACTGGCTCCCATTCCCCCATCACCGTCCAGGTCTCACTGACCTACACTGGCTCCCATTCCCCCATCACCGCCCAGAGCTCACTGACCTACACTGGCTCCCATTCCCCCATCACCGTCCAGAGCTCACTGACCTACACTGGCTCCCATTCCCCCATCACCATTCCGGACTCACTGACCTACACTGGCTCCCATGCCCCCATCACCGTCCCTGGCCCACTGACCTACACTGGCTCCCATTCCCCCATCACCGTCCCGGACTCACTGACCTACACTGGCTCCCATTCCCTCATCACCGTCCCGTTCTCACTGACCTACACTGGCTCCCATGCCCCCATCACCGTCCCGGACTCACTGACCTACACTGGCTCCCATTCCCCGATCACCGTCCAGAGCTCACTGACCTTCACTGGCTCCCATTCCCCCATCACCGTCCAGAGCTCACTGACCTACACTGGCTCCCATTCCCCTATCACCGTCCCGGGCTCACTGACCTACATTGGCTCCCATTCCCCCATCACCGTCCAGAGCTCACTGACATACACTGGCTCCCATTCCCCCTTCACTGTCCAGTGCTCACTGACCTACACTGGCTCCCATTCCCCCATCACCGCCCAGAGCTCACTGACCTACACTGGCTCCCATGTCCCCATCACCGTCCGGGACTCACTGGCCTACACTGGCTCCCAGTCCCCCATCACGTTCCAGGGCTCACTGACCTACACTGGCTCCCATTCCCCCATCAGCGTACAGAGCTCACTGACCTACTCTGGCTCCCATGCCCCCATCACCGTTCCAGACTCACTGACCTACACTGGCTCCCAGTCCCCCATCACCGTCCAGGGCTCACTGACCTACACTGGCTCCCATTCCCCCATCACCGTCCAGGGCTCACTGACCTACCCTGGCTCCCAGTCCCCCATCACCGTCCCGGACTTACTGACCTACACTGGCTCCCATTCCCCCATCACCGTCCCTGGCCCACTGACCTACACTGGCTCCCATGCCCCCATCACCGTCCCGGACTCACTGACCTACACTGGCTCCCATTCCCCCATCACCGTCCAGGGCTCACTGACCTACACTGGCTCCCATTCCCCCATCACCGTCCAGGGCTCACTGACCTACACTGGCTCCCATTCCCCCATCACCGTCCAGGGATCACTGACCGACACTGGCTCCCATTCCCCCATCACCATATAGGGCTCACTTACCTACACTGGCTCCCATTCCCCCATCACCATCCAGGGCTCACTTACCTACACTGGCTCCCATTCCCCCATCACCGTCCAGAGCTCACTGACCTACACTGGCTGCCTTTCCCCCATCACCATCCAGAGCTCGCTGACCTACACTGGCTGCCTTTCCCCCATCACCATCCAGAGCTCGCTGACCTACACTGGCTCCCATTCCCCCATCACCGCCCAGAGCTCACTGACCTACACTGGCTCCCATTCCCCCATCACCGTCCAGAGCTCACTGACCTACACTGGCTCCCATTCCCCCATCACCGTCCAGAGCTCACTGACCTACACTGGCTCCCATTCCCCCATCACCGTCCCGGACTCACTGACCTACACTGGCTCCCATGCCCCCATCACCGTCCCTGGCCGACTGACCTACACTGGCTCCCATTCCCCCATCACCGTCGTGGGCCCACTGACCTACACTGGCTCCCATACCCACACCACCGTCCAGGGCCCCTGACCTACACTGGCTCCCATGCCCCCATCACCGTCCCTGGCCCACTGACCTACACTGGCTCCCATGTCCCCATCACCGTCCGGGACTCACTGGCCTACACTGCCTCCCAGTCCCCCATCACGTTCCAGGGCTCACTGACCTACACTGGCTCCCATGCCCCCATCACCGTTCCGGACTCACTGACCTACACTGGCTCCCAGTCCCCCATCACCGTCGAGGGCTCACTGACCTACACTGGCTCCCATTCCCCCATCACCGTCCCGGACTCACTGACCTACACTGGCTCCCATTCCCCCATCACCGTCCAGGTCTCACTGACCTACACTGGCTCCCATTCCCCCATCACCGCCCAGAGCTCACTGACCTACACTGGCTCCCATTCCCCCATCACCGTCCAGAGCTCACTGACCTACACTGGCTCCCATGCCCCCATCACCATTCCGGACTCACTGACCTACACTGGCTCCCATGCCCCCATCACCGTCCTGGACTCACTGACCTACACTGGCTCCCATTCCCTCATCACCGTCCCGTTCTCACTGACCTACACTGGCTCCCATGCCCCCATCACCGTCCCGGACTCACTGACCTACACTGGCTCCCATTCCCCCATCACCGTCCAGAGCTCACTGACCTACACTGGCTCCCATTCCCCCATCACCGTCCAGAGCTCACTGACCTACACTGGCTCCCATTCCCCTATCACCGTCCCGGGCTCACTGACCTACATTGGCTCCCATTCCCCCATCACCGTCCAGAGCTCACTGACCTACACTGGCTCCCATTCCCCCTTCACTGTCCAGTGCTCACTGACCTACACTGGCTCCCATTCCCCCATCACCGCCCAGAGCTCACTGACCTACACTGGTTCCCATGTCCCCATCACCGTCCGGGACTCACTGGCCTACACTGGCTCCCATTCCCCCATCAGCGTCCCGGGCTCACTGACCTACACTGGCTCCCATGCCCCCATCACCGTCCAGGGCTCACTGACCTACACTGGCTCCCATTCCCCCATCACCGTCCTGGTCTCACTGACCTAACACTGGCTCCCATGCCCCCATCACCGTCCCGGACTTACTGACCTACACTGGCTCCCATGCCCCCATCACCGTCCCGGACTCACTGACCTACACTGGCTCCCATTCCCCCATCACCGTCCCTGGCCCACTGACCTACACTGGCTCCCATTCCCCCATCACCGTCCAGGGCTCACTGACCTACACTGGCTCCCAGTCCTCCATCACCGTCCAGGGCTCACTGACCGACACTGGCTCCCAGTCCCCCATCACCGTCCAAGGCTCACTGACCTACACTGGCTCCCATTCCCCCATCACCGTCCAGGGATCACTGACCGACACTGGCTTCCATTCCCCCATCACCATATAGGGCTCACTTACCTACACTGGCTCCCATTCCCCCATCACCATCCAGGGCTCACTGACCTACACTGGCTCCCATTCCCCATCACCGTCCAGAGCTCGCTGACCTACACTGGCTGCCTTTCCCCCATCACCATCCAGAGCTCGCTGACCTACACTGGCTCCCATTCCCCCATCACCGCCCAGAGCTCACTGACCTACACTGGCTCCCATTCCCCCATCACCGTCCAGAGCTCACTGACCTACACTGGCTCCCATGCCCCCATCACCGTCCCGGACTCACTGACCTACACTGGCTCCCATTCCCCCATCACCGTCCAGGGCTCACTGACCTACACTGGCTCCCATTCCCCCATCACCGTCCAGAGCTCACTGACCTACACTGGCTCCCATTCCCCCATCACCGTCGTGGGCCCACTGACCTACACTGGCTCCCATACCCACACCACCGTCCAGGGCCCCTGACCTACACTGGCTCCCATGCCCCCATCACCGTCCCTGGCCCACTGACCTACACTGGCTCCCATTCCCCCATCACCGTCCAGGGCTCACTGACCTACACTGGCTCCCATTCCCTCATCACCGTCCCGCTCTCACTGACCTACTCTCGCTCCCATTCCCCCATCACCGTCCAGGGCTCACTGACCTACACTGGCTCCCAGTCCCCCCTCACCGTCCAGGGCTCACTGACCTACACTGGCTCCCAGTCCCCCATCACCGTCCAAAGCTCACTGACCTACACTGGCTCCCATTCCCCCATCACCGTCCTGGGCCCACTGACCTACACTGGCTCCCATACCCACACCACCGTCCAGGGCTCCTGACCTACACTGGCTCCCATGCCCCCATCACCGTCCCGGACTCACTGACCTACACTGGCTCCCATTCCCCCATCACCGTCCAGAGCTCACTGACCTACACTGGCTCCCATTCCCCCATCACCGTCCAGGGCTTACTGACCTACACTGACTCCCATTCCCCCATCACCGTCCAGAGCTCACTGACCTACACTGGCTCCCATTCCCCCATCACCGTCCAGGGCTTACTGACCTACACTGGCTCCCATTCCCTCATCACCGTCCCAGGCTCACTGACCTACACTGGCTCCCATGCCCCCATCACCGTCCCGGACTCACTGACCTACACTGGCTCCCATTCCCCCATCACCGTCCAGGGCTCACTGACCTACACTGGCTCCCAGTCCCCCATCACCGTCCGGGGCTCACTGACCGACACTGGCTCCCAGTCCCCCATCACCGTCCAGGGCTCACTTACCTACACTGGCTCCCATTCCCCCATCACCGTCCAGGGCGCACTGACCGACACTGGCTCCCAGTCCCCCATCACCGTCCAGGGCTCACTGACCTACACTGGCTCCCAGTCCCCCATCACCATCCAGGGCTCACTTACCTACACTGGCTCCCATTCCCCCACCACCATCCAGGGCTCACTGACCTACACTGGCTCCCATTCGCCCATCACCATCCAGGGCTCACTGACCTCCACTGGCTCCCATTCCCCCATTACCGCCCAGAGCTCACTGACCTACACTGGCTCACATTCCCCCATCACCGTCCAGAGCTCACTGACCTACATTGGCTCCCATGCCCCCATCACCGTCCCGGACTCACTGACCTACACTGGCTCCCATGACCCAATCACCGTCCCTGGCCCACTGACCTACACTGGCTCCCATTCCCTCATCACCGTCCCGGACTCACTGACCTACACTGGCTCCCATTCCCTCATCACCGTCCCTGGCTCACTGACCTACACTGGCTCCCATTCCCCCATCACCGTCCCGGACTCACTGACCTCCACTGACTCCCATTCCCCCATCACCGTCCAGGGCTCACTGAGCTACACTGGCTCCCAGTCACCCCTCAGCATCCAGGGCTCACTGACGTACACTGGCTCCCAGTCCCCCATCACCGTCCAAGGCTCACTGACCTACACTGGCTCCCATTCCCCCATCACCGTCCTGGGCCCACTGACCTACACTGGCTCCCATACCCACACCACCGTCCAGGGCTCCTGACCTACACTGGCTCCCATTCCCCCAACACCGTCCAGAGCTCACTGACCTACACTGGCTCCCATTCCCCCATCACCGTCCAGAGCTCACTGACCTACACTAGCTCCCATTCCCCCATCACCGTCCCGGGCTCACTGACCTACACTGGCTCCCATTCCCCCATCACCGTCAAGAGCTCACTGACCTACACTGGCTCCCATTCCCCCATCACCGTCCCGGGCCCACTGACCTACACTGGCTCCCATACCCACATCACCGTCCAGGGCTCCTGACCTACACTGGCTCCCATTCCCCCATCACCATCCAGGGCTCCTGACCTACACTGGCACCTTTTCTCCCATCCCGTCCAGAGCTCACTGACCTACACTGGCTCACAGTCCCCCATCACCGCCCAGAGCTCACTGACCTACAGTGGCTCCCATTCCCCCATCACCGTCCAGAGCTCACTGACCTACACTGGCTCCCAGTCCCCCATCACCATCCAGGGCTCACTGACCTACACTGGCTCCCATTCCCCCATCACCGTCCAGGGCTCACTGACCTACACTGGCTCCCATTCCCCCATCACCGTCCAGGGCACACTGACCTACACTGGCTCCCAGTCACCCATCACCGTCCAGAGCTCACTGACCTACACTGGCTCCCATTCCCCCATCACCGTCCAGGGCTCACTGACCTACACTGGCTCCCAGTCCCCCATCACCGTCCAGAGCTCACTGACCTACACTGGCTCCCATTCCTCCATCACCGTCCAGGGCTCACTGACCTACACTGGCTCCCATTCCCCCATCACCATCCAGGGCTCACTGACCTACACTGGCTCCCATTCCCCCATCACCGTCCAGAGCTCACTGACCTACTCTGGCTCCCATTCCCCCATCACCGTCCAGAGCTCACTGACCTACACTGGCTCCCAGTCCCCCATCACCGTCCAGAGCTCACTGACCTACACTGGCTCCCATTCCCCCATCACCGTCCAGGGCTCACTGACCTACACTGGCTCCCAGTCCCCCATCACCGTCCAGAGCTCACTGACCTACACTGGCTCCCATTCCTCCATCACCGTCCAGGGCTCACTGACCGACACTGGCTCCCATTCCCCCATCACCATCCTGTGCTCACTGACCTACACTGGCTCCCAGTCCCCCATCACCATTCCGGACTCACTGACCTACAGTGGCTCCCATTCCTCCATCACCGTCCAGGGCTCACTGACCTACACTGGCTCCCATTCCCCCATCACCGTCCAGGGCTCACTGACCTACACTGGCTCCCATTCCCCCATCACCATCCAGGGCTCACTGACCTACACTGGCTCCCATTCCCCTATCACCGTCCAGAGCTCACTGACCTACTCTGGCTCCCATTCCCCCATCACCGTCCAGAGCTCACTGACCTACACTGGCTCCCAGTCCCCCATCACCGTCCAGAGCTCACTGACCTACACTGGCTCCCATTCCCCCATCACCGTCCAGGGCTCACTGACCTACACTGGCTCCCAGTCCCCCATCACCGTCCAGAGCTCACTGACCTACACTGGCTCCCATTCCTCCATCACCGTCCCGGGCTCACTGACCTACACTGGCTCCCATACCCACATCACCGTCCAGGGCTCCTGACCTACACTGGCTCCCATTCCCCCATCACCGTCCAGGGCTCACTGACCTACACTGGCTCCCATTCCCTCATCACCGTCCCGGGCTCACTGACCTACACTGGCTCCCATGCCCCCATCACCGTCCCGGACTCACTGACCTACACTGGCTCCCATTCCCCCATCACCGTCCAGAGCTCACTGACCTACACTGGCTCCCATTCCCCCATCTCCGTCCAGAGCTCACTGACCTACACTGGCTCCCATGCCCCCATCACCGTCCCGGGCTCACTGACCTACACTGGCTCCCATTCCCCCATCACCGTCCAGAGCGCACTGACATACACTGGCTCCCATTCACCCTTCACTGTCCAGTGCTCACTGACCTACACTGGCTCCCATTCCCCCATCACCGCCCAGAGCTCACTGACCTACACTGGCTCCCATGTCCCCATCACCGTCCCGGACTCACTGGCCTACACTGGCTCCCAGTCCCCCATCACCGTCCAGGGCTCACTGACCTACACAGGCTCCCCTTCCCCCATCACCGTACAGAGCTTACTGACCTACACTGGCTCCCATGCCCCCATCACCGTCCCGGACTCACTGACCTACACTGGCTCCCATGCCCCCATCACCGTCCAGGGCTCACTGACCTACACTGGCTCCCATTCCCCCATCACCGTCCAGGTCTCACTGACCTACAGTGGCTCCCATGCCTCCATCACCGTCCCGGACTCACTGACCTACACTGGCTCCCATTCCCCCATCACCTTCTCTGGCCCACTGACCTACACTGGCTCCCATTCCCCCATCACCGTCCAGAGCTCACTGATCTACACTGGCTCCGAGTCCCCCATCACCGTCCAGAGCTCACTGACCTACACTGGCTCCCAGTCCCCCATCACCGTCCCGGACTCACTGACCTACATTGGCTCCCATTCCCCCATCACCGTCCAGAGCTCACTGGCCTACACTGGCTCCCAGTCCCCCATCACCGTCCCGGACTCACTGACCTACACTGGCTCCCATTCCCTCATCACCCTCCCGGGCTCACTGACCTACACTGGCTCCCATGCCCCCATCACAGTCCCGGACTCACTGACCTACACTGGCTCCCATTCCCCCATCACCGTCCAGGGCTCACTGACCTATCCTGGCTCCCAGTCCCCCATCACCGTCCAGGGCTCACTGACCAACACTGGCTCCCAGTCCCCCATCACCGTTCAAGGCTCACTGACCTACACTGGCTCCCATTCCCCCATCACCGTCCAGAGCTCACTGACCTACACTGGCTGCCTTTCCCCCATCACCGTCCAGAGCTCACTGACCTACACTGGCTCCCATTCCCCCATCACCGTCCAGAGCTTGCTGACCTACACTGGCTCCCATTCCCCCATCACCATTGGATAGTCAGAGGCTTTTCCCCAGGATAGAGGGGTCAATTACTAGGGGGCATAGGTTTAAGGTGAGAGGGGCAAAGTTTAGAGTAGATGTACGAGGCAAGTTTTTTACGCAGAAGGTAGTGGGTGCCTGGAACTCGCTACCGGAGGAGGTAGTGGAAGCAGGGACGATAGGGACATTTAAGGGGCATCTTGACAAATATATGAATAGGATGGGAATAGAAGGATACGGACCCAGGAAGTGTAGAAGATTGTAGTTTAGTCGGGCAGTATGGTCGGCACGGGCTTGGAGGGCCGAAGGGCCTGTTCCTGTGCTGTACGTTTCTTTGTTCTTTGATCTTTGTATCACCGTCCAGAGCTCACTGACCTACAATGGCTCCCATTCCCCCATCACCGCCCAGAGCTCACTGACCTGCACTGGCTGCCATTCCCCCATCACCGTCCAGAGCTCACTGACCTACACTGGCTCCCATTCCCCCATCACCATCCAGGGCTCACTGACCTACACTGGCTCCCATTCCCCCATCACAGACCAGAGCTCGCTGACCTACACTGGCTCCCATTCCCCCATCACCGTCCAGAGCTCACTGACCTACACTGGCTCCCATTCCCCCATCACCGCCCAGAGCTCACTGACCTACACTGGCTCCCATTCCCCCATCACCGTCCAGAGCTCACTGACCTACACTGGCTCCCATGCCCCCATCACCATTCCGGACTCACTGACCTACACTGGCTCCCATGCTCCCATCACCGTCCAAGGCTCACTGACCTACACTGGCTCCCATGCCCCCATCACCGTCCCGGACTCACTGACCTACACTGGCTCCCATTCCCCCATCACCGTCCAGAGCTCACTGACCTACACTGGCTCCCATTCCCCCATCACCATCCAGGGCTCACTGACCTACACTGGCTCCCATTCCCCCATCACCTTCCAGAGCTCACTGACCTACACTGGCTCCCATTCCCCCATCACAGACCAGAGCTCGCTGACCTACACTGGCTCCCATTCCCCCATCACCGTCCAGAGCTCACTGACCTACACTGGCTCCCATTCCCCCATCACCGCCCAGAGCTCACTGACCTACACTGGCTCCCATTCCCCCATCACCGTCCAGAGCTCACTGACCTACACTGGCTCCCATGCCCCCATCACCATTCCGGACTCACTGACCTACACTGGCTCCCATGCTCCCATCACCGTCCAAGGCTCACTGACCTACACTGGCTCCCATTCCCTCATCACCGTCCCGTTCTCACTGACCTACACTGGCTCCCATGCCCCCATCACCGTCCCGGACTCACTGACCTACACTGGCTCCCATTCCCCCATCACCGTCCAGAGCTCACTGACCTACACTGGCTCCCATTCCCCTATCACCGTCCCGGGCTCACTGACCTACATTGGCTCCCATTCCCCCATCACCGTCCAGAGCTCACTGACATACACTGGCTCCCATTCCCCCTTCACTGTCCAGTGCTCACTGACCTACACTGGCTCCCATTCCCCCATCACCGCCCAGAGCTCACTGACCTACACTGGCTCCCATGTCCCCATCACCGTCCGGGACTCACTGGCCTACACTGGCTCCCAGTCCCCCATCACGTTCCAGGGCTCACTGACCTACACTGGCTCCCATTCCCCCATCAGCGTACAGAGCTCACTGACCTACACTGGCTCCCATGCCCCCATCACCGTTCCGGACTCACTGACCTACACTGGCTCCCAGTCCCCCATCACCGTCCAGGGCTCACTGACCTACACTGGCTCCCATTCCCCCATCACCGTCCAGGTCTCACTGACCTACACTGGCTCCCATTCCCCCAACACCGCCCAGAGCTCACTGACCTACACTGGCTCCCATTCCCCCATCACCATCCAGAGCTCACTGACCTACACTGGCTCACATGCCCCCATCACCATTCCGGACTCACTGACCTACACTGGCTCCCATGCCCCCATCACCGTCCCTGGCCCACTGACCTACACTGGCTCCCATGCCCCCATCACCGTCCCGGACTCACTGACCTACACTGGCTCCCATTCCCTCATCACCGTCCCGTTCTCACTGACCTACACTGGCTCCCATGCCCCCATCACCGTCCCGGACTCACTGACCTACACTGGCTCCCATTCCCCCATCACCGTCCAGAGCTCACTGACCTACGCTGGCTCCCATTCCCCCATCACCGTCCAGAGCTCACTGACCTACACTGGCTCCCATTCCCCTATCACCGTCCCGGGCTCACTGACCTACATTGGCTCCCATTCCCCCATCACCGTCCAGAGCTCACTGACATACACTGGCTCCCATTCCCCCTTCACTGTCCAGTGCTCACTGACCTACACTGGCTCCCATTCCCCCATCACCGCCCAGAGCTCACTGACCTACACTGGCTCCCATGTCCCCATCACCGTCCGGGACTCACTGGCCTACACTGGCTCCCAGTCCCCCATCATGTTCCAGGGCTCACTGACCTACACTGGCTCCCATTCCCCCATCAGCGTACAGAGCTCACTGACCTACTCTGGCTCCCATGCCCCCATCACCGTTCCAGACTCACTGACCTACACTGGCTCCCAGTCCCTCATCACCGTCCAGGGCTCACTGACCTACACTGGCTCCCATTCCCCCATCACCGTCCAGGTCTCACTGACCTAACACTGGCTCCCATTCCCCCATCACCGTCCAGGTCTCACTGACCTAACACTGGCTCCCATGCCCCCATCACCGTCCCGGACTTACTGACCTACACTGGCTCCCATGCCCCCATCACCGTCCCGGACTCACTGACCTACACTGGCTCCCATTCCCCCATCACCGTCCCTGGCCCACTGACCTACACTGGCTCCCATTCCCCCATCACCGTCCAGGGCTCACTGACCTACACTGGCTCCCAGTCCTCCATCACCGTCCAGGGCTCACTGACCGACACTGGCTCCCAGTCCCCCATCACCGTCCAAGGCTCACTGACCTACACTGGCTCCCATTCCCCCATCACCATATAGGGCTCACTTACCTACACTGGCTCCCATTCCCCCATCACCATCCAGGGCTCACTTACCTACACTGGCTCCCATTCCCCCATCACCGTCCAGAGCTCGCTGACCTACACTGGCTGCCTTTCCCCCATCACCATCCAGAGCTCGCTGACCTACACTGGCTCCCATTCCCCCATCACCGCCCAGAGCTCACTGACCTACACTGGCTCCCATGCCCCCATCACCGTCCCTGGCCGACTGACCTACACTGGCTCCCATTCCCCCATCACCGTCGTGGGCCCACTGACCTACACTGGCTCCCATACCCACACCACCGTCCAGGGCCCCTGACCTACACTGGCTCCCATGCCCCCATCACCGTCCTTGGCCCACTGACCTACACTGGCTCCCATGTCCCCATCACCGTCCGGGACTCACTGGCCTACACTGCCTCCCAGTCCCCCATCACGTTCCAGGGCTCACTGGCCTACACTGCCTCCCAGTCCCCCATCACCGTTCCGGTCTCACTGACCTACACTGGCTCCCAGTCCCCCATCACCGTCCAGGGCTCACTGACCTACACTGGCTCCCATTCCCCCATCACCGTCCAGGTCTCACTGACCTACACTGGCTCCCATTCCCCCATCACCGCCCAGAGCTCACTGACCTACACTGGCTCCCATTCCCCCATCACCGTCCAGAGCTCACTGACCTACACTGGCTCCCATTCCCCCATCACCATTCCGGACTCACTGACCTACACTGGCTCCCATGCCCCCATCACCGTCCCTGGCCCACTGACCTACACTGGCTCCCATTCCCCCATCACCGTCCCGGACTCACTGACCTACACTGGCTCCCATTCCCTCATCACCGTCCCGTTCTCACTGACCTACACTGGCTCCCATGCCCCCATCACCGTCCCGGACTCACTGACCTACACTGGCTCCCATTCCCCCATCACCGTCCAGAGCTCACTGACCTTCACTGGCTCCCATTCCCCCATCACAGTCCAGAGCTCACTGACCTACACTGGCTCCCATTCCCCTATCACCGTCCCGGGCTCACTGACCTACATTGGCTCCCATTCCCCCATCACCGTCCAGAGCTCACTGACATACTCTGGCTCCCATTCCCCCTTCACTGTCCAGTGCTCACTGACCTACACTGGCTCCCATTCCCCCATCACCGCCCAGAGCTCACTGACCTACACTGGCTCCCATGTCCCCATCACCGTCCGGGACTCACTGGCCTACACTGGCTCCCAGTCCCCCATCACGTTCCAGGGCTCACTGACCTACACTGGCTCCCATTCCCCCATCAGCGTACAGAGCTCACTGACCTACTCTGGCTCCCATGCCCCCATCACCGTTCCAGACTCACTGACCTACACTGGCTCCCAGTCCCCCATCACCGTCCAGGGCTCACTGACCTACACTGGCTCCCATTCCCCCATCACCGTCCAGGGCTCACTGACCTACCCTGGCTCCCAGTCCCCCATCACCGTCCCGGACTTACTGACCTACACTGGCTCCCATGCCCCCATCACCGTCCCGGGCTCACTGACCTACACTGGCTCCCATTCCCCCATCACCGTCCCTGGCCCACTGACCTACACTGGCTCCCATTCCCCCATCACCGTCCAGGGCTCACTGACCTACACTGGCTCCCATTCCCCCATCACCGTCCAGGGCTCACTGACCTACACTGGCTCCCAGTCCCCCATCACCGTCCCGGGCCCACTGACCTACACTGGCTCCCATTCCTCCATCACCGTCCATGGCTCACTGACCTACACTGGCTCCCATTCCCCCATCACCGTCCAGGGATCACTGACCGACACTGGCTCCCATTCCCCCATCACCATATAGGGCTCACTTACCTACACTGGCTCCCATTCCCCCATCACCATCCAGGGCTCACTTACCTACACTGGCTCCCATTCCCCCATCACCGTCCAGAGCTCACTGACCTACACTGGCTGCCTTTCCCCCATCACCATCCAGAGCTCGCTGACCTACACTGGCTGCCTTTCCCCCATCACCATCCAGAGCTCGCTGACCTACACTGGCTCCCATTCCCCCATCACCGCCCAGAGCTCACTGACCTACACTGGCTCCCATTCCCCCATCACCGTCCAGAGCTCACTGACCTACACTGGCTCCCATTCCCCCATCACCGTCCAGAGCTCACTGACCTACACTGGCTCCCATTCCCCCATCACCGTCCCGGACTCACTGACCTACACTGGCTCCCATGCCCCCATCACCGTCCCTGGCCGACTGACCTACACTGGCTCCCATTCCCTTATCACCGTCCCGGGCCCACTGACCTACACTGGCTCCCATACCCACACCACCGTCCAGGTCCCCTGACCTACATTGGCTCCCATGCCCCCATCACAGTCCCTGGCCCACTGGCCTACACTGGCTCCCATGTCCCCATCACCGTCCGGGACTCACTGGCCTACACTGCCTCCCAGTCCCCCATCACGTTCCAGGGCTCACTGACCTACACTGGCTCCCATGCCCCCATCACCGTTCCGGACTCACTGACCTACACTGGCTCCCAGTCCCCCATCACCGTCCCGGACTCACTGACCTACACTGGCTCCCATTCCCCCATCACCGTCCAGGTCTCACTGACCTACACTGGCTCCCATTCCCCCATCACCGCCCAGAGCTCACTGACCTACACTGGCTCCCATTCCCCCATCACCGTCCAGAGCTCACTGACCTACACTGGCTCCCATGCCCCCATCACCATTCCGGACTCACTGACCTACACTGGCTCCCATGCCCCCATCACCGTCCTGGACTCACTGACCTACACTGGCTCCCATTCCCTCATCACCGTCCCGTTCTCACTGACCTACACTGGCTCCCATGCCCCCATCACCGTCCCGGACTCACTGACCTACACTGGCTCCCATTCCCCCATCACCGTCCAGAGCTCACTGACCTACACTGGCTCCCATTCCCCCATCACCGTCCAGAGCTCACTGACCTACACTGGCTCCCATTCCCCTATCACCGTCCCGGGCTCACTGACCTACATTGGCTCCCATTCCCCCATCACCGTCCAGAGCTCACTGACCTACACTGGCTCCCATTCCCCCTTCACTGTCCAGTGCTCACTGACCTACACTGGCTCCCATTCCCCCATCACCGCCCAGAGCTCACTGACCTACACTGGCTCCCATTCCCCCATCACCGCCCAGAGCTCACTGACCTACACTGGCTCCCATTCCCCCATCACCGTCCAGAGCTCACTGACCTACACTGGCTCCCATTCCCCCATCACCATTCCGGACTCACTGACCTACACTGGCTCCCATGCCCCCATCACCGTCCCTGGCCCACTGACCTACACTGGCTCCCATTCCCCCATCACCGTCCCGGACTCACTGACCTACACTGGCTCCCATTCCCTCATCACCGTCCCGTTCTCACTGACCTACACTGGCTCCCATGCCCCCATCACCGTCCCGGACTCACTGACCTACACTGGCTCCCATTCCCCCATCACCGTCCAGAGCTCACTGACCTTCACTGGCTCCCATTCCCCCATCACAGTCCAGAGCTCACTGACCTACACTGGCTCCCATTCCCCTATCACCGTCCCGGGCTCACTGACCTACATTGGCTCCCATTCCCCCATCACCGTCCAGAGCTCACTGACATACTCTGGCTCCCATTCCCCCTTCACTGTCCAGTGCTCACTGACCTACACTGGCTCCCATTCCCCCATCACCGCCCAGAGCTCACTGACCTACACTGGCTCCCATGTCCCCATCACCGTCCGGGACTCACTGGCCTACACTGGCTCCCAGTCCCCCATCACGTTCCAGGGCTCACTGACCTACACTGGCTCCCATTCCCCCATCAGCGTACAGAGCTCACTGACCTACTCTGGCTCCCATGCCCCCATCACCGTTCCAGACTCACTGACCTACACTGGCTCCCAGTCCCCCATCACCGTCCAGGGCTCACTGACCTACACTGGCTCCCATTCCCCCATCACCGTCCAGGGCTCACTGACCTACCCTGGCTCCCAGTCCCCCATCACCGTCCCGGACTTACTGACCTACACTGGCTCCCATGCCCCCATCACCGTCCCGGGCTCACTGACCTACACTGGCTCCCATTCCCCCATCACCGTCCCTGGCCCACTGACCTACACTGGCTCCCATTCCCCCATCACCGTCCAGGGCTCACTGACCTACACTGGCTCCCATTCCCCCATCACCGTCCAGGGCTCACTGACCTACACTGGCTCCCAGTCCCCCATCACCGTCCCGGGCCCACTGACCTACACTGGCTCCCATTCCTCCATCACCGTCCATGGCTCACTGACCTACACTGGCTCCCATTCCCCCATCACCGTCCAGGGATCACTGACCGACACTGGCTCCCATTCCCCCATCACCATATAGGGCTCACTTACCTACACTGGCTCCCATTCCCCCATCACCATCCAGGGCTCACTTACCTACACTGGCTCCCATTCCCCCATCACCGTCCAGAGCTCACTGACCTACACTGGCTGCCTTTCCCCCATCACCATCCAGAGCTCGCTGACCTACACTGGCTGCCTTTCCCCCATCACCATCCAGAGCTCGCTGACCTACACTGGCTCCCATTCCCCCATCACCGCCCAGAGCTCACTGACCTACACTGGCTCCCATTCCCCCATCACCGTCCAGAGCTCACTGACCTACACTGGCTCCCATTCCCCCATCACCGTCCAGAGCTCACTGACCTACACTGGCTCCCATTCCCCCATCACCGTCCCGGACTCACTGACCTACACTGGCTCCCATGCCCCCATCACCGTCCCTGGCCGACTGACCTACACTGGCTCCCATTCCCTTATCACCGTCCCGGGCCCACTGACCTACACTGGCTCCCATACCCACACCACCGTCCAGGTCCCCTGACCTACATTGGCTCCCATGCCCCCATCACAGTCCCTGGCCCACTGACCTACACTGGCTCCCATGTCCCCATCACCGTCCGGGACTCACTGGCCTACACTGCCTCCCAGTCCCCCATCACGTTCCAGGGCTCACTGACCTACACTGGCTCCCATGCCCCCATCACCGTTCCGGACTCACTGACCTACACTGGCTCCCAGTCCCCCATCACCGTCCAGGGCTCACTGACCTACACTGGCTCCCATTCCCCCATCACCGTCCCGGACTCACTGACCTACACTGGCTCCCATTCCCCCATCACCGTCCAGGTCTCACTGACCTACACTGGCTCCCATTCCCCCATCACCGCCCAGAGCTCACTGACCTACACTGGCTCCCATTCCCCCATCACCGTCCAGAGCTCACTGACCTACACTGGCTCCCATGCCCCCATCACCATTCCGGACTCACTGACCTACACTGGCTCCCATGCCCCCATCACCGTCCTGGACTCACTGACCTACACTGGCTCCCATTCCCTCATCACCGTCCCGTTCTCACTGACCTACACTGGCTCCCATGCCCCCATCACCGTCCCGGACTCACTGACCTACACTGGCTCCCATTCCCCCATCACCGTCCAGAGCTCACTGACCTACACTGGCTCCCATTCCCCCATCACCGTCCAGAGCTCACTGACCTACACTGGCTCCCATTCCCCTATCACCGTCCCGGGCTCACTGACCTACATTGGCTCCCATTCCCCCATCACCGTCCAGAGCTCACTGACCTACACTGGCTCCCATTCCCCCTTCACTGTCCAGTGCTCACTGACCTACACTGGCTCCCATTCCCCCATCACCGCCCAGAGCTCACTGACCTACACTGGCTCCCATGTCCCCATCACCGTCCGGGACTCACTGGCCTACACTGGCTCCCAGTCCCCCATCACGTTCCAGGGCTCACTGACCTACACTGGCTCCCATTCCCCCATCAGCGTCCCGGGCTCACTGACCTACACTGGCTCCCATGCCCCCATCACCGTCCAGGGCTCACTGACCTACACTGGCTCCCATTCCCCCATCACCGTCCAGGTCTCACTGACCTAACACTGGCTCCCATGCCCCCATCACCGTCCCGGACTTACTGACCTACACTGGCTCCCATGCCCCCATCACCGTCCCGGACTCACTGACCTACACTGGCTCCCATTCCCCCATCACCGTCCCTGGCCCACTGACCTACACTGGCTCCCATTCCCCCATCACCGTCCAGGGCTCACTGACCTACACTGGCTCCCAGTCCTCCATCACCGTCCAGGGCTCACTGACCGACACTGGCTCCCAGTCCCCCATCACCGTCCAAGGCTCACTGACCTACACTGGCTCCCATTCCCCCATCACCGTCCAGGGATCACTGACCGACACTGGCTTCCATTCCCCCATCACCATATAGGGCTCACTTACCTACACTGGCTCCCATTCCCCCATCACCATCCAGGGCTCACTGACCTACACTGGCTCCCATTCCCCCATCACCGTCCAGAGCTCGCTGACCTACACTGGCTGCCTTTCCCCCATCACCATCCAGAGCTCGCTGACCTACACTGGCTCCCATTCCCCCATCACCGCCCAGAGCTCACTGACCTACACTGGCTCCCATTCCCCCATCACCGTCCAGAGCTCACTGACCTACACTGGCTCCCATGCCCCCATCACCGTCCCGGACTCACTGACCTACACTGGCTCCCATTCCCCCATCACCGTCCAGGGCTCACTGACCTACACTGGCTCCCATTCCCCCATCACCGTCCAGAGCTCACTGACCTACACTGGCTCCCATTCCCCCATCACCGTCGTGGGCCCACTGACCTACACTGGCTCCCATACCCACACCACCGTCCAGGGCCCCTGACCTACCCTGGCTCCCATGCCCCCATCACCGTCCCTGGCCCACTGACCTACACTGGCTCCCATTCCCCCATCACCGTCCAGGGCTCACTGACCTACACTGGCTCCCATTCCCTCATCACCATCCCGCTCTCACTGACCTACTCTCGCTCCCATTCCCCCATCACCGTCCAGGGCTCACTGACCTACACTGGCTCCCAGTCCCCCCTCACCGTCCAGGGCTCACTGACCTACACTGGCTCCCAGTCCCCCATCACCGTCCAAAGCTCACTGACCTACACTGGCTCCCATTCCCCCATCACCGTCCCGGACTCACTGACCTACACTGGCTCCCATTCCCCCATCACCGTCCCGGACTCACTGACCTACACTGGCTCCCATTCCCCCCTCACCGTCCTGGGCCCACTGACCTACACTGGCTCCCATACCCACACCACTGTCCAGGGCTCCTGACCTACACTGGCTCCCATGCCCCCATCACCGTCCCGGACTCACTGACCTACACTGGCTCCCATTCCCCCATCACCGTCCAGAGCTCACTGACCTACACTGGCTCCCATTCCCCCATCACCGTCCAGGGCTTACTGACCTACACTGGCTCCCATTCCCTCATCACCGTCCCAGGCTCACTGACCTACACTGGCTCCCATGCCCCCATCACCGTCCCGGACTCACTGACCTACACTGGCTCCCATTCCCCCATCACCGTCCAGGGCTCACTGACCTACACTGGCTCCCAGTCCCCCATCACCGTCCGGGGCTCACTGACCGACACTGGCTCCCAGTCCCCCATCACCGTCCAGGGCTCACTTACCTACACTGGCTCCCATTCCCCCATCACCGTCCAGAGCTCACTGACCTACACTGGCTCACATTCCCCCATCACCGTCCAGAGCTCACTGACCTACATTGGCTCCCATGCCCCCATCACCGTCCCGGACTCACTGACCTACACTGGCTCCCATGCCCCAATCACCGTCCCTGGCCCACTGACCTACACTGGCTCCCATTCCCTCATCACCGTCCCGGACTCACTGACCTACACTGGCTCCCATTCCCTCATCACCGTCCCTGGCTCACTGACCTACACTGGCTCCCATTCCCCCATCACCGTCCCGGACTCACTGACCTCCACTGACTCCCATTCCCCCATCGCCGTCCAGGGCTCACTGAGCTACACTGGCTCCCAGTCACCCCTCAGCATCCAGGGCTCACTGACGTACACTGGCTCCCAATCCCCCATCACCGTCCAAGGCTCACTGACCTACACTGGCTCCCATTCCCCCATCACCGTCCCGGACTCACTGACCTCCACTGACTCCCATTCCCCCATCGCCGTCCAGGGCTCACTGAGCTACACTGGCTCCCAGTCACCCCTCAGCATCCAGGGCTCACTGACGTACACTGGCTCCCATTCCCCCATCACCGTCCTGGGCCCACTGACCTACACTGGCTCCCATACCCACACCACCGTCCAGGGCTCCTGACCTACACTGGCTCCCATTCCCCCATCACCGTCCAGAGCTCACTGACCTACACTGGCTCCCATTCCCCCATCACCGTCCAGAGCTCACTGACCTACACTAGCTCCCATTCCCCCATCACCGTCCTGGGCCCACTGACCTACACTGGCTCCCATACCCACACCACCGTCCAGGGCTCCTGACCTACACTGGCTCCCATTCCCCCATCACCGTCCAGAGCTCACTGACCTACACTGGCTCCCATTCCCCCATCACCGTCAAGAGCTCACTGACCTACACTGGCTGCCATTCCCCCATCACCGTCCCGGGCCCACTGACCTACACTGGCTCCCATACCCACATCACCGTCCAGGGCTCCTGACCTACACTGGCTCCCATTCCCCCATCACCATCCAGGGCTCCTGACCTACACTGGCACCTTTTCTCCCATCCCGTCCAGAGCTCACTGACCTACACTGGCTCCCATTCCCCCATCACCGTCCAGAGCTCACTGACCTACACTGGCTCACAGTCCCCCATCACCGCCCAGAGCTCACTGACCTACAGTGGCTCCCATTCCCCCCATCACCGTCCAGAGCTCACTGACCTACACTGGCTCCCAGTCCCCCATCACCATCCAGGGCTCACTGACCTACACTGGCTCCCATTCCCCCATCACCGTCCAGGGCTCACTGACCTACACTGGCTCCCATTCCCCCATCACCGTCCAGGGCACACTGACCTACACTGGCTCCCAGTCCCCCATCACCGTCCAGAGCTCACTGACCTACACTGGCTCCCATTCCTCCATCACCGTCCAGGGCTCACTGACCTACACTGGCTCCCATTCCCCCATCACCATCCAGGGCTCACTGACCTACACTGGCTCCCATTCCCCCCATCACCGTCCAGAGCTCACTGACCTACTCTGGCTCCCATTCCCCCATCACCGTCCAGAGCTCACTGACCTACACTGGCTCCCAGTCCCCCATCACCGTCCAGAGCTCACTGACCTACACTGGCTCCCATTCCCCCATCACCGTCCAGGGCTCACTGACCTACACTGGCTCCCAGTCCCCCCATCACCGTCCAGGGCTCACTGACCTACACTGGCTCCCATTCCTCCATCACCGTCCAGGGCTCACTGACCGACACTGGCTCCCATTCCCCCCATCACCATCCTGTGCTCACTGACCTACACTGGCTCCCATTCCCCCTCATCACCGTCCAGAGCTCACTGACCTACACTGGCTCCCATTCCCCCCATCACCGTCCAGAGCTCACTGACCTACACTGGCTCCCATTCCCCCATCACCGTCCAGAGCTCACTGACCTACACTGGCTCCCATGCCCCCATCACCGTCCCGAGCCCACTGACCTACACTGGCTCCCATGCCCCCAACACCGTCCCGGACTCACTGACCTACATTGGCTCCCAGTACCCCTTCACTGCCCAGAGCTCACTGACCTACACTGGCTCCCATTCCCCCTTCACTGTCCAGAGCTCACTGACCTACACTGGCTCCCATTCCCCCATCTCTGTCCAGAGCTCACTGACCTACACTGGCTCCCAGTTCCCCATCACCGTCCCAGGCTCACTGACCTACACTGGCCTCCCATTCCCCCCAACACTGTCCAGAGCTCACTGACCTACACTGGCTCCCATTCCCCCATCTCCGTCCCGGACTCACTGACCTACACTGGCTCCCATTCCCCCCATCACCGTCCAGAGCTCACTGACCTACACTGGCTCCCATTCCCCCATCACCGTCCAGAGCTCACTGACCTACACTGGCTCCCCATTCCCCCATCACCGTCCCGGGCCCACTGACCTACACTGGCTCCCATTCCCCCATCACCGTCCCGGGCCCACTGACCTACACTGGCTCCCATTCCCCCATCACCGTCCCGGGCCCACTGACCTACTCTGGCTCCCATTCCCCCCATCACCGTCCCGGGCTCACTGACCTACACTGGCTCCCATTCCCCCATCACCGTCCCGGGCTCACTGACCTACACTGGCTCCCATTCCCCCCATCACCGTCCAGAGCTCACTGACCTACACTGGCTCCCATTCCCCCATCACCGTCCAGACCTCACTGACCTACACTGGCTCCCATTCCCCCCATCACCGTCAAGAGCTCACTGACCAACACTGGCTCCCAGTCCCCCATCACCGTCCAGAGCTCACTGACCTACACTGGCTCCCATTCCCCCATCACCGTCAAGAGCTCAATGACCTACACTGGCTTCCATTCCCCCATTACCGTCCTGGGCCCTCTGACCTACACTGTCTCCCATACCCACACATCACCGTCCAGGGCTCCTGACCTACACTGGCTCCCATTCCCCCATCACTGTCCAGAGCTCACTGACCTACACTGGCTCCCATTCCCCCATCACTGTCCAGAGGTCACTGACCTACACTGGCTCCCAAACCCACATCACCGTCCAGGGCCCACTGACCTACACTGGCTCCCAAACCCACATCACCGTCCAGGGCCCACTGACCTACACTGGCTCCCATACCCACATCACCGTCCAGGGCTCCTGACCTACACTGGCTCCTGGTTAAATAAACGCACAATTTTGAAATTCTCAACCTTGCTTTTAAGTCCTCTCACACCTTCACCCTGCTCAGAGTGCGGGGAGGGGGGATTACTCTGTCTGGGGGAGGAGGTGGGTGGGTCCTCACTCTGGGGGCTGTGTCCTCACTCTGGGGGTGGGGGGTGTGTGTCC